>NC_056080.1:95346723-95649753 GCF_016772045.2 Ovis aries | reverse complement strand
AAGCAGTGTCTAACTCTTTGTGACTGCATAGACTGCAGCATGCTTCCCTGTCCTTCACTATCTCCTGGAGTTTGCCCAAACTTATGTCCATTGAATCGGTGATGCCATCCAACCATCTCCTCCTCTGTCCTCCCCTTCTCCTCCTGCCCTCAATCTTTCCCAGCATCAGGGTCTTTCCCAATGAGTCAGCTCTTCACATCAGGTGGCAGGTGAGGTGGTAGGTAGTTAAAACTAGTCTGTCTTCATCTAAGACTCTAGAACTCTATGACAATGTAGGCAAAGTTTTAGGAACTACTGATTCTGAACTAAATAATTTCACCCATCCAAGTATAAGACATATACCTAGGACAAGTCATTTTCCAACTGGATGATTTAGTTTAAGTAGCTAAAAATTCAGAACAGAACCACGTAATCAAACCAGGAGGGAAGTTCTGTGTCCTTCTGACCTGCAGATAAAATGAAACCCACAACTTTGAATGTCTGAGGGGATTTTACCTTACATATGTCCAACTTACATGTACAATCGGGGATCTGAGGTCAATGTGTCAATATTGATATGCTGTTCCAGTAGACTGTAGGCCAGGATGGGCAAGGATGTGAAGCAGATATTGTACATTGTAAGGTAAGCAGCATCATACAGTGGCTGTAATGACAAACCACAAAAGAGAAATAAACGTACTGGAACAATCATCTGCCAGAGGATATTAAACTGTCTAGAAAAATCACAAGCTAAAACAAGACAGTTTCCTTTCATACTTTGTGTGACTGCACAAAAATGTTTTGTAAATAAGGTCACTCTGATGAGTACAGAAAAGAAACTAACATATTGTAATACATCATATTAATATATCTCCCTTTAAAAATAGGCTCTTATTCAGAATGTTTACATGCTATAAACTATTTCTAACAGATACTAACCAAGAACTTTTCAAAAAATTTTCAGTGAATGAAGATCAATTAACTATGAGAGAGGAACTCCTTAGGAAAACTAAATATAAGCAGTGGGCAGCCCATGTCACAGTTTTTTGGGTTAATATTTTACATGCTTTTAGATACCACTATGACCTTTTCCGGACTGTATTTATAATATCGAATGTGGCCATTTAGTAAGAATTAAATAAATATATTCACAAAAATCAAAGCTAAATATATTCATATGATCATGATTCTTTCTTGCTCTGAATTCCATAGGCTCCAGATCAAACTTCCTGCTGGTTGTCCCATAGGACAACCTGCAATTCACAATGTCTAAAAGCAAACTCATTCCCTTTAAATCTGATTCCTCCCATGTTCCCTACTTCAGTAAGTGGCCCCACAATGTTTGCAACCCTAGTATATACCTTTGGTGTCTGGTACTGCTTACTTGCTCAAGACATTTTTTTGATTTGAGTGATTTTCTTTCTACTTCATTGGCCATTCCTTCTCAGGCTCCTCTTCCTCCTGAGCCCTCTGTGTTGGCGTGTTCCAGCACTCCAAGTCTGGAACTTTATACTAGTTCTCTAGCTGATCTCATATAGTCCTGTGGTTTTAATACAACCCATTCACTGAAAATTCCTGTATGTAGCCCAGACCTATTTCATATGACCAACAGCCCACTCAATACTTCCTCCTAAGTGTCTAGTATCTTTCAAACTTATGTCCAGGACTGAATTCCTGACTTGTCTCACCTGAAATCTGTTTCTCTTGAAGTCTTCCTCATCTCTGGAAAGGGCAACTAAATCTTTTTGATCAACCAGAACTGAAATCTTGTATTTACCCTTGACTCTTCTCTTTTTCACAATCCCTATCCAGTCTATGAAGAAGTATTTACTGGCTCCACTGTTAAATATATTCAGAACTACATTACTTCTTAGCCCCTCCACTCTGACCATCATGCAAGCCTTTAGTTGATCTCCCTGCTTCTTTTCCCTTTGACCTGTAGCCTATTCTAAAAAAAAACCACCTGAGCAGCTCTACTAGAAAATAAGTGAAATCAAATAATTGTTTTGTTCAAACTCTCCAGTGGATTCCTTTATCTCTAAAAGTAAAGAAGTTTCTATAATGGTGGGGCTGTAAAGTCCCCCTTGATTTGGCTTCTCTTTACCTGTCTGTCACCTTCTCAGTCAGACCAATCTTGATTTAACGTGCCACGTCCTCTCTTGAACACATCTCCTCCACCCTGTTTTTTCCCTCTTATAGTACTAATCACCTTTTAATTTACATGATAAATTTATTATGTTTACTGTATCTCTCTTCATACTAGAATTTAAGCTCTGTGTGCCCAGGGATTTTTACTTATTTTATTGATAGCTGTAGCTTATGAAAAAGCAAAGCAGCCCCTGACATCCAAGAGTTGGCCTGGCACTCACAGCTAGGCACTGGTACTCTGTAGAACACAAAAAATTTCACAAAACAGCAACATCAAACAAGGCCACTGTGACTGTGATGGATGGAGACAAAAACATTACCACTCCATAACCACTTCTGAACACAGACACAATATAAACATTGTCCAGATCACAATAATGACCAACATCTATGTTCTGGCTAATCTGGGTGACTACTACTTCTTGACCAATGACATGTTAGCTTCCTGGACAAGATTTACTAACATGGCCAGTCATAAAATTAATCCCATTTGCTAACAGCAGCCAGCAAGGCCCTACTATTTCTTAAACCCTTCCCCAAATCACCTAACTGAAGCCCAAATCTTACAAGACTTTTCTGACACTCTCTTTCTAAGAGGCTCCACTGTTCCTCATGGTATACATTCTTTCTGTTGCATTGACTAATAAACCTAGTTTGATGAACTGCAAGTGTTCTCCTGGCTTTGACAATCATGAATTCCTAGAAAAGAACTTGGCTTACAGGAAGCATTCAACAAAAACTGGATGAATGACTAGAGATTGGAAGCTATAACGTATTTGTATAGGACTGATCTGACATTATAAATATTCCTTTATTGAAAAAATATTAAGGTGTTTATAATGAACCTTGTTGTGATGAAAATATTTACTGAGTTCAGTAGTTTCTACACAGTGCTACATGGGGAAAAAATACTTACTGAGTGTTTACCAAGTGTGAAATACTGAGAACAGAGAAGATTCATGCCCTGTCTGCAAGGAGTTCAAATTCTAGAGGCGAGGGAATTGCTTCTTGGCCTTTCAGCTAAGATCAAGTGTAGAGGGGAAGGCAGTGTGGTGACTGTATAGCGAGCTGGGAGAGCCTAGAGGAGGGGACCACACTTCTTGCCTGCAGCAGACACAAAGCAAGAGATAATGTATGCAACTTTTTCAATAAGCTTAAAAACATGTTCTACATGTAAGATGGAGACAAAATGTGGTCCACTGGAGAAGGGAATGGTGAACCACTTCACTATTCTAGCCTTGAGAACCCTATGAACAGTATGAAAAGGCAAAAAGATAGGACACTAAAAGAGGAACTCCCCAGGTCAGTAGGTGCCCAATATGCTACTGGAGATCAGTGGAGAAGTAACTCCAGAAAGAATGAAAGGATGAAGCCAAAGCAAAAACAATACCCAGCTGTGGATGTGACTGGTGACAGAAGCAAGGTCAGATGCTGTAAAGAACAATATTGCATAGGGACCCAGAATGTTAGGTCCATGAATCAAGGCAGATTGGAACTGGTCAAACAGGAGGTGGCAAGAGTGAATGTTGACATTTTAGGAATCAGCGAATTAAAATGGACTGGAATGGGTGAATTTAACTCAGGTGACCATTATATCTACTACTGTGGGCAGGAATCCCTTAGAAGAAATGGAGTAGCCATTATAGTCAACAAGAGAGTCCAAAATGCAATACTTGGATGCAATCTCAAAACGACAAAATGATCTCTGTTCATTTCCAAGGCAAACCATTCAATATCACAGTAATCCAAGTCTATGCCCCAACCAGTAATGCTGAAGAAGCTGAAGTTGAACGGCTCTATGAAGACCTACAAGATCTTTTAGAACTAACACCCCCAAAAGATGTCCTTTTCATTACAGGGGACTGGAATGCAAAAGTAGGGAGTAAGGAAACACCTGGAGTTACAGGCAAATTTGGCCGTGGAGTACAAAATGAAGCAGGGCAAAGGCTAATAGAGTTTTCCCAAGAGAACACACTGGTCATAGCAAACACTCTCTTCCAACAACACAAGAGAAGACTCTACACATGGACATCACCAGATGGCCAACACCAAAATCAGACTGATTGTATTCTCTGCAGCCAAAGATGGAGAAGCTCTATACAGTCAGCAAAAACAAGACCGGGAGCTGACTGTGGCTCAGATCATAAACACCTTATTGCCAAATTCAGACTTAAACTGAAGAAAGTGGGGAAAACCACTAGACCATTCAGGTATGACCTAAATCAAATCCCTTATGATTATACAGTGGAAGTGAGAAATAGATTTCAGGGATTAGATCTGATAGACAGAATACCTGATGAACTGTGGATGGAGGTTCGTGACACTGCACAGGAGACAGGGAGGAAGACCATTTTCAAGAAAAAAAAATGCAAAAAAAAGCAAAATGGCTGTCTGAGGAGGCCTTACAAATAGCTGTGAAAAGAAGAGAAGCGAAAAGCAAAGGAGAAAAGGAAAGATACACCCATTTGAATGGAGAGTTCCAAAGAATAGCAAGGAGAGATAAGAAAGCCTTCCTCAGTGATCAGTGCAAAGAAATAGAGGAAAATATCAGAATGGGAAAGACTAGAGATTTCTTCAAGAAAACTAGAGATACCAAGGGAACATTTCATGCAAAGATGGCCTCAATAAAGGACAGAAATGGTATGGACCTAACAGAAGCAGAAGATATCAAGAAGAGGCAGCAAGAATACACAGAAGAACTGTACAAAAAAGATCTTCATGACCCAGATAATCACAATGATGTGATCATTCACCTAGAGCGAGACATCCTGGAATGTGAAGTCAAATAGGGCTTAAGAAGCATCACTACAAACAAAGCTAATGGAGGTGATGGAATTCCAGTTGAGCTTTTTCAAGTTCTAAAAGTTGATGCTGTGAAAGTACTACATGCAATATGCCCACAAATTTGGAAAACTCAACAGTAGCCATGGGTCTGGAAAAGGTCAGTTTTCATTGCAATCCCAAAAAAAGGCAATGCCAAAGAATGCTCAAACTACCGCACAATTTCACTCATCTCACATGCTAGCAAAATAATGCTCAAAATTCTCCAAGCCAGGCTTCAACAATACGTGAACGGTGAACTTCCAGACATTCAAGCTGGTTTTAGAAAAGGCAGAGGAACCAGAGATGAAACTGCCAACATGAGCTGGATCATCGAAAAAGCAAGAGAGTTCCAGAAAAACATCTATTTCTGCTTTATTGACTATGCCAAAGCCTTTGACTGTGTGGATCACAATAAACTGTGGAAAATTCTGAAAGAGATAGGAATAGCAGACCACCTGACTTGCCTCTTGAGAAATCTGTATGCAGGTCAGCAAGCAACAGTTAGAATTGGACATGGAACAACAGACTGGTTCCAAATAGGAAAAGGAGTACATCAAGGCTGTATATTGCCACCCTACTTATTTAACTTCTATGCAGAGTACATCATGAGAAATGCTGAGCTGGAAGAAACACAAGCTGGAATCAAGATTGCTGGGAGAAATATCAATAACCTCAGATATGCAGATGATACCACCCTTATGGAAGAAAGTGAAGAGGAACTAAAAAGCCTCTTGATGAAAGTGAAAGAGGAGAGTGAAAAAGTTGGTTTAAAGCTCAACATTCAGAAAACGTAGATCATGGCATCCGGTCCCATCACTTCATGGCAAATAGATGGGGAAACAGTGGAAACAGTGTCAGACTTTATTTTTTTGGGCTCCAAAATCACGGCAGATGGTGACTGCAGCCATGAAATTAAAAGACACTTACTCCTTGGAAGGAAAGTTATGACCAACCTAGATAGCATATTGAAAAGCAGAGACATTACTTTGCCCACAAACGTCCGTCTAGTCAAGGCTATAGTTTTCCCAGTGATCATGTATGGATGTGAGAGTTGGACTGTAAGAAAGCTGAGCACCAAAGAATTGATGCTTTTGAACTGTGGTGTTGGAGAAGACTCTTGAGAGTCCCTTGGACTGCAAGGAGATCCAACCAGTCCCTCCTAAAGAAGATCAGTCCTGGGTGTTCATTGGAAGGACTGATGTTGAAGCTGAAACTCCAATACTTTGGCTACCTTTTGCGACGAACTAACTCATTTGAAAAGACCCTGATGCTGGGATAGATCGAGGGAAGGCAGAGAAGGGGACGACAGAGGATGTGATGGTTGGATGGCATTACCAACTCAATGCATTACCAACTCAATGCATTACCAACTCAATGGACATGAGTTTGGGTAAACTCGGGGAGTTGGTGATGGACAGGGAGGCCTGGCATGCTGCAGTCCATGGGGTTGCAAAGAGTCAGACACGACTGAGCAACTGAATTGAACTGAACATGGAAGATAGAGATACTTTCCACACACAAAGATTTAAGTTCAGCAAAATATATTACTGAACTAAAAAGTACCCCTCAAAGGTGTTAGATTTCTTTTAGTTCTCGAGGGAGACGACCAGTCTGTTGGCACACTGCACTACATTCTCATTGAAAACCATCCATTCCATTTCTTGGCTTATGGGAAATTGAAAGAAAAAAAAACAAAACAAAACCCAGATTGACTGGTGTCTAATTTAGTCTTGAATTTTATTTAAACAAAAGGAGCATCAATCTACTTTTGTTCTACTATGGTACTTTGAGTGTATATGAGAGATAATTATAATTTTTAGATGCATAATCAGAGGAGACAGAAAAGTCCTCAAAACAAACAACAGGTTTAGTTGACAATACTGTTGTTGTGAAACTGTTATGAATGGTATCTTTTCATGAAGAAAAAAGACCAGTCTATTCCAGCTTTACTAAACGAAGAGTTGATTTTTGTTTAAATAATCTGCATCCTGGTGCCATTTCTACCTGCTCCATAGCTCATATCTAAGTTCCTGGGTTGCAGACAACACCTGAAGTAGACCTAAACTGAAAAAGGCTGACTAACCTGTATGTATTCCACCAGTGAAGTTGCTTTGTCGTGTCTGACTCTTTGTGACCCCGTGGGCTGTAAGCCTACCAGGCTCTTCCTCCATCCATGGAATTTTCCAGGCAAGAGTCCTGGAGTGGGTTGCCATTTCCTTCTCCAGGAAGATATTCCCGACCCAGGGATCAAACCCAGGTCTCTCGCATTGCAGGTACAAGCTTTACCGTCTGAGTCAGGTATTTGCAATAACAGTCTATGCATTCAGCAGCAGCACAAGGCCACAGTGAAAATGAAAGCTATGAACATCACTAACCTCAGATATGTTAGTCATTCGGTCATGTCTGACTCTTTGTGACCCCATGGACTGTAGACCACCAGGCTCCTCTGTCCATGGGATTTTCCAGACAAGAATACTGGAATGGGTTGCCATTCCTTTCTCTAGGGGATCTTCCTAACCCGGGGGTTGAACCCGAGTCTCCTGCATTGCAGGTGGATCCTTTACCATCTGATCCACCAAGAGACCTTCCTTTTATCTGGTACACTTTTTCTAAGATGTCTGCCTAGGTTTTTCCCTCATTTCCTCCAAATCTTTGCCCAAATGTCACCTCATCAGAGAAAACTTCCCAGATCAGGTTGTCTAAAAAAGCAGCTCTCTTCCTCAGTCAATAAATCCCCTATTCACTATTGTTTGTTTTTTTTTTTCTTTTTTTTTTTTTCCTTCAGAGGATGTATCAGTACCCAGCATAATATGTTTGATTGCTGACTGTCTCTGTGCCTATCACTTACTGTACTGCAAGCTCCATGGGGTAAGAACTATGATCACTGTTACATTCCCAATACTTAACAGGGCAGACAGTAGGCACTCAAGAAGTATTTGTTAAATGAATTCACATACCAGTTGAGCAACTAAGGAAGGCAAACATCAACTCCTATGAGAACCTTAAGCAGACCCCTGACAGCCCAGGGTTTCAAAAACCCAGGGTTTCCTTTCTTTCTTCATACAATTTTTGTTTGGTCAACATGGTTTTAAAAGCCAGCTTCCCTGTATCAGTTTGCTTCAAAATTTCAAAGTGTCTTTTTAAAACTTGCATTCATCATCCATGGAAGTGAAGAATTACAAATATTTTTATCAATGGCAATCTGAATGTTCAAGAAAAGTATAACTATCAGAATTTTAAAAACTGTTACCAATGCTGTTACTTGCTAATACAAGAAGGCCGATGGCACTCACTGCAGCCAGCAGATAACTAATTCATAAAGTGATCAGCTTAGCAGGCATCATGGGGCTGATGACATGGAACTGATATAAGAGACAGCATACCATATAGCAAAGAGGCAAGTTTAAGAGAAAGATAGCAGTCACTTCCCATTGGAAAGAATACATTCTCTAAAAATACTGCCAAGAAATTAGGGAAAAAATCACTTCCTATCATGAGGAATGGAGCAGGCCTTAAAATACAGAAACTCAGTTTCTAATACCTATGATGATGTTACCAGAAGCTCAGCTTGGTAAAAATCACTGAATTGCTCATAGGTAAACTACAAAATTTCTGAGTCATTGAGCATTATAGCTCCCTTGGTTAGCTATACTTCCACTAGAAGCAATGCAAAATGTATTTCAGCTGTTAAAAGAAACCTACAAATGTGCCTGCTCATCCAACCACTTACATATCAAGTCAACATATAGCACATTCTGTATGCGAAAAATGTTCAGAAAACTACAGAGGGCTACAAGTATAGAATTCTTTAACTAATCCAAGGCTTTATCCAGGAATTATTGCTTCTTGGCTAACTTAAACATCAATGTTTTTTTTTTTTTTCCTAGAAAATCAACTTGAGAAAATGTAAAGATAAAAAATTTTATTTGATGAAATATAAATATAGTATAACATTTTAAAGTTATTGGAAAACATTATATACACTGACAAAAAAATTTTTTTAAAGGATCTCAATTCTAATAGGATGTACCAAATAACTTTCAAAAAGAAAATAACAATAAGACCATTACTGAAGCAAAGACATAAAATTTTGCTATTGGTCAAAAACCAGGCCAAGAAGATCAACTGTTGAACCAAGAGGGAAAAAAAAATCCTTTTATTTTGGATATACCTCTTTAAGTCTCTACAATCCAGTACACAAAAGGTAATTTATTAACAGCAAGTATAAACTACATTACAACAAATACCTAGGGAAACCAACCTGCTGTGAGAATCCACAGAAGAACTGGTACAAAAATTGTGGCAAAATGAAACAAAGGTTCTGGAAAAAAAATGAAGAAAAGGTTTAATATGTTTCACTCCATCAACTTTTTGAAACTAAAACAGGAAACTGTACTCAATAGTATAGGCAGTCCTAAATGCTTCTAATGTCACAATGCAATAAGCTTCTACTCCTGAGTTGTAAGGAAACAATTCAAAACAATAGATTACATTCATATTGATATCAACTTCTGCTCTTCCCAGGCAGAAGATAACCTCACTTACTTTATGAGATCCTCTTGCTGTTCTAGAGAAGAAATGAGCTCATATAATATGAACACCTAATGGTACTGCACCTTAAATGCCAACTGGGTTTGTAAAATCATCACAAAGTAGACTGACATAAAGCTCTAAGTGTATATTTTAAAGTCTGTTAATGCCAATAAATAGTCAGGAAATTATTATAGTATATATTGACACAAACAAGTATCAACTAATGGTTTATTGCCTTTGTTACTGCCTCATTAAACAACCAACTATTATTATTGATCATCTACTACAAGTAAAGATGACACTGTGTGATACAAAAAAACAAAACCTCTCATTTCTAAGCGAGTTATCACTTAACTGAGAGAATATGAAAAACTGATTAAAAAAATACAAGCTGAGAATGCATAAGGCAGTAAAAGCCACCAGGTGAGAGGATAAGTACTAAAATTAATGTCTTCAGGCAAAACTACCAGCACTAATGTTTTCAAATGACTACTGTCCTTCAATATAGGCTTTGACTGTATTTGAACACTGCTGTCACTTGCTCACGTGTCTCTGGATTTCTCTTTGGGCAGCCCCTTCAAGAGTCCATTTTTGAGCCACGTCAAAAAACCATCTCTTTCCTTCTGTCACACATTCTCACTTAGCTAATTTCCCATTCTGCGAGACTTGAGGCTGTTTTTAAAAATCCAGTGGATCCTTTGCCGCAGCTGAGGATATTTAGGTAAATACACTGCAGGCTGTGGAGGACATTTCTAAAGAAAAATGCTACACATCTTTTGAATAAGTTCTACAGCACCAGAGTGTCAGAGCTCTCAAGGTCATCATCTGGAAGGGCAACACTCATTTGTATGGATCAGTTCTGGCAGAATGCAATATACTTTTGGTCGCCTTTCTACAGTACTTTATGTATATAAAAGAAGTGCTCTGAGAAAGAGACAGTGCTAGGTGTGGATTATGGGGGTGCTTTGTGGGAAGGGGAGGTTTGACTCTCCCATAAGAGCAACAGTTCCATGAAAACAAGGACTTTGCCTGTCTTATTTCATTATGAATTCTCAAGGGCCTGAAATAATGCTAGGCACATGGTAACACATTCAAGCATATTTGTTGACTGAATGAAAAAAGAAGTCAGACTTTGAACTAGGTGTTAAAGATGAATACGATATGGTGATAGCAGGAACCAGGCAAGACCATATGTATTTTAAACATATCATGTAGCACAGGGTGGGGTGCCTTAAAAGCCAGACTAATTCTTAGACAAAGGATTGTGAAGTTTCTGGAGGACAAGTTGAAAAGTGGCATTTTCTAAACATTAACCTGGCTGAATTACGTAACCGAGTGGAGAAACAGAAAGCAGGAAGACCTGTCACTGCAGGGTAATAACAACTGGAAGATGCAAAGGCAAGATAACAGGAAGGAAGGCATCTTAGCTCAGCCAGAGTGGGCAAACATATTAGAGATCATCTTGGGACGAAAGGCAGCATAAGAAAGGAATTATGCTAAGTCAGTAACTAAGGTAACAATGGGTACAGAGATTCTAATGAAGACAGAGGGTTTCTGCATAAATAATCAGCTAAATTGAGAACAGGGATATGTAACGTACTGATCACTGGTAAACATTAGCCATCTTAATACTTGTTTTGTTTTTCTTAACAGAGTGCTCCTTCCATCTGGTGGCAGTTGCTTGAATTGCAGGCCAAATTCTTAAAGAGGCAAACAAGCTTCTGGAACAGGGTCAGAATGCTAGGCAGATATGTATGGCCAAAGCTTCATGGGCTCCCCTTCAAGGAGGGAGGTAAGAGAGAATAACCATCCATCCCCACATGAGGCTGTTAAGTTACTGAGTCCAAGGCCCCATAGACTCTATATAAATAGCATAACCACACCGAAATGGCGGAAAAGGAAAAAAAAAGTAACTTTGGAAACAGTATTTTGACTACATACTCTAAGGCTAAAGAAATAAAGACAGAAGTGCGCACACACAGATTTAAGTTAGGCTTGTTTCTCACAGGAATATATGAGTTAGCAATTCTGGAACTACTTTAAGTATAAACTTGAGGATTTAGCAAATAAATAAATAATGCAAATGAGAACCAGAAGTTTCTCACTGCTGAAGAAAGGAGATACTAATATGGAAAAGGGAAAGGTCAGATAGAATGAACCTTGTGTTGGCTTTAATCAAAGGTATCCATACAAACTGAGTTCAAGTATTGAGTTTATATGGATACCAATGACAATGAGCACAACGAGCACCAGATCTAGATTTCTAAATACCATTTGTAAAAAAAAAAAAAAAAAAAGGACCAGAGATCCTTGGAGAAAAGTCTGAATCCAGGGCTGGAGAAGGAAAAAATACAAGAGGCGCCTAGAACATCATGTGGTACCAGAAAACAAACAAGACTTAAAAAAAGGTGATGTTCAGGGATGGGTATACTCAATGGGTATAAAGTTTTAGTAAGTTCTAGAGATCTGCTATACTTAACAGGACTGTATTCTTCCACTTAATAATCTGTTAAGGAGATAGAGCTCTTGTTACATGTCATCACAATAAAATAAAAAGTTAATGATGGGGACATGGTGAAAGGACGTGGGCACCAAGGCTGTGACAATCTGAGTAACAATGAATGATGGTAATGAATTTCAACACAGAATAAAGTATCTGGTTTAGTGGGAGAGTTCTCTTTTCAAACAAAATTACAAAAGCAAAACAGGTGTCCTGAGACCCTCAAAACACCATCTGAATCAATGTATCAAAGTTGACATTATCATGAATGGGACATCCTGATAACACATCCTCCTGATATGATGCCCTCAGCAGGTTGCAATAATGCTTCTGTGGTAACTGTGCCCAAACTTGAATCTAATAACAGGCAAATATTAGACAAACCCAAATTGAGGGACATTCAACTAAATGGCCAGCATTCTTCAAACATGTTAAGATCATAAAGACAAAAAAGACAGGAACTATCCCAGGTTAAAGAAGACTAAGGAGATCAGGATCCTTAAATGCAGGCATGAGTCTGAGATGGACCACAAAACAAATATCTGTGGGACCATTAGCAAAATTCCAATACAGTATATAGACTAGTTAATAATGTGCTAATTAATATCAATTTATTGATCTTGGTAACTATGCTGTGTGTTATCTAAGGTGCTAACAGTTGGCAAAGCTGAGCAGAGAGTATACGAGATTTCACTAATTTTGCAACTTTTAAAAAGTATGAAATTATCTCAAAATGAAAACTGAAAAAACTTCAAAAAAATAAACAGAACAGAATATAGGATAAGAGATCAAGTTCTGGTACATGGTTAAAACAGGTAAACCTAACGTATATGTTGCATAAATTATATCTAAATTTATATATTATATATCATTTATATTACTATATATCATATAGTAATGTCAATAGGATAAGTCATTGTTTGGTGCAAGGGTGGAGAAGATTGGAAAAGCACAAGAGAACTTTCTGGGGTGATAGAGATGGTCAATATTTGATTCTGGTGGTAGTTACATGGGCGCAAACATTTGTCAAAATCAAGATATTAACATTTAATGGGTACACTGTACTGTATTTAAACTATACTTTAAGAAAATTTACTTAAAATTTTTCATCTCAAATCTCTTTCATTAAAAGGAATTTCTGGTTTCTGATTCATTAAATAGAACACCTCTGTTTTACTGACCACAAATTTCAGGGCTAAGACACTAAAAGAAATATGAAAAAAGAACAAAAAAAAAAACCTACAACCAAGCTAAGTCAATGCTGTGTTAAACGCTCATAAATTACAAATATTTTATCACATACCTTATAGAAGAAATACTGGACAAGGTGTGCGATTCTCACATAATATAGATGTCCATGAGCCAACAGCAGTTTCTTTAAATGTTTAAACTTTGGGACCGCATAATCGCTATTCCTGGATGCTTGGCGACCTTCCTTGCCTTTAATACCTAAAATAAGACAATCTCTATAGGGTATTTTTATAGAGTAAGTAATCACCTCATCTGTTACTTCCATGTTTTTCTTGCTTACAAGTACAGTTCAATTGAATAGTTCAGCTTTGTTTTCTTAAGCAAAAAGTGCTTTTATCGGTGAGATTTACCAATAAAAAGTAAAATTGTTTAATTGGCAATTACCTATTTATAACAAAATATAAAACAAGTAATAAAATCATTATTTTAATCATGATAAGGCAAAAATTATACTGAGGAAAAAATTTAATCTGAAAAATATCTTGAAGGTACTTGGTTAGTGATTAATTATACATGGCACCAGACTAGGTGCTATATTAAAGCAACTCAGAGACCTGGGGTTTATGGTTTAAGAGCTCAAAACTGAAGAGTTGTAATGAGATGGTTAAGTCCTCATACCAAATGATACTCTGAGCAGTGGTTAGCTAACACTTAGTCCTGTCCAAAATGTCCATAAACCAGCTGATTCACACCAAAGATCATTGAAATTTGCTCTTGTCCAAAATGCCCATGAGCATACTCGGTCCTCACCAAATAGTTCTGGACAGCACCAAATTTCAAGGGGGCTTCACAGGCAGCTCTGTGGTAAAGAATCCACCTGCCAATACAGGAGATGCGGGTTCAATCCCTGGAGGGAAGTGGAGTTCCCCTGGAGGAGGGCATGACAACTCACTCCAGTATTCTTGCCTGGAGAATCCCATGGACAAAGTAGCCTGGCAGGCTACGGTCTATAGGGTCACAAGAGAGTCAGACACGACTTAGGGACTAAACAACATAATTTCAAGGACCTTTCTGTGTGGACAAAATGCACTATGGACATTTTAGACAAGATCAAATGTCCTGCAAGGCTGAGTAGCAGCCCATGCTCAAGCTTGAGCCCATGAGCTCAAGTGGCTTCAGGCCATTTCTGGTCAGTAGCCCATGAGTCAAACTAGAGTTCCCCAGTAAATAGGGTTACTTCCAAATGGAAAGAATTTGGGAATCCAAACTGCTTTATAATAATCTCCAAAATACTAATAATGCTATTATTTCTCCCCCTCCAAAAAAATGCTGGGGTGTTAGGATCGCTGCCTCCCAGAAACCTAACAGGGGGCAAAATGGTGAAGTCGTAGATAAGCTGTTGTTGCATGCCAACATGTAAATTCATCACTACAGCCCAAACGACCATGCATAGATATCAGCATGAGGAAAATTAGCCAGCCAGTTATCATTTCTGAGTTCCAAGCAGTTAAGGACCTCAAAAGATACAGTGTAGCAACATAAGCAGGCGATCTGGCCAGTGGTGAAAAATCAATAAAATTTCCTGCACGCTGGCAAAAATGAGAGCTAAATGATCAATCACACGGCCAAGAGGTTTCAGAAATTTGGTTTACTTGGCTAATAAAATAATATCCTCCAGCCTGGTATTGTTACATTCCCACCAGGGGTAGGACTTATGCATGGGCATATTCCATGATCAGATGAGAACCTTCATTTGATTAACAATGATCATTCCTGAATTCAAATTCAAGATGAGCAATGAAAACAATCTCTAGAATAATAAGACCACTCTACCTAAAAGCAATACTGATACCTTACAGCTGCCATCTCATTAGATGTTTCTTACCTATGCCCACATGGGATTCCAAGATCATGCTAACATCATTGGCACCATCACCTATCGACAGTGTGATTGGGCTGCCTTTTAAATTCTTCACCATTCTTACAATCTAAACGTTAAATACAAGAGAGGTATAGAAAAGGTCAAAGCAGAATGTGAGCTTGTACTCCACGGGGGTATTTGCCTCATTCACACTTTTAAATGGATGCCTTGCAAACAGAAAGGTGGTCTGTGCATATAATAGCGTCGAATTCTCAGGGGAGAACAACACAGCTTTTCAAAACGTAACACCAGTGCCCACTTGTTTCTGGTTTTGCTAATGGATGAACTGTCTAATCCATGCCTTCTACCCACATTAGAGAGCAGAACACATCCCCTCTTGTCACTGCTTCACATATCCTTTCAGATCAGGTAGTGAGGAGAGAAAGTAGAGACCAGAGAGCTGATTTAGGGTAATATGCATGGGGCAACCAGGACAAAAGTGGGCAGTGAGAGGATAATGGTTTTGGTCACCTCTGCCTCTCTCCTCCCTGCTGATACTCCAACCACCCCTGGGTGCACCCCAACCCTTATTTCCATCTACCTGCCGACTAAACTTTACCAAATCTTTGAGTGCTCAATATGATTTGATCTCTCATACAGGTTGCTGCATTATAAAAGGGGGTACCCTAAAGGTGATGGATGACCTTTGCAGAAAGATGCCTGAGATGTGTATAAAGCATCATCATTCCCTGAGTGTCTTTTAAAGATATGTTGATGGCACAGTGCAGCTCAATGCTGTGTTCAAGGTAGGTACTGAATAAAAGAAAACTTCTCCTGGCAGAGTTACTGTGGGAAGAATATTGGGTAAGTGGCTGTCCTCCTACCAATGACTGCTTTATGTGTCAACCCTCAAAACCCCTTGGAATCTAGCAGCTTTTAAACAGCTTATGTAAATAAGTAGTTAAATAATATCTTGCAAAAATTTTGTACTCTCAAAGGCTTTCACCAGGTAACATAAATAAAATCCATTCCCATATAGATTAAAAATAATTTATGAGGCAAAACCACCCTGCAGTCTTTTCTTTAAATAAAATTCAGTCAGGTTTTAGTTAAATTGCACACCAAAAAAACCTGATGCCCAATCCATTTGACACAAAAATGATGTTACTAGGAAATGCCAGGTTTTCCCCAATCCTTCACCTCAACTTGGTTCTTTTTAAAAACTTTATGAGTGTCAGAAATAATCAGTGAGTCAAAGACAAAAGTAAACTTATTTTTAATGGGCTACATTACTGGTTTAACTAATTGCACCTATTATACTGTATGCAGTAATGACCTAAAAGAAGAAAAATGCAGTCAGGAAAGGTCTAGGGAAGATGATAAAATTATCAAGGATGACAGCTTGTGCATGCAAATACAGATTAAAAAGATGAAAGCCAGTTGTTGCAGAAAGATAAAAGGATATATTGCTATGGACCATAAGCCCATAAAGATCTAGATAGATAAACATCAAGTTTTTTTTTTCCAGAAGTTCCAAGTCACCGAGATTAAGAACTCTTCAATCTCTAGATAGCCTCACCAAAAAAGAAATCAATTTACCAAAAAGTATTTATTGACCTACTATAACTATATGCAACACAATGTGCAAAGTGAAGTGCAAATCCTCAAAAAGGATATGTGGCTTGGTCACACACCTAAGGAAGCATGTAACGGGGAATGGATACAATAACATCAAAGAACTAGATTAACAATAAAAGATAATAATACTCAATATTTATGCAAGAGAATATATAACACTGTCATCTAAGTTGTCCACATAAGAAGGCCTATGATGTCAGAGAAGGGAGAGGACACTACAGGCCAGAATGATGAGAAACGATTTTATAGAAGGAAGCGTGGGTTGATCTAAACCATAAAGGACTGGTAATATATGCATGGATGGGGAAAAGGGTTTGGAGGAGTATTCCAGGGAAAGGCAAGAGCACAATCTAAGGCATACTGACAGTTAAGTCCAATATATGCTCAGAAAATGGGTCTGATTTGACCAGACCAATTGAGTTTTCATAAAGGGGACATGGACAGGTAGATAATATAATATGGGGCCATATTATAAAAGTGGTAACAGAGTGCATGAGAAAGGAGAAATGAGAAGAAAAGGCTAGACTGCAGGCTAAGAAAGAAGTTAGTCGACATGGAGTTCAATGAGCTGTTAAAGTCCTGGACCTGGAAGCTAATGGAAAGAGATGGAAAAGACAATGTACTAGAAAATGGTCAGAATTTGGTGACTGAGAGCACACGGAAGGTTAAAGCAGAGGGGACGTTAACATACAGATCTAGAAGTACAGTGTGCTCAGTAACACTTGTAAAAAAAGACAACGAAAATGACAACTGGACTCTAGAGAAGGTTGAACTGAGGTGATAATGACACCCCCAAGAAAACGTATTCACTAAGCAACTAGAGAAATCAAGTGGAACTCCAAAGACTGGGATTGGAGAAGTGATTTGAAAAACACCTATGAGTAGATGATAGTAGATGGTAGGTGATATTCTGGAAGAGGTGATGATAGTGAGAGAAATAAAAGAGACTACGGACTGAACGACAGCAGGGGTGGGGCTCCATGTTCTGGGTGGGAGAAGCAGCATGGTGTTAGGATTTCAGATACTGGCCTGGGCAGTGGAGCAGTCAAAACCCAGGTGACCAATCTGAGCAGCAGACAATGAATGTAGGGGGAAAATAAAAAGGAAAGAGGTATTACCTTTGATTAGAGGAACAGATTTCTATGGATATTGTTCTGATAGGATCTGCTTCCCCAGCTGGGGCTAACAGAGGCTCTGAAGCTTGAAGAAAGAAGAGCATATGATTGCAGTAGAAACTGTAAGTGAGAAGGTAGGGAGAGACGATTCCCTCAGTTAGGATGGGCTGGGTGCATGCACATGCCTGTGCAAGGTAGGGGCGAAGTCTGTGAAGGAGAAGCCAAAGACACAGCACCAGCCCCTGGGTCTAGAGCAAGCAGCTAAGGGATGGGAAGAAGCAAGACCAATGCATATAAAAGAATACAGTGTACACAGAAGTGAAAAGTTGTATACCTGACACTCTAAGGTTCCAGAGATGCAGTGAGTACAAGGAGGCAAGGTGAAGCAGATTAATGCAAGCTGGAGGAGCTGGAAAAGACAGCACATAGGGGGTGGCCTCTGCACTGGGTTTTGTTAGGAATATAATTTTTGTTAGGTCAAGAGGAATTCAGACAATTCCAGATGAGGAAATGATATGAGGGAAGTCCTGGAAGTTGGCGTGAGCATGGCACATGGGAAGGGACACAAAAGGGGAACAGCCAATAGGAGTGGAGGATTCACGCTGGATGTGGGAGTGATGGTGGACTCAAAGTGTGTACAGACACATGGAAAGGGTTCACAGGGGTGGCTGCCATACTGAGTCATCTGCCCTTCATCCTAAGGGACTAGGAAACTACTGAAAGGTTCTGAGCAAGAATATATGTTGGAAGGACACTTTTAACAAGATTAATTTGGGAGTATGGGGAAAGATATGGAAGGGGGAAGGGCAAAAGCAAGGGGATTAGTAAGATTAAATGAAACACTCTGTGTATAAAGTCCTAAGGGCTTGCTTGCACTAAGATGGAGACAAAAGGTTTAAGAAGATGGCACCAAAATGAGAGCTATGACAAAAGGTAGGAACAACAGGACATGGTGATTATATGGAGTGAGTGAGAAGAAAAGGGTCAAAGGCAGTTTGGAGACTTGGGGAGCAAAAGAAAAATGTCACTGGTGACAGGAATAATAAAGAAAAAGGGTAACCCAAACTGGCCTGAAGGAGAAAATTATAAATATCTGTCTTGGATACTAGAATTTAATGTTACAGAGGGAGTCCACATAGAGCCGTCTAGCAGGCAGCTAGAAATATGTGATTTAACAAAAAGGACAAGTCAGTCGAGTCATAGAAAAGGATGTGCTTATCCAAAGATAGGATTTAAGTGAAAAGCAGATAGAAGACATAGCCCCAGAAAAACCTAATAATCAGGGAGAAAACCAAGGATGAAACAAAAAAACACCATGTTGTCAAGATGGAAAAAAAAGAGGACTGTGGACTATCATAGAAACCAAGGGAGGAGAGTTTAAACAGGGACATAATTGCAGTGTCAACTGCAGTAGAGAAAGGAGGAGAAAATGGAAGACAGTGCAACGGATTCGGCAAGGAGTTTGCTGCTCTCCTCCAAGAGATTCTACAGACTAACATGGGAAGAAAGTATGCATGGAGCAAATGGAACAGTGGAGCCAGGAGTAGTGGGATGAAGGCAGCAGGCACCAAGCACTCATTAGAGAAGTTTGGAAGGTGGGCAACTGGACAGACAGCTTGAGGGGACAACAAGGTGCAGCACAGGTTTAATTCAAATTTGGCGGGAAGGCTCCTGAGTTGGACCACACAGAGGAAGAGGTCAGGGAAGATATAATAAGGTACTCAGGGACCTTTGAAGAGAATTAAAAGTGATCATTTGTATGTATGTGTACAGAAGTACCCAGGATGGAACATCAACTAATATCCAGTTACCTGGGCTTTCTGTAATGGGGCCATCCGACAGCAGAGCACTGCTGTGCACTTCATGCAGATCTGTAGGAAAATGCTTCTGTAATTGTTAGAACCAGAGTCTTGACTAGAGTTTAATATAAGAGACAGAGTGGAGCCATCAATGATTAATCCATATTCCTGATGTTCTGTCCATGCTCTGAAAAAAGAAAAATAATGCAAATATATTTGAATCTACTACACATTGCTTTTTAGGAACTTGAAAAAAACCACAAAAAGCAGACTTTATCGTCAATCTGGTTCCTGGACCTGTGAATTCTGAAGAAGCAACCATTTCTATTAATGGCACAATAGAGACTTTCTATCACATCTTTGAGGCTCAAGTTGCCCAGATAGAAGTCACTAAGTTCTAAATATAAAAATAATGAAAATCTAGCAGCCAGTCTCCATATAAGAAACTCAAAATGAATTTTGGAAATTACAGTTCAATCAGTAAAACTCTGATATGAAGACAAATCATTAGTCAATCTGAAAACTGAACGATGCAGGGAAAAGACAAAACGGCTTTGGGGTATACAAATCACGGAAGATATTCTTAACATTTTTGCCTGACTGACAAAACCTATCAATAGATCTGGCTTCTCAAATATGACAGACTACCAAAAAGACAAAGTGTTCATTAAAGAATTCCATATAATAATTTATGTTCTTTAAATAAGTATCATTTTATACTAGATTAGTGATTTTCAACCATAGCTTTCCCATTAGAGTCACGTAGGCAGCTTTTTAAAAAGCCCATGTCTTAGGTTTATCCACAGACAAATTAAATCAGAGTATCTTGGACAGAGCTTGGTTAGACTGGGTTGGCCAAAAAGTTCACCTGGGTTTATCCAGAATAGGTTCATTCATAACATGGAAAAACCCAAATGGACATTTTGGCCAACCCAATATATAGGCGTATTCTAAAAGGCTCCATAGGTTATTTGCATACATAGCCAGGACTGAGCAGTATTAGTTGCCAGGAAAGACAAATATAATGGGTGCCAACTATTTAAGAAAACCATATGGAGGGAAAACATAACTGAAAAAATGCTACCAATTAACATTTCATTTTTTTTGCAATTATGAAAAAACCAGCAATTAATCAATTTCTGCTCAGGCAATCTTGGATGCCATTTGAGAATCTCTGCAGAAGTGTTAAACGCAGCAGGGTCTTATCATTACAGATTCATTCGTCTAATGTTATGCTTCTCAAAGTTTACTGTTTAAAGAGCTGCTGTTTTACAGACTATGAGTAGTGACAGCCTAATATGCCTCATCATTCCTTCCTTCCATATTTTGTTTCATACTATTATGAGCATGTTTTATTCACTAATTAAAGAGATATCAATCATGTATTCCTTTGCTCCCCTACTCACAGAGCTAACAATGTCCAGAAAACAGTGGCTCAATAATCAATCAAGCAATATCTGTAAACATCAACTCTAACTAAGCCATATAGAAAAATGGAAAGAATTATTAACTAAATTTTTCCTGGAGACTAGAAAATCTTGGGGTGAAAGAGGCACACATGAGAGAAAATGCCCCACTAAACATGATAAATGGTTAACATCTGAAAAGAATAGATACATATATAACTGAATCACTTTGCTATATACCTGAAACTAACACAATACTGTTAATCAATTGTACTCCAATATAAAATAAAATAATTTTTAAAAAGGTTAATATCCAGTGATTGGGAGAATAAATACACACCAGGAAAGAACGATGGGTTCTTTATGAGGTATGACATCTAAAATGGAACTTGAGAGGACAGAAAGAGGTGAAGAAAGAGAGAATGAATGTATGGTGTGTGTGTTAAGTTTCTTTAGTTGTGTCTGATTCTTTGTGACCCCATGGACCATAGCCCACCAGGCTCCTCTGTCCATGGGATTTCCCAAGGCAAGAATACTGGAGTGGGTTGCCATTTCTCCAGTATGTGTGGTACACTAGGAAAATAAGTTGAAAAGGTCACCTGGGGTCTTTGATATGACCTAATTCTGTGGGTAATGGAGACCCACTAAAGGTTTCTGAGCAGGGTTATGATATGGGCAGTGCTTTACACCTAAGGACCAGTCATTGGGCAGAGTGCTTTAAGGCACAAATTACTAGGAATCTGATAAAGCTCCAGTGGAGAGAGTGAGAACATGGGTAGGGCTTGGGGGCGGATTTGCAATGGAAGAGACAAAGGAGCAGAAGTTGGCCAAAGGGATTCTGTGTCTCATGTTTGTGTAACTTGGGGAAGACTTCACCAAACTGCAGATGAATGAGGAAGAGGAAATGTTTTGAGATGGCGAGTTCAATTTTCCATAAGCCCTGGCTTTTACACAAGTGCCCAAGAGCTGCTGAATGGTGCTGCAGATTTAACTGTGTCTCTCATGAAGTCCCATGTTGAATCCCTAACCCTCAGGGTGAGGGTATTTGGAAATGAGGCCTTTGTGAGATAGATAGGTCTAGATGAAGTTGTGAGGGTGGGGCCCTCATGATGGAATCAATATCCTTATAAGAAGGGGAAGAGATAACATAGCTTCCTCTCAGCTAAGAAAGGATACAGCCCACTTTCTACAAGTCAGGCAGGGGGAACCTCACCAGAACTTAGCCATGTTGGCACCCTGATCGCAGACTTCTGGCCTTCAGAAATGCAAGAAGTAAGTTTCTATTGTTTAAGCCCCCCGCTCTGTGGTATTTTGTTATGATGGCCTGAGCAGATTAAGATAAATGCACAAGTAAAACATGTAATCTGGACTGCCTTAATAAGTACCATTTGGCTAAAGGAAGGAAACATTTATCACAGACAGTTAATAAAAACCTGTTTACTCTCACTCATGTCCAAGTAACAGAAGAACAACAGCTGTTTTAAAATTGGCCATCACCTCATGAATGTGGGTTGTTCATTTTTAAAGCCTGTGAAAACCCTACAGATGAGGACAGAGATACAGCAGAGTTGTTAAAAGCATAGGATCTGGAATTGGATAGACCTGTTCTACATCTTATTAGCTGTGTTACCTCGAATAAGTCACTTCATCTCTCTGAGCCTTAGTTTCCCTATTTTTAACATGAAGAAAATTAGTTGTTACTGGGTTGTTGTGAAGATTAAATGAGAATAATTTAAAGTGCTTAATGCTGTTCCTGGAACAAAGAGTGTGCTTAAGAAATGTAAAATAGTATTACCTAGGGGTCTTTGGATTTAGAAGAGGAAATCGATTTGCTTATGGCCAAGGTAAATTCCAGTAATTGGTTTAGACAAACCTAAGTCATGGTCAATGTATTTCTGGGTATTGAATTATTGTGGATCAGTGCCTTTCCTTGAGAACCCTAGGTTCTACAAGTTCTTCCTAAGCAGCTTGTTGAAAGCAGTCGAGTGGCTATGCTATCAAGTGTTTGGTCTCCTTTGAAGCATAAAAATTCACATAGAAAATGGCTCCAGGACCTCAACCTGCACAGAAACTGTTACAGAGACTGACTTTATTACATTCAATTTAAGAGACCATGAAAAGGGATATTTTTTCTTAACATGGACCAGGCCAGCATATCAATGCGAAATACCCAGACCCTAAATATTTAGAAAATGAACCACTTTTCTAAAGCTCAAGAAGTGTAGGTTTTTTTAAAAACAGAAACATGAAGTGGAAAGTGCCAAATAATCTCAAATAGGCCATTAGCCAAGTCCTCAGGGAAGGTTCTAACTCACAGGGATAAACCACCTACAACCAACCAATGATAAATTAGAGAAAACAGAGCTTTCTGCATAAGTAGCTGTGGTTTACATCTGTACCAAGGTCTAAATATGACAAATTGATGCACTTTCTTACTTTTTAAGGCTTCTAGTACTTTTAGGAAATTCACGCAGCAGCTTCTTACGATATTCAGTCAACAACTCATGTAATCGATCCTCTTTCCTTTCACTTTCTTCAATCGTCTTGGTGGTCAGTTCCAAGAGCTCGGTGTTGGTTTGGAAAAGGCGGCAGGCATAGCAGGTGGATTTTGCAGTCTCCATCTTGTCGCCAGTAAGCACCCAGACTTTCAGACCTGCGGCATGCAGGGCTTCAATGGTCTCAGCAGCTTGATCTTGTAGCCTGGGAACACAAAGGAAACCTTGTTATCTTTGAAAATTCCTGACACAGATTCTGCAAGAAGGCTTGTTAAAGAGAATATTCTTATAATTCATAGCAATTTTGGAATCTTGACATGTTTTAATAGTTACTTTTCTTATATATCCTCTACCCTTTCTAAGCATATTCTTGTTGGCATAATTTTACTTATTAAAGTACATTTCAGACAATGAGGTTTTGAAAGTTCATGACCTCTCTTGAGGTAACTGGTATCTAATGACAGAAATAAGAATCATCACTCTTAGCTAAAAAGTTCAGAATCTCACCAAATGGTCTTACTCATTGACACTTTAGCATATTTCATTATGTTGTCTACAAATATTTAATGTGGTTCAAAACTGGAAGGGCTAGACATCCTAATGAGATACTGAGAGAAGTCAGCAAATTCCCATCCCTGAGGACCTTGAAAGACAAACATTCTAAAAGACAATTTAAGCATAATTCTGAAAGGGAAGGACAGAAGAAGGATACTTTGTATTCCTTCTGGCTATAGAATAACAATGAAATTGTTGTTTAGTTGGCAAGTTGGTCTGACTCTTTGTGACCCCATGGACTGTAGCCAACCAGGCTCCTCTGTCCATGGGATTTCCCAGGCAAGAATACTCAAGTGGGTTGCCATTTCCTCCTCCAGGGGATCTTCCTGACCCAGGGATTGAACCTGTATCTCCTGCATTGGCAGGCCGATTCTTTACCACTGAGCCACCAGGGAAGCCCAACAGTGAAATTAGACTGTATGAATTCTATTAGAACCTTCCAACATAGCTGAATCTATGTTTATAACTTTGTGTTTGGGTTAAGCCTGATAATTCACATTCATTACTTCCAGAAAACTCCCAAAATAGAATCTAAAACATATTTTTTAAGCAGATCAATTTTGGAGCCCTATAATCATATCTAGCAGAGCCAATTATTTTAAAAATGTGCTCTAGTCTGTTAAACTTGGTTACAATGAGTTCTCATGTTGCTTGCTCTACCTTGAATTTCCCTTCTGCACATATGTCTGTCAAAATCATATCGATTCTACCAAACACCAACTGAATGATACCTCTAGCATAAAACTTCCTACACATAGTAAGACTACTTCATAAATAACTGTATAAATGAAGGGATGGCATAGGAAGTACTCAAAAGAGCTTAGAGATGACAGATTCATATTCTTCTAAGTCACAAATACTTAACTCAAAAATTATTTCCACAAACAGTTCAAAACCTGGTGTACAGACAAAGCTAAAACAAAGATTTCAAAGCTTGAGAATAAATAACCAATCTGGACAGATACTACTCTAAATGATTGGTCATTAAAATAACAAGAGTATCATTTTCTAGTTACTTGTCTTCCACTGCAGTGGCTCCAATTAAATGCATGTCTGTCTCAATCTCATCGAAAACCTTTTCCATTTTTTCTTCTCTGTCTTGTAAGGCCATTTTTGCCTCTATGAGCTGTCTGTTAACTCTTTCATAATCATCTGGAGCAATTTCTTTGAAGGCTATACAAAGTGTCCGATACCCCTCCTAGAAGCAAAGTAGGAGATCTCTAGTTATCCAAATAACAAAAACAAACAAAATACACTCTTTCAATACTCTTGCTTTATCATACCAAAAAAAACCATTCTGACTAATTTCCTTTTCAGTTAAAAAAGGGAGAAAAAACAGATTGCATTAGGTTAACATTCAACTGGGTTCAGAATAACAAAATAATACCTCTTGGGTTTAAAAAAAACACAAAAGCAGAACATAAAACAAAGATTCTTGAAAAGTCTTCAAAGGCTGCAAATTTTGAACAGAAACTTGCTCCAGGATGTTTTATATTAAAATAAGGAAAATAATATTACAAAATCCCCCAATACAAAAATAGACCATAAAAATAAGCTAAAATTCATTTAAATTGTCCTTTATATAGCAATCCACAGACATAGTCATCTCTAGCAGTTCTCCTTCTCTCTATTGAGGGGTGGGGTGCAGGCTCACCATTGCATTATGTTCCACATGGACTTTAATTAAGTCGATTTCATGATTTTGCACCCTGGGGAAAACTGCTGAGTCGGCTCCCTTACAAAAGAGAAGTATGTCTCCTAAAATAAAGAATCAGAGTACTTGACTTACTTAGAGTTAGATTGATATTGGGATTTTCATAACAGGTAACTATTACGGTAGCTTCTCCCTCCCAGCAGCTGTGTATCCTGAGACTGCCTTGGAATGTTTACCCAACTTGAAACAGACATCTTGACCTTCACTCTGTAAGGACAACATCCACCACCTCTGAGGACCAATAAGGACACAACTAATACCCCAGAGTTTACAGTATGCACCTCTGTTAAAAGATATACCCTGTGAGTGAATCACTTGTGTCAAGGAGCTGCATCTGACTAAATTCACTATGAGGATGCTGTCAACCACGGTCTAAAAGCCACATGTAGCATCTACAGATGTCAAGGAGCAAACTCAAGCTCAAACAAGAAAAAATCATTTTCAAAGTCTATACATGTTAGCTTTTAGCAGTAGCTTGCTGATTTTCACTGGAAACTGGAGAATTGCTCCGTAGAATGCTATTATAAATATAGCTTTATACCAGTCTGTGTACCCAGGAGCATAGACAGTTGACCTTTAAGAATGAGATTCCAACCTTATAAGGCAAAGTGCTAAGTTCAAGAAGTGAAAAAAAAATGGTAGCTCTGAGGTCAAGGGCCTTGGGAGACCACTTCCTCAGACATCTCACCATCTGCAATAGAATGTAGACATGCATAAGTACAGGTAAAAACAAGAATTCCACACGTTAGGTGTTTTTTTTTTTTTTAAATTTCTCTCACAGGGGCCTCCCTGGTGATCAAGTGGTTTAGAATCTGCCTTCCAATACAGGGGATGCAGGTTCAATCCCTAGTCTTGGAAGTAAGATCCCACATGTGGTGGAGCAACTAAGCCCATACACCACAATGAAGAGCCTATGTGCTGTAATTGATGCAGCAAGACCTGATGCAGCCAAATAAATAAATAAATATTAAAAGAAACTTCTCTCGCATATTGATGGTATGTTTAAAAGTCATAGAACAAATTCCACATTCACATATAATGAAATCAACGTTGTAACTTTGCAGTCACACCACAAAGTATGAATAAGACAGTCCCTCAACGGTCTGTCTATATCTTCCCATTCTCATATTAAGAAATTTTCAACAGATTTAATCCTGAAAGTTAATTAATAGGAAATAAATCAAGAATATTTTGAAAAACCACCCAGAGACATACATACAGAGATACACACAGACACACACTTACACAGAGGAATCTGAGCCCACAAATGAAGCAGCAATGCTACCCCATGGGTATTGCTGAATCTGAGCAGAAGGCATCACAGCCACCATGGCTTCTCCTAAGAACATGGGTGAACCCTGAAAGGATGGCACTGGTTCCCCTGCAAAGGGCAAGCTTCTCTATTGTGTGAAACAAAGAGCCCAGGTGCTAGAGTAAATCATGTGCCCTTTCCCAGTAGTGGGGCCTTGGTCATCTCTGGCTCACCTGCTCCCAGAAAGTGTAAAGCACTGGGGAGTTAGGATGGTCAGGGAGGGAGAACCAACAACTCTCTACACTCAAAACTACTGCTAGTAATAGCAAACCATGCAGTTGTAGCGGGCTGCCACAGGTAGACACTGGTGGTGATTGTTCAGTACCCTGAACTGTAAAAAAAAAAAAAAGTCACCCTTTCTGTTCCTGTTTGGATATCCAAGACTGAGAAGTGGAGCTCACTTCCCAAGAAAATTCATATATTGTCATACTAGGGGTTCTGCCACTGATACTTTGACAAGCTGAACAGGTGCTTACATAAATACATTCAGTGATATACAAGAGCTTTAAGTAATCAAACACTACTACATGAAATGTTTTTCTCTCTTGAAGTAGTTGATCAACAAATCTACAAATGGAAAGAGAGAAAAAGTCAAGTCTTAAATATGCATACCTGATTGAGT
The DNA here is from genome assembly GCF_016772045.2 of Ovis aries. Taxonomy (NCBI): domain Eukaryota; kingdom Metazoa; phylum Chordata; class Mammalia; order Artiodactyla; family Bovidae; genus Ovis; species Ovis aries. Next base: position 95,622,062 of record NC_056080.1, on the reverse strand, counting down.
CTTCACAATTACACTCATACGACGGCGGACAGAATCAAAGTTCAAGGTGTGAAGAAGTTCATACCTTTAATAGAAAAAAAAAAAGTGAGAAAAGTGAAATACTAAGGCCACACTGGGGAAAAAAAAACACAACAGAAAACATCTTACATTAACAGAGCTTTCCTCTTGGATTAAGGGTTGCTGCTTGTGTGCACAATGGGTACTTTCCATTGTGTCTTTGGAATTTCTCTGCACTTGGAACATGATGTCAGAGAATACCAGCAGTGGTTAAGGGGTATCTATACCTTCTCATTATATGACTTAAAATAGTAAGGAGAGAGTGACTGCATAGGAATGAGGTACAAAGAGCTGTCCCACCAAGCCATATCTAGAGGCTATCTAGAAATAGTGCCATCCTGCCACTTGTTTTAATCATCTACGGAATGCCTACTATGTGTCGGGCACAGTGACAGATGCTGGAGAAGATATATGAATCTTCTCTTAAGGAGCTTATCATATGATAAGGATGTGTGTGTGAGTTAGTTGCTCAGTTGTGTTCGACTCTTTGCAACCTTACAGACCGCAGCCCACCAGGCTCCTGTGTCCATGAATTCTCCAGGCACGAATACTGGAGTGAGTTGCCATGCCCTCCGCTAAGGGATCTTCCTGACCTAGGGATCAGACCCAGGTCTCCTGCATTGCAGGCAGACTCTTTACCATCTGAACTACCAGGAAAGCCCATGATAAGGGAGGCAGAGGTTAATGAAATGACTACCTCCTAGTCTTCAAAATACTGAAGTAAAGGAACACACAGAGGAGATGTAGGAGCACAGAAGGAAGGCCTCCTGGAGGTGGTTTTGCCTGAGCTGTGTTTTATAGCAGTGACACGATGGAAAAAGGATATCATGGCACTCTGAGTATAGAGAAGAGCATGTGTAAAGGCAGAGCAACATGAGAGCACATGGCCCATGGCGAGACTGACAATAGTCCACATAAGGCTGAGATCTAGTTGATAGGGGAGCAGCAAGAGAAGTAGGCAGGGGTTAGGACCTGACAACACTGTGGGCCATTGCAGATACTTGGGATTTCATCCTAAGGGCAATAGTAATCCATTGAAGGGTATAAAGAGTGGAATGATATGATCAGCTCTGCGTTGCACTGGCTAAGCTGTACAGTAGATGAAATGAAGAAAAATAAGAGTTATTTGAGAATAAGCTATACAGTAGATGAAATGAAGAAAAATAAGAGTTATTTGAGAAATGTGTGGAAATAGTTTCTTGAAAATAAATAACTTATATACAACTATCTGATTTAAAAGTATTTACTACCAAGCTTGTCTTTGATGGGAGTGAGCAGGTCACTGGTTTGGGGATATAGAATATGTGTGTAAGACATTTACTTGTAGCATAATGTCTCATTTGCTATTGGCCAGATGGGGGTACTGTTGTGAACTGGCTAGAATCTGGACTTTGACAATAACTCGGCTCCTTCCTGGCAGTCAAGCCAAAGAGCCTTCCTCTGGTTCTTGAACATTCCTTTCCAAAGAGGCATATTCCCCAGCAAACTTACATGTGTTACAGGTTTATGAGATGGGTCTCAGGAGATGCTAGGAGTCAGAATGAAAGTCAGATAATTATATTTCAAGTTCTTATAAAGGATATAAAATTAATCAGAGGACCTAATTAAAACCTGTTATTAAGGCAAGGTGGATTTGTTTGTTGGGATCTCTGTGGCAAAAAGAAAAAAAAAAAAAAGGAAATGTGGAGCTTACTACTACATCAGAGTATTTGCCCTGGGGCTCACACACAAGTATCTAGAATAAGAGAAAAGTTTCTGACACCAAAGCTATTACGATTGGCAGGGCGTGTAATCCCAAAATGATTCATTAGGTTCTAGACAGCAGAAGGTTTCATACATGTTCACTGATTTTTCTTGCAGCATGTGTTGGAGACCTGAAATGGCGTCTAAAATTCAGAAAAGTCCAGGCAGATGCTCATTCAGGCTACTGGATCGATGTGTGAACAAAACTGGAATCATTTACACCTCAAACACTAATTTCTGCCACTCTACGAAAAATGTCTTCTACTCCAGCTACATTTATATAAAACTCTTACCTGGGAAAGCAGAGTCTTATATTTATAGATGCAATCACTTCCTTTTGCTGCCCTTCCTAAATCCATCTAAAGCTGACTGTGGAGTTAAGAAGTGAGAATCATCAAACATACAGGGCTACTTACTCTTCTATTTCTTTTCTTTGGTTCTCTACTCTCATATAGCCATTCTGAACTCCTACAAATGTGAATCCATACCTGTGAAACAAAATAAAAAAGACCGTTGTGTATTTTTAAAGAATGATAAATTCCCCTTTGCACTGGGGTTTTTCATACTTGTTTATTGTTTTCTTCTTTTTCATAAAACCCCAATCTATAGCTGTACTTCCTTTTACTGGCTGAGATATAACACAGACCAAGTCAATGCCGAGTCACAAATCATAACCAAAAAAAGAGGCAATTTGTAATTTCAATTCTGTAGCTAACACATGGGGTGTCCTTTTATCCACTTAATCATCTTGGGCCTCACGGATAAAGCAGGACTTTCAATAACCAAATGATATCAAAATTGCTGGAAGTACTTCAGAAATAACATGTGTTATATGAAAAGTGACCATTGTTAGAAGATTTCCAAAATATAATGTGAACATTTGGACTTCTGGCTGGAATGCACAAATAGTGATGAAAGTTACCACTATGCATTGCTATATTCTTTTTGGTCTTAACTGGTTAGGTTTGGGAATTTTTTCCAACTTTACGATAAAGTAGCTTTGCTCCTTATTAAAGAATAGCGATACCTATAAGATAAGGTTATTGAAGCAAGTAAGAGAAAAAAACAAAATAATGCCTGTCCTCCTGTGATTTCACTTTCTTTGGAGAAATACAAGAAATGTTTGATTTTTTTTTTACTCTTTGAAAATGCTAATGTATTTTTCTACAACTTATTTTGGGGTTTTAAAATAGCATTACTTACTGAGGTATAACTAATGGAGAACTGCAAATATTTAACATGTGCAACTGGATAAATTTGGAAACATGCATATGTGACATCATCATCACAATCAAGGGAAGAGATATCCTGACATTTCTAAGTTTCTTTGTGTCTTTTTGCCTTTTTGTTGTTTGGGGCAATAAGAACATTTAACATATGAGATCTACTCTTTTAACAAACTTTGAAGTGAGAATACCATATTGTCAACTATAGGGAGAACGTTATTATTATCCTGAAATTATTCATCCAACATAACATATGTGCTTACTTTTTAGCTCCTTTGACCAAAGCTATTTCATCTGGTGAAGATGACATATAGGTTAATTCAGATGACTCTGTAACTCCATCAACAGTATCATTTGGTTTAACTTCTACAGTGTGACATAAACACAAGGCACGCAGAAAGAGCTCTTCTCGATTCTGTTGAATAGTGACAGAAAAATGACTATATTGTTTTTACTGTGATCACTTGGTAAGTAGTCAATGAACAGAGAAAAGTTATTAATGTGAGAGCATGTTGCAACCACCAGCAAATTGAATAGCAGAAATTTATGAATTCCTAACACTAAAATGAGCTATATATTCTCCTAATCCCTGCCAACATGCCTGGTCCCCAGCTAACATACCTTAGGGGCTCTATCAACTCATTCTTACTGCAGTGCCACCTAATCCCAAAGCAGTGACATCTCCATGGCCTAAAAGAGTGCATTCAGTTCTAATTCACAATCTGGCAATAGCTCAGGTGCATGGAGACTCTGGTTCATTTAATGCCTAGACACTCCTGGGGCTTGAATGATTTCAGTAGACATCATTCTTGGAGTAGCTCATATTTTTAAAGACAAAGCACCAAATATGATCACACAGTGAAAGATTTACCCAAATGCCATTTCTTATAATGTTCTCTTTCTATAAATTCTACTTGTTTACAAATTCCAGAAGTGTCCATAAAATAAGAAAGGTGAAGCTGCAACAACGAACAAATGGCTATTCAAAAGTTTATGTCACGTGCCAAAATCCTTCATTTCTACTATGTTAACATATGCCTATCTAAATTGATTTCTCAAGGTAAAATGGTAATGCAAAAAATGCCACCTTATCAGCTCTGTCCAAATATGGTAACGGTCCATCAGTTTGAGAGAGTCCATCAGTCTCCTGAGCTACACCTTTATACTTATGCCCATCTATGCAGCATTCAATGAATTCCATGCTGTTTTCGGTAAGTGTTCCGGTCTTATCAGTAAATACATAATCCACCTAAAAACAAGAATACAAACATATACATTCTTACTTTCTTCAATGTGATTAACTTTTAGTTAGCATGGCTATTTTCATATCCACAGAAGTCACCTTTTCCAAAGACTTGTCAAACGTCAGACAATGACAGAAGCAGTATTATCAAATGAATGAGAAATTAACATGTATTGTTTAAAAGATTCTGAAATAGTATCACATGTCTAAGGTTCTTGTTGTTCATTCGCTAAGTCGTGCCTGACTTTTGGTAGACCTACTCAAATACAGGAGATTACTAGGAAGGAAAACTGCGGCTATTTTGTCTAAACTAAGACTCCTTCAATTTAACACCCACTTGTTTTGATATAAAGAAGTTAGCATAACAAAAGTCAATTTTCCAAGCAGGAAACATTTTATGGACCACTTATTTCTCTATTTCTCTGACACACACAGAAAATATATTTGATAGGAACTAAATTAATTCGGCCCTGGAGAAGGAAATGGCAACCCACTCCAGTATTCTTGTCTGGGAAATCCCAAAGACAGAGGAGCCTGGTGGGCTATACAGTCCATGGAATCGCAAAGAGTGGGACACGACTTAGCAACTGAGCATGCACGAATGCAAATGGGATGTAACAAAAGTTTTCCTTGAAAAATAAAATTTTCTATAAATATACTGGATTGAAGTGAAATGCATTGTGTCTTATACGTATGTAACAGTTACAGAATATAGACAGACAGGGGAAATAATAATAACACTTAATTAGGAGACACAGTAAGTCAATAAATGATCAAAAACATAAATGAAATTTCTTCCCCAATACTATGTATATTTTCAGATACTCCTCAAAAAAGTTTCCAAATTAAAAAAAAAAAAGGAGCAGAGTTTATAATGATAGGTTAAAGTATAAGCATACTTTCATAAATAATGGAAAAAATAGGCTATGAAATAAATTTTCCATGTAAAATAAGCCTTTTTGAGCATTTCCATTTTATCTCAGTTTTTATCTCTTCTATTTATAACATCTGGCTTTTGGAAACCCACAATTTTATCCTCCTTTTTGGCAATTTATGCTTAAATAGTTAAAATTACGGGCTGACAGGAACAAGCATAAGTACAAGATTAAGGTTTTTATTATGTAAGGGAGAAAGAGATGAACTGTGGCAGTAGCTGCTTTCTAATTATTTTTCAAAGCTTTTCACGGTAGCAGCACTGGCACAAATATAGCATTCCAATCTTCTCTTTTTTCTGTTAGCCAGCCAAGTTTGAATTCTCCCTTTAAATTAATCCAAGTGCTATTATTCCTGTATCATCTAGATTTTTCTAGTTAAAGTGAAATTATTTGGGGCTTTTTGTGTGATCAAAATTATTAACCTTCATTTTCTCCCAAAAGGTTCTCCTGGGTTGGTGCAGCTCCTACAACTGAGTGAGCATTAACCCATTTTGAAATCTTTTATAGATGACAAAGGTAATAACTTTAAAAACATAAAGTGCAACTGTTTGCCTATATATAACAGTTTGTACAGCATGGATCTGTCTACAATTAATCTCAAAGGTATAGGCCAACAAAGTATACCGTGATAGAGGGATTATCAAACCGTAGTCTGCAGCACACTCAGTTGGAGGGTGCTTGTTAACTCAAATCACTGGGCTCTATCCTCAGAGTTCCTGACTCAGTAGGTCTTGGGGTGGGGCTAGATAATGTGCACTTCTAATCAGTTCCCAGGTGATGCTGATGCTGCTGTTCCTGAGCTCATGCTCTGAGAACCAATGATCTAATATATGCACTATACTAAGGACAAGAGGAGGAGAAGATCGGCTGTTATTAAAGAGTATCCTCATACTTATAGGAGAGACAGGGCTGACGAGTGAGAGGCTACTGCCTGCCTCCGATTCTCATCAGCCTCCTCTTCTTTAGTGGTAGGTTTGAGTTGGTTGCAGACCCTCTCTATCAGCAAGCAAGCTCAAAGTCATCAATTTATGGATAGAAAGCCTAAAGTGAGATAGCTGTTCAAGAATGGAGAGAGCCCTAAGATAAAGGCTGAACACATGAAATCATCTAGTTTATAGGTCAAAATTGGTCAAAATATTTTTTATCATTTAACTTAATGAAGACCTTCTACTGGAGTCATGGCTCTAACACCCAGTAACTTTGTGACCTTGGAAAAACTCCCATCTCTCTGAACATTAAACATTAGCCTTAAATAATCAAAGCTGCTTCACGAGACTGTAAAGATTACTAAATATGCTTGCAAGCTCTAAGTTGTTACATAGATGTTGACTGTCATTGCTGCTGACCTGATCAAAATCATAGTACTGAACTCTTTCCATCATTTCATAGTCCCTATAATTTTTCTGATAATCATCACATTGCTACAGTTAGGGTACGATAAGTGAATTTCTTCAACTATATGGTGAACAACTCAAGGTTTTCTTGTTTACTTTGTAACAGTAGCCCCCAGTACCAAGAACGTATCTTAGATAACACAGAACTTTAGTGCACAACCACTAGATTGAATTACTGGAATCAGAGTATATACTCTGGCATACTGCTGGGCATAGCTGAGAGACTGAGAGGGCATATGAAAGAACAGGCTATCCCCACAATTTTTTAAAGGTTAAAACCATTTGATTGTCTAAAGGACAGATGTCTAATCATAAAAGACCCCATTCTATTCCAATTGAACTGAGCAGTCTACTTCTTTTTGCTTTTCAAGTTAAAGACGAACAGTGTTCTAAACATATCTTCCTATTTTCTTTTAATACCAATGTGGGTCACTTTGAAAGAGGTTAAGCAAGTGTTTGCAATGGTACTGATGGAAATTGACACTGCTCTTAAGTAAAATAAAAGTCCTATAGATTTTAAACTATGACTCATCAAGGAGGAAGCTGGTTACACTTGATTTTGTGTGTACTGGTCCACTAAATGCAAAATGAAATCATTTTAAGACTTCTTTGCATTTTAATTTAGGTTGTTTCTACACATACAAGCTGATGTAAGTTGGTATGATGGTAAGTTGTTTTTATACTGTACAAATGTAAGTGGTGGTCTGGTTATTACCTTAGTTAGTTGGTTAAATGACAATCATACCCAAAAAAGCAGGTTTTAGTGGGGAAAAGAAGTGGTGGCTAAAATGAAAACTGGTTTGTTCTCACTGATCAGATTTATTATTAATAGATCATTATCCAAAGCTCTATTTTACTTTCTGAAGTATGAATAAGTCTAGATGATAGGAACAAAACCACATCCTCATAGATAAGATGGAATCTGATGAGGTGGAGATCTGGCCTGGATATCCTGCCTGTCTCTCATGAGAATTAGGTGCCACATGTGGAAAGATGGCTGTTCTATTTGCAGCAGCTGGGGACTTGCCATGTTCACCCTTGGGTAGGTTAATCCATGCAGTCAGGCACTGAATCTAGAATAGGCAGATCAGCTGTCAGGGAAAAGTTCACCAGAGGTGGCTTATAACTCATTTTTCCCCCATGCAAAAGAGTTGCAGAGTAATGCCTTTCACTGGGACTAGAGCAGTTCTACCAGGCTGTCCCTGGATGAAAAGTTCTGGTTTACAAAGGCTAAGGTCAGCTGTGGTCACTGAAGTGACCTAGAAAAGAAACTTCTGGGAACAATATATAAGGGAAAGGCATTTGCCTGTTCATGGCTTTTTCTATCCTCTGTGACTCAGTGTCTCTGTGGGAGGCAGATGCCACCCTCTGGGATCCTGGAGTCCTAGAGTCAGGTCTCAACATAATGGTATCTGGAGAATCCTTTCAGCCTTGTGAGTAGTTGTCAAGAGGATACTCTAGTTTAGGCAAAGGTTGTGTAAAGAACAGAAATAGAGAGTGGGGGTAGTGGGAGACTGAATTCAGGAGCAGAGTTTTGAGGTATAGGTGCAAATCTGTACCATTTAAAACAACTGTGAGGCCCTGTTTCAGCCACACAGTTCCATTAACTGATTCTGCATCTCCTAGCCCCAGAAATGACATTTCCACAGCCTTGACATTCTAAATATAAAGAGAAGTAAATGCAAGCCAAAACACTCCCCTCGGCTTGTGAAAATCATTACGTGACACAGTAAATTCAGATAAAGGCAAAAACTTTCTCAAAACTAGTCAGAAAAGAACCCAAGAAGTCACCACTTGAAGAATTACAGCTAGGCTGCAGCCTAGCATTTGAAAACAACCTAGGTTAGCAAGAAGGTCAAAGCTTGGACTACACTGGTACATGAAGCAAAAGGCATTTAGTGGAGTGCATGTCCTCACATCTTCCCTTCATTTAAATTCTTGCACAGAATAAACAACTCTGCTTTCTAGGTCTATATTCCATCTGATCAGAAATGTCCAAGAAAATGTACCAAGAAAATGTCCATAGGACAACTTTGGTCAATTTGGTTTATGGAAGAAAATATATTTATAAAATAGCTTTATTAACACTACCTCATATCCTATCCCTAAATGATTATAGATGTTGATGAAGACTACTTGTTTCCTGTTTCAAAGCAATAACCCATAATCAACACCACCAACAGGTTGAGTTTTAAAGAGAATTTCTGTAACATTCAAATGTAATACATAAATCGGGTCTTTCTCAAAAATGCCAGCAAAAACTGACGCTATAGTTAAGATAACATCGCTTGCCTTCATTACATGCCTGCATGAAGAAATTTTTATTGAGTTACATTTCCAAATGTGAAATGGTCGCAAACACTGGTGATCCAGACTACAATAAAAGCAATTTTCACTATGTTACCTTATTTTAAGTAAAAATGAGTTCTTACCTGACCAAGTTCTTCATTAAGGTCTGATGTGTTAACCAGGGCTCCTTCATTAATTTCTTCATCATAGAAGTCATTATCCCATGAAATGAAGAAGGAGCCCAAGAATTTTTGCATTTCTACTGTTACATACATGGAGACAGGAATGATAAAGTTGAACAGAACCATAAATGACAGGAAGTCGGTGAACATTTTCAAAACCTAAAAAAAGGGGAATAGTTCATGATAATTAAACACACAGTTCCATCAAGCAAGTGTAATATAAACTTTCTATCTTTTAATTTCAATGCTGAAAGCACTGCTCTTGCTATAGAAAAGAAACTTCCCAATGACACTATATCATTGGTCAACATTATTATCATAGCATGTGAAAACATGTAAAATACCCTGAATTTTGTCACTTTTGTTTAGTGAACGTACCTTGACTTAACACTTATTACTTCCTTAAGGTCTCTGCTTCTCCCACCCTCAGATATGAATGTAGGATCAAAGTTTTCATGTAGGCATCCTTTATGTTTCTATCATGATATATCACAAGCTCATAACATATCAACATGCCAGACCTTTTGACCCAGTTGCCTAAAACTCTTAACCTAAGAGTTAAAAACAAGGATATATGCCTAGGGTTAAGGAAAAAATCCTAGAATGTCTTAAAGTTAATGGCTTGGGGCTACCATACAACCAAGAGAAATCCCTAATACCAAGGTATCATTATCTGAGCAGTATTTCAATAAAGGGTGCCCCTGTCACAATGTACTAGGGTTACAATTTTCAGCATAAAACAAATTACCTTCCAAGTTTCCCGTTCTTTCTGGGTCTTTTGGTTATACCAAGGTTCATCATTATATGGGGTACTTTGCCAAACATACTTTAGAGTAGTGCATATTGCAGCTTTGGTCAGTAAGATAAATAAATACACAATCAGGAAAGCGTTAATAGATCTGAAAAATAAGATATTATGAATTTAAAAACCATTGAAATACTGAAGATATCAACCAGGTATAGACTAAATTGTTCAGTTTTCTAAAGCTTCTCCTATGTACAACGTGTAACCATAGTGCAGGCCTGTATGGGTGAACCTCAGTTATCACTGCTAAAGCATTACTCTTGACTGGTAAAATGGAAAAGTCACTCCTAACCGTAATCCAAAGTGCAATGGCTGATTAGCTCAACACACCTTTAGTAAGGATCCTATAAAGTGACAGAACATATACACCATTACCAGAACATACACACCATTACCTACTCAACCCTTATAAAAGGAGTAGATTGTTTCCAAACCTGAATCCTAAAGGTTTGGAATAGAGGGTAGAGGAGCAAATGTGAAATAGTCAAGCTTAGTGCAGATTCTTTTAATCCCAAAGTAGAGCTATGAAGAGGGTGTTACTGATATACTGCATGTCCATGGCAACAGGAGAGTGAGGTCTGTGCCAGTACAAATGGCTTTGAAGGTGTGTCAAGTACCACACAATTATTTGCAAGGAGACTATTATCTGTGTTGCACCAACTCCTTACATACAGCAACTAGAGGACCCCAAACCATTAACCGCCAGCAAAAGAGAATAAATTTTACCTAAACTCTGCCCATGAATAGCTAAGTGAGCTTAGGTAAATCACTTATCATCTTTAAGACTATTTCTCTATCTGTAAAGTGGTCAGACTAATAGGAATTACTCCAAGTTGCTTAGAGGATTAAACCAAATCAGCCATACAAAACAATGAGCATAGTTTCTGGAACAAAAGAAGTGCTTAAAATGGTAATGCACAATTTATGTTGTTTTTTTCATACTGTTGATATTTGGAAATACTGAGAGGTAACAATTTCAGTTCAATAACAAAGAAATTGTGAGGCACACTAACTTTTCAACAGCAGAACGTTTCTGAGATTTCCCTTGGTAGTTCAATGCCATTTTGGTTTCCATTCCAGTGTAAACAGCAACTCCTAAGGAATAACAATACGATGAAAATTAGGTTACAAATGAGACTGCCAACCCAACTCCCCACCCAGTTGGATCTACCAACTTTTTCAATCTACAAAAATAGGAATTCTAAACTCTCTTCTATTTACCAGTTAATAATCATTTACAGTATACTTTTATAGTATAATTTTAATCAACATAGTTTGTCATATTTCAAGTTAGTTTACCATCTTATAAATTCCCAACACGTAAAAAGAGACTTAGACTAAATGGAATTAAATGCCATGTTCAATTTTTTTACTGCACTATTTATGAACATTTAGGTATTAAAAGGCCTATTTCTAGTAAGTATATCTTAAAAAAACGTTCACCATATATCTTCTTGGTATTTTTTAGTGTAGCTCCTTTCAACAAGAGATTTTCAGGTCCCAAAGACCTAAACAAAAAATGAACACAAGTTACTCAAAGAGTCCAACTAATAGCACCATCAACTTTGGGGACATAGTTTGCTCTCACACACATCTATTTTCAAAAGATTCAGGATGCATCTGTCTACTTATATGCTTACTAACACAGGACGAGTTGAAAAATCCTCCCCTCTGAAGTTACTTAGGGTACAGCACAGATAAAAGCACACAGTACAGGAGATACCAGCCACACACAGAGGTAAAGACATGCACAGAGGTGAAAGGACTATGAGTCATGAAAAGCAAGATAACAGCAGCAGCAAGAAACAGAAAGAAAAAGTGACTGTAAAAGACTGGAAAAGGAAATGTAAAGGAAGGAGACACGGTACTGTATTCATAGAGCGCGAATCCGCCTTTGAGGGGGGATCACTGAGCTCCTGGTGTTTAACTTCCTTCTGAGCACTGGCTATAAAGGCCAAGTGGAAAAGTTAAAATAACTGACTGGATGATCGAAGAGGGGGAAAAAACATCCCTTTTTATATGAATTGTTTCATTACCAACTATTAAGCCTTTCATTTTACATAAGTCCAGCTAATTCTCCCAGCATTTTGTCTACCATCTAGCCCCTAAATTATTCTCCCTTAAACACTGCTTTCCAGATATACTTCCAATATGGTCAGGCACTTCACAACCAAGGACAATCAATAGAATGCATAGAACATATTTGGGAATAGTGGTCAAAGAAGTCTGGAGTTCTACAATTTTAGAAACCCTCATCATCACTTCCAACACCACCCTCTCCCAGGACACACACACTCTGAGTCGCTGCCACTACAACCCTACCAATCACAAGGTGAGCTATTTAAGACCCATCAGTGGCTAGTTACTCCACATTTATTCACTTTTCCCCATCCCTTTCTATAAAAGAAAGTATTTAGCTATTTTAATGGGCTTAAAAGAGAATCATCCCTCCCCTAAAGGACAGATTAAAGGAATTATAAACTAACCTGGCAACAGCTTCAAGACTATTACTATAGATATTGATTCGGCCAACAAACCTGCAAAAAGAATATAATAGCACATGTGTCTTCTATATCTAGATAAAATCTATTTACCCCAAATATGGGAATGTATCGAAATACAAATAATGCAAAAAGAGATAAGACAATAAACTACGAAAGTCTATTGTCTTAATTTTAAAAGAAAAAGGTAAGTTGAACCAATATGGTATGTAACATTTTCATCTCATTTTTAAAATATTATGGATTATAAGAATGTAAACAAAGATTCTAAGTTGATTTTCAAAATCTACGTGGCACCATGCATGCACACAATACCCCACTCATCTATACTTCATATAAATAATTGGCTTCTATTTTACATTCATGTGAAGAAAGGTTTCTGCTGCTAAACCATCTTTCAAAACCATGAGTTCAGTAATTCTTTCACTTGAGCATGCATCAGAATTACTGAAGGGCTTCTTAAACCATAGATTTCTAGGCCCCATCCCCAGGCTTTTGGTTTAGGTAAGAATTTGAATCTGCATTTCCCACAAGTTTCTGGTGATGTGCATGCTGTTGGCCTGAGATCATCCTTTGAGAAACAGCCATTAGGGAACACTTGATTGATTACCATCTTGGAAATTTCCAAGCTGTGTCTTGCAGCTGATCTGAATACTGAGCTTGATCTGATCAAGTGATCAGATATATGGCTATGCACATGGTAATCTACATTTCTGAAAAATATGGTAAAAAGCTCTAAATCCTTACTAAGAATGTTATGAGTATTTTATAATGTACATTTTTCTCAGAAAAACTGAACTATTATTATGAAATACACAAAATATGAATGTCTGCATTCATTCAACATGTATTAACTGCACCATTACTATGCTTCCTAATAAGCAAGAAAAATGTGTTCCTTGCACCAAATAACATAATCAGGCAATTACATTGTAAGTGATGATTATTAGGGTGGTGGAGGTGTCAGGCTGGCCAAAAAATTTGAGTTTTTCTGTATGATGTTGCAGGAAAACTTCCAATGACCTTTTTGGCCAATCCAATAGAAGGTATTCTGAAGTCACATACCAAGGGTACTCAATCTGTTAGAGACATTAGGAATAACCTTCCCTCACTAAAAATCTCCTTCATATTTAAGGTAACTGAAAAATTTAGGAGTTACCCTATAAATATGTAAGGATCTATATTATTCTCTAACTCACAAAATCAGTCACTCTCCTTTCTGTGATTCCATGCTTCCTGAAGGCAGCAAACAGCTATTTTGCTCTGTGATCCTAAGTTCCTACTATCAAGGTGGATACAGAAGAAGGGAAAAAATAAAGAAGGAATGATAGGAAGGAGGGAGGGTATAATTCTTATAGAAGTATGAGAACTTTCTTTTTCCACTACTGGGCATTGTTGTAAGCCACATCCCACTATTTGGTCCCCTTTTATGATCAACAGCGTTCATTAACAAGATGAGTACCATGGGTGATGGATGCCGTCTGTAATGGCAGAAGAGAATATAATTAATTGGCTCACTTGGCCATAAACCCATTTTTCTACCCTCATTAATACCATGCTCTAAAAAACCAAACTAATCAGCAGTCTTAAAAATCAAATGCCTTCCTTGGTGGTCCAGTGCCTAAAACTCTATGCTCCCAATGCAGGGGACCTGGGTTCAATCCTGGGTTGGGGAACTAGATCCCACATGCCTCAACTGAGACCCGGCACAGCCAAATGTGTTGTGCTGTGCTATGCTAGTCACTCAGTCATGTCCGACTGTTTAGCCAAATAAATAAATAGTAAAAACAAAAAATCAAATGCCAAATTTTTGACAACCCACAATGACTGTTAATCAGCAACTCTGCTCCAGAAAGCCTAGGTGTAGCAAAACAGAGGAAATCACACTATTTCACTGCTCCCTCAACTTAGCCGTTTACTTTGGACAAGAAACAGCCTATATACAATACTTAGTTCATCATGATCCTCATAAAAAGGGATGGAGTGCCTACTAATTGCATGGTCCCACATTTCCTTCTCTCTTTACTGTTGGATGACACATAAAGTGTTTTATTTTTGTTTTAATTAACTCTGTCTAGTGCACGAGTTTGATAGCTCAGGCTTATGGGATTACATAATCTTAAAATGTGATGGACAGCCATGTCTACAAATAACAATAATAAAAGAAAAACCACAAGTGAGATGCCTGAGCCCACAATAATTTATCTTAGGCTGGTAGTGAACAAGGCTGATTTGATTCATTTGCCTGCCAGAAGGAAGGAACAGCTCATAAAAACACAAATGAAAGGAGGCTGGTAAGTGGTGGGTATTTCAATACTGATGGCAAAGGGAAGCAAAGCCATCAGACAGCAGTAAAATGAAACCAGGTAATTCTTACTTGTAGAGGTCAGATTGAGGCTGTTCACATTCAATTGCTGCTCTGAGGTTATCAATGGATTCGACTGTACGCAGTTCAATGGTATCACGTACCGCATAATGCGTCTAGATGAAAGCAGAAGAAAAAAACAAAAACAGCCCCCCCAAAAAAGAAAAAAAAATTATAATCATACACCCACCTGATTTCAGGAACACTGTGTTTTTAGTAAGAGGCTTTGGGAGAATAATACGAATACATCTCCAACTAGATAAACTTTATGGTATTATTCTTAAAATATATTACAATAATTAGACAGTGAACTCTGCTGTGAAGGGATTTCAAAGATAATGAGAAAACTAAAAGCTTTTCTTGATACTGACAGCAGAGAAAATTCCATCTGCACCATGCATATAATTAACTGAAAACCCCATGAAAAATTTAAAGCACTTTTTTTCCCTCCTATTTATAGAACTGAGACCTATTATTATGCTCACCACTGTATATGGTGAAGTTAACATACAAATAAAAATTGATGTATGGCAAAAACCAATACAATATTGTAAAGTAATTAACCTCCAATTAAAATAAATTTATATTTAAAAAATCGAATCACCCTTTTGGTCATAAGAATACTAACATTTTGCTAACAGAAAGAAAAAAATCATCAATAGCTCCCATTACACAAACAGCAAAATTAATGATCTTGAAAATGCTTCAAGTAGCTACAATTCATGTGAGGAGCAGAGACATGATGTATCTTGCTTTAGTCAGACAGTTAGAATATTTACTAGGGTATATTATGTACTTACTTGATTGACCCAGAACTCAAGGCAGGTTCTAATGAATCCTTTTATAAATCATCAAAGAAGGGCTGACACAAAGACTACACTACTTATGCTGAAGGAAAGCTGTTGCATGATCTCTGGAGAATATTATGGAACTGCCTGAGCTATATTTAAAAGTATCTCCTGACGTTGTAACCTATGTACTTTTAGCTGATTTGATCAGATAAACTTAAGTGGCAAATGAAAAGTTTTCTTCTTCTAAACAACTTTGTCCCTTATTAGGAAATCTTGAGGTAGATTTCTCAATTTTCACCTTGACATTCCCTTAAATATAACTTCGTTTTCAAATAGTTGAAATGGGACTAGTTTATCACCATGCCCCTGAAGTGGTAACAAAATTAGTTATCAAACAGGCATTTAAGTTCCTTTACCACACATTGAGTCCTGGTTCTCAAGTTCAGATAGCATAAACAAGTGCAGGAAAGCCCTCAAGAAGATACACAGAGGTGAGCACATGAGTGCTCTTCCTTAAAGGCAGCAGCACATACAGGGTAAATCTTCATGCCCTGTGGAACTCTGGATGATAGACAAGAACTGACTGTGCCAGAAAGTACCAGGGAAGTCAGTTATCCTCCAGTTTGAACAAATTTACTCACACATTTTTAATTCTTCCTAGCTGCAATAAAGCAAATATTTGCCAAACTATACCCTAAGGTATTTTTAAAAAGTAATCAAGCCAATAGCTTAGATTTTCAAAATGCCAGGAATAAACATTTTTTAAAAGGATATTCATCACTTTAAAAACAAAAATAGATCAAACTTAAGAGTACATTAGATGAAGGTGAGAGTACCTTCAGATGTAGTTATTTTCATAGCTATATAGTTTCAGCCTAGAGCACTTTCATTTTAAAAGCCTAAATACAATGTGGAATGGGTTAATGTCAATATGAAATGTAAACAGTGCTATAAGAATGTGGTGGCTTTAATCTGGGGTGTGGATTTCCTCACCCAACACCACCCTTTCCCCCAAAGCTGAGTATTTGCTTAGAAGTTTCAAAGACAGTTATATAAACACTGTCTTCAAATACAAAATTTCCACAAATAGGAAAAAATAAGGTAAAAAAATTAGGGGCAGTGGGACGGAATATTGCATGATTACCTATCCTTAGATGAGAATGTTTACCTTGCAATTGGATTCCCCATCAAGACTGGCTGTGGTAACATAACAGGTTCCATCAACTGTGCAGGATGACAGAAGAATAAGATCACAGGGAAAGGTTTCATCTGCCTGTACTTCTACTATATCACCGACCTAGTACAGAAAGAAAAATAAATATCAATGTTCTTTTTTTTTAACTTTATTTTACTTTACAATACTGTATTGGTTTTGCCTTACATCAACAGTATCAATGTTCTTAATTCCAATCAAAGCATTTATTATACCTCCAACTAAACTCAAAACAGTAGCAAAAGACCTTTCCCCATCTAAGGCTTAGAATGTCTCAGCATCCTATATACCATGTGAAAGGTGACGACAGAATATTACTCAACATTCAGAATCCTCTTTAAGGTCACAAGGACTTACAATGCTTTCAGATTACCTGAGTATTGAACTTTAATCTCTGATACATGATTTTATTACCCAGGGACTCTTTTGCTCTCTGATGTTTTCAGCACTGGTGTTTGAGAAGAGAATGACCATTATCATCTCATGACTGAATCAAGAAAATCTATACGTTTTCATTTGAGTACTTCAAAAATACTGGGCAGCTGCACTCCCACTCTGCACAGGACAAATATTTCTAAATGCTTTGTGGTAATAGCTATTAGTGTCGGGTGACAGTTCTCTCTTCAGTGCTCAGAAAATCTCACTTAATTATAGAGGCATTAGGTCATTTTCCAATAATTCATCTGCTATCAGTTAGTGCCCAAAGCTCAAGTAGAGAAAAAACCTGAGAGAAGAAACCATGAACGATTTCTAGTGCATAATTTAATAATGTATAAAATCAATCATAATGATTAAAACAGATCTTTACAACTTGATTTTATGTCCCAGCTCTGCCACTTAACTATATGACCTTGGATTAAGTGTCTTTGATGACTACAACTACCTCATAGGATTGGTTTTGAGTATGAAATGAGGATACAAGTAAAGTGGTTTGCAAAGTACCTGGCACAAAGTTACCATCTGATAGTTGTTTATTAAATTATTACTAATATCCTGCAACTACTTTACTTCAAACTTATGAATAGTCATAAAGCTTTTTGGAAGGATGTAAGAAATTATCCAACCCAGTCCATTCCAACATTTTCCATGCCCTGGCACACACAGAAAATGATAAATTAACACTTTTTTTTTTACAGCACTCCATAGATAAAGGGAGGAGGCTGCTAGTGAAAGAAGACAACCCACTTTAGGGAGTCAATATCTAGCTTACCAGCTTGGACACACTGGTTACAAAACATGGAACTAATAAATGACATACCTGCCTTCCAATTGCTACATAATTTGGCAGATAAATATGAGGGTTTCAAGATTTATTCAGAAACGATTTTATTTTATTTGCCAATTTTAATCAGTAGCCACAAACAACAACATCAATAATGAAATTAATTTGTAAATAATATTTTATTCTCTTGGATCTTTCCTTCTTCACATCCGTAAATACTTAACAGTGCTTACATAAACCACAATCTATGCTTAAATACACAGAAACAAAATAACAAACAAAATCCTAAAGCATCTCAGATGAAGGAAACACTCATTTAAAGGATGGAAGATGATTCCCAGGCTCTGATAAATATAAACCACAATTTCTTCTACAACACTGACAATCAGCTCAGATATGAAAAGGTCTCTGCACCTGGAGCACAAGTTAAGGCTGGTAAGATGGACTGGGGCCAGACCACAAAAGGTCTGACAGGTCAGGTTCAGGTGTTGAGACCTCATCCTGAAGCCAAGGGGGGACCGAGAAAGGACTTTTAAAGAAAGGGAACAACATGGTTCAGTTAGACAATCAACTCTAGGGATGTTTCCACTTAACTTGTACAAAGTCAACAAGAGAACCTCACCATCCATTATGACAAACATTAGAAATAGTCAGATAATCAAAAGAATTGTAAGTTTTTTGGATTCATCAGAGAGTTGAGGTTGCAAGGCAACCAAGTTAACTGAATTTCAAAGGGCAAAAAGTCCCTCTGAAGAGAGGCAGGAGAAACTGATTCTTTCACAATTAACAAAGCACAGAAGGAAGAGATGGCTGTCATAAAAGTGCACAGGAAGAAAATAACTAGATTTTCAACCAACTGTAAAAGGCTTGGGAGGGGCCAACATGACAGTTTCAAATCTCTGCAAGCCTCAGAGAAAATAGGAGACCATAAGTACACATCAGTTCTTCTCTCTGGGTATCCACTGGGTGCTCACGAGAAAGGTACAGGTTTGACTGAGTGCTGTGGAGGAACAGGCAAAATATGCTGCAACTGTGGACCCTTCTCTCATAGGGTGCAAAAGCCATCTGTGCCTAAGAGCAAGGCAAGAAACCCTCCCTGGCAGGGTCTCAGGGACATGTAACGACTGCTAGTGGAGAGGTAGAACAAAGCCATCTGCTGCTGGGGATGGACAGGAAACACCCTCACATTGAGGACCTGGTACTAATAAAAGGCAAAGTTCAGCTGCCAAGGGAGGTTGGGATGGAGATCAGGGAAGAGTGCTGAAAGTTCTACCCTGAGGCAAAGGTGCATAAAGGCTGCCTAATAACGAGACAGAGTAGGAGAAATCAAGAAACCACTCTGATCCCATCAGGAACCCTGCAAATAACAACAACAAGAAAGCACAATTTACGATTGCGGGAGGAGAAAGGGCATACAGAGAGGCATCCACCGTGTCTCAGGAATACAGGACCTGCTGAAAGCAGATAGTGGAATAGGAGCACTGAGAAAACCCCTGTGGCAGCCCAGATGTGCAGGAATTTAGGGTCCAGGGAGGTACTGAAAGCATCAACATCTATAGCAAAATCCAAAGCCAGCCAACTCCTGACCAGACTGGCTCAATCCCCAACACTAATGGACTAGCTGACAAAAGGTATGACCACTGCAGACCAGAAATACAGGTTACCTGCCTCGATCTCTAGCATTCTTTTCCATGCACTGTCCAGAATTCAATTAAAAACATGAGATGCACAAAACCAAGAGAAAAATGACCTATCATCAGATTTTAGAAAATTAGCTATGAGTAAAATACCGATATATTTACTGGAGGGACTTTCTGGTTGTCCAGTGGTTAAGACTGCATTCCCAGTGCAGGGGGCATGGGTTCGACCACTAGTTGAGGTACTGAGATCCAAAAAAAAAAAAAAAAAAGTTTAAGTATTTACTGGAAAATACAGATAACATACATGTGCAGATGAAGAATTTGGGCATCAAGATGGGAACTTAAAAAAAAACAAAAGCAAATAGAAAAGTGAGAAATTACAAGCATGGCATGAGAGATAAAGATTTCCTTCAATGGGCTTATCAGCAGACTGGATATGACAAAAGAAATCTGAAAACTGAAGAAACTCTTCCAATATTTCCAATGCCAAAGCCCACACTCTTTTCCTTATAAATAACTATGCTTTTCCACTGGAATTCCTCAAGGCCTGTTGCTCTTCTCTATGTTTTACATCAGTTCAGTTCAGTTGCTCAGTCGTGTCTGATTCTTTGCAACCCGATGGACTGCAGCATGCCAGGCCTCCTTGTCCATCACCACCTCCCGGAGTTTACTCAAACTCACGTCCATTGAGTCAGTGATGCCATCCAACCATCTCATCCTTCTCCTCCCGCCTTCAATCTTTCCCAGCATCAGGGTCTTTTCAAATGAGTCAGTTCTTCACATCAGGTAGCCAAAGTATTGGAGCTTCAGCTTCAACATCAGTCCTTCCAAATGAACACCCAGGACTGATTTCCTTTAGGATGGATTGGTTAGATCTCCTTGCAGTCCAAGGGACTCTCAAGAGTCTTCTCCAATACCACAGTTCAAAATCATCAATTCTTTGGTGTTCAGCTTTCTTTATAGTCCAACTCTCACATCCACACATGACTACTGGAAAAACCATAGCTTTGACTGGATGGACCTTTGTTGGCAAAGTAATGTCTCTGCTTTTTAATATGTTGTCTAGGTTGGTCATAACTTTCCTTTCAAGGAGCAAGTGTCTTTTAATTTCATGGCTGCAATCACCATCTGCAGTGAATTTGGAGTCCCCCAAAATAAAATCTGTCACTGTTTTCACTGTTTTCCCATCTATTTGCCATGAAGTGATTGGACCAGATGTCATGATCTTAGTTTTCTGAATGTTGAGTTTTAAGCCAACTTTCTCACTCTCCTTTTTCACTTTTATCAAGGGGCTCTTTAGTTCTTGTTTGCTTTCTGCCATAAGGGTGGTGTCATCTGCATATCTGAGGTTATTGATATTTCTCCTGGCAATCTTGATTCCAGCTTGTGCTTCATCATGTTTTACATGATTCCATCCAAATTTCTATTTCCACCTAAAACATCTCCTCTGAGCTCCAGGCTTGACAATTCCATCTGGCTATCTAATAGGAATCTCAAAATGAACATGGCCCAAACCTATTCTTTTCCCAGTCCTTTCCAACTTATTTAATAGCACCAGCATTTTGTTTAACAGCACTACCTAATACAACTAGTTGCTCAGGGCAAAATCAAGGAGGCTATCTTGTATTCTTTTTTGCTCTTTTTCTCACTCTCTCCATGGAATACATCAGTAAGTCCAGATTTTATCTACAATAAATATCTTGAATAGATCCATTTATCTTGATCACGCAATAGGAGGGACAAAGTTGTGCTTATGAGCATGGATGCCACACCCAGACTTCCTTCAATTAAAATCCCAGCTTTCCCACTTATAAGTTTTGTACAAGTTTCTTAACCTCCCTATGCCTCAGTTTCATCATCAGTAAAGAGGGGATAACAAAAGTACCTATTTCATAGGACTGTTATAAAGTAAGGATTAATGAATTAACAGAATGTAGAAGGGAGTGCCTGGCATATTTATGTAACATATAAATGTTAACAAATATTTCTATTTTTATTGTTATTATCTCTTTTGCTATCACCCTATATAAGCTTACATTTTGCTTATACTACAGCAATAACCACCTAACAGGTTTCCCTCATTTTAATTTTGCTCATGCCTCTACTTTGCTTGGGCTTTCCATGTGGCACTATGATAAAGAATCAGCCTACCAATGAAAGAGACATGGGTTTGATCCCTGGGTCAGGAAGATCCCCTGGAAGAGGACATGGCAACCCACTCCAGTATTCATGCCTGGAGAATTCCGTGGACAGAGGAACATGGATGGCTACAGTCCTTAGGGTTGCAAAAGAGTCGGACACAACTTAGCAACTGGGCACACACTAACTACTTTGCTTAATCTTCAAAGTTGCCTTTTTTAAAAGAGTAAGATCAAGTCACTCCCCAGCTTTGAAACCCTTTAAAAAATACCCAGTGCACTGAGGATACAGAACAAGGCACTCTCCTGTTCAACAACAGTACCCACAATGCCCAGCCAAGCAATCACTTGGATACTTTTAGTTTGTAGGCATCTCTTTATAACACAAATTGCAGGCGTCTGCCTACAATGCGGGAGACCTGGGTTCAATCCCTGGGTTGGGAAGATCTCCTGGAGAAAGAAATGGCAACCCACTCCAGTATTCTTGCCTTGAAAATCCCATGGGCCGAGGAGCCTGGTAGGCTACAGACTATGGGGTCACAAAGAGTCAGACACAACTGAATGACTTCACGTTTCTCACGTTATAACACAAATACTCTAGAAAGGGCTCAATCAAGCAGCATTTCACACAGCAGCACTGTAATATAACTGAGATTATACCCAGCTGAGGTCAGCCAAAGATAAGTAGCCTAGTGAGAAAAGGGGGAAGATGGGGGTCCTTCTAAGGCAGTGGGGGTGACAGCAAAAACAGAAAGAGGAAATGAGAGAAAAGGAGAGAAAAGTGGGAGACTTTATTTGCTTTGCAGTTTTACTTCATAACCTGGGAGCAACAGATTTAATACTATGAATCATTTATGCTGCCTTTGGTTCTTATGTGAACAAAAAGCTGAGTTTCTACTAATGGTTTGGAAACGTCAGATCCTAACCACTCCAGTTCATCACAAGGCCCTCCCTTCTGGGATGCGGAAAATAGAAAAAAGAGTGGGAGAAATACAGTTTATGTCAAACTTGGGTAACTCTCCCAGTCTGCGGCCTTCCTCCCATCATTACTATAAGAAGGTGTGAGATGGTTTACTTATTGCTGGGGATATGGAGAACTTTAAGCTTGAAATTCTGGGTATTAAGTAAATAATTCAGTGGTGGTAATAACTGACAAAACAATAGAGAAGAGAGTATCATTTTGTATGAACTCATACCACAGCCCTGAACAATTCTGTTCCACACATCTTCCCTTGCTCTGAAGAATTTGATTTCCATTAACTTTCATGTTTTAATTCATATAAAAACATTATTTTAACGATAACACAAAATTGACAAACAATTTCGGAAGATTAACACAATTGGCAAATTAACATAATTGGCAAACCCTTAGCTACAACCAAAAAAAAAAAAAAAGACTCAAACATCTAAAAAAAGAGGAAATCACAACTGACGTCAGAGAAATAAAAATTTTACGATTATATGAGACTACTATAATTACATGCCAATCAATAAGTACCTAGAAACATATAACCTACCAAAGCTGGATCACTGAGAAATAAAGAAATCTGAGCAGATCCAAAACTAGTGAGAAGACTGAAGTAGGAGTCAAAAATCTCACCCAAAAGATAAGCCCAGGATTAGATGACTTCACTGGAGAATGCTACCCAGCATTTGAAGAAGAAATAACAATCCTTCCTAATCCTTCTAAAGAATCAAAGAGGTAGGAACACCTTCAAACTTATTCTGAGCCCAGCATTACCCTGATATTATCACCAGAAAAAGACACCACAAGAAAACTACATACCAATTTTCTCAACAAATAATGATACCAAAAAAAAAAACCCCACAAAACTAACAAATCAAAAATCAGTAATATTAAAATGATCATGCTCTATGACCAAATGAAATTTATTATTGGGATCCAAGAATATATATGAAAATCAATCAATATAATGCAGCATATAAACAATGTGTTGCATGATCATCTCAGTTAATGCAGAAAAGACATTTAGCATAATTCAACACTCTTTCATGATAAAAATATTTAATAAAATAGGAAGAGAAGTAAATGATCACAACCTAATAAAAGTCTACAGTTAATATCACACTAAATAGGAAAAGATTAAAACCTTTATCTCTAAGATCAGAAACAAAGCAAGGATGTCCACTCCAGAACTATTATCAATCATTGTACTAGAAGTTCTGGATAGAACAATTAGACAAGAAACAAAAAGGGTATACAAATTGGGAACGAAGTAAAATTATCCTAATTTGAAGATGACATGATATTCTATGTAAAAAAAAAACAAAACTCTAAAAATTCCACCAAAAATGTTAGAACAAATTAATTCAGCAAAGTTGCAGGAACTAAAATTAACACTCAAAAATTAGATGTATGCCTATACATTAACAATGACCAGTCCAAAAAGGAAATCAAGAAAACACTATCATTTACAATAGCATCAAAAATGATAAAACACTTAGGAACAAACTTAAAGAAGTTAAAAAGCTGTACACTGACAGTTACAAAAGCACTGCTAAAAGAAATCAAAGAATACAAAACAAATGGAAACATATTTCAAGTTCATAGATTAAAACACTTAATATTGTTAAAATGTGTATACCATCCAAAGTGATCTACAGATTCAGTGGACTTCCTATCAAAATACCAATGTCATTTGTTTCAGAAATAGGAAAAAAAAAAAAAAAAACCCTGACATTCATATGAAATCTCAAGGGACCATGAGATCTTGGAAAGATCTTCAAAAATTGTCTTGAAAAGGAGAAACGAACTTCGAGGTCTTGCATTCCCAAATTTCTCCAAACATACTACAAAGCAACAGTAATTAAGACTGGCATAAGGGAAGATAGGTAAGACAATGAATTGAAAGCCTAAACAATAAACTCTTTGCACATAAGGTCAAATGACATTCAACAAGTGTACCAAGACTATTCAATAGGGAATGAGAATTTCTTCAACAAACAGCTTTGGGAAAACTGGGTATCTACTTATAAAAGTATTGATAGAATTGGATTCTCACCTTAGATCATATACAAAAATTAACACGAAAAGAATGAAAGATCTAAATGTCAGACTTGATCCTATCAGACTCTGAGAAGAATATGGAGAAAAAGCTTCAGGACATTGGACTTGGCAATGACTTCTTGGATATGACACCAAAAGCACAGGATAAAAACCGAAATTAGAAAATGAGAATACATGATCAAAGAAAACAATAGTGAAAAGGCAACCTACAGAATAAGAGAAAATATTTGCCAATCATATAGCTGACGAGGAGTTAACATCCAGAATATATAATGAATTATCATGATTCAATAACAAACAAATACCCCAATTAAAAACTGGGTCAAGGACTTGCTTCCCTGGTGGATCAGACAGTAAAGGGTCTGCCCACAATGCAGGAGACCTGGGTTCGATCCCTGGGTAAGGAATATTCCCTGGAGAAGCAAAGGGCAAACCACTCCAGAATTCTTGCCTGGAAAATTCCATGGACAGAGGAGTCTGGTGGGCTATATAGTCCAGGGGGACACAAAGAGTCAGACACGACTGACTGATTAACACTTAACACAAGGACTTGAACAGACATTTCTCCAAAGAAAATACACAACAGGAAATAGGCACATGAAATGATGCTCAACATCACCAATCATTCAGTTCAGTTCAGTTCAGTCACTCAGTCGTGTCCGACTCTTTGTGACCCCATGAATTGCAGCACGCCAGGCCTCCCTGTCCATCACCAACTCCCAGAGTTCACTCAGACTCACGTCCATCAAGTCCCTGATGCCATCCAGCCATCTCATCCTCAGTCGTCCCCTTCTCTCCTGCCCCCAATCCCTCCCAGCATCAGAGTCTTTTCCAATGAGTCAACTCTTCGCATGAGGTGGCCAAAGTACTGGAGTTTCAGCTTTAGCATCATTCCTTCCAAAGAAATCCCAGGGATGATCTCCTTCAGAATGGACTGGTTGGATCTCCTTGCAGTCCAAGGGACTCTCAAGAGTCTTCTCAAACACCACAGTTCAAAAGCATCAATTCTTCGGCGCTCTGCCTTCTTCACAGTCCAACTCTCACATCCATACATGACCACAGGAAAAACCATAGCCTTGACTAGACGGACCTTAGTCGGCAAAGTAATGTCTCTGCTTTTGAATATGGTGTCTAGGTTGGTCATAACTTTTCTTCCAAGGAGTAAGCGTCTTTTAATTTCATGGCTGCAGTCACCATCTGCAGTGATTTTGGAGCCCCGCCCCCAAAACAAAGTCTGCCACTGTTTCCCCATCTATTTGCCATGAAGTCATGGGACCAGATGCCATGATCTTACTTGTCTCAGTGTTGAGCTTTAAGCCAACTTTTTCACTCTCCTCTTTCACTTTTATCAAGAAGCTTTTTAGTTCCTCTTCACTTTCTGCCATAAGGGTGGTGTCATCTGCATATCTGAGGTTATTGATATTTCTCCCGGCAATCTTGATTCCAGCTTGTGCTTCTTCCAGCCCAGCATTTCTCATGATGTACTCTGCACAGAAGTTAAATAAGCAGGGTGACAATACATAGCCTTGATGTACTCCTTTTCCTATTTGGAACCAGTCTGTTGTTCCATGTCCAGTTCTAACTGCTGCTTGCTGATCTGCATATACGTTTCTCTAGAGGCAGGTCAGGTGGTCTGGTATTCCCAGCTCTTGAAGAATTTTCCACACTTTATTGTGATCCACACAGTCAAAGCCTTTGGCATAGTCAATAAAGCAGAAATAGATGTTTTTCTGGAACTCTCTTGCTTTTTTGATGATCCAGCGGATGTTGGCAATTTGATGTCTGGTTCCTCTGCCTTTTCTAAAACCAGCTTGAACATCTGGAAGTTCACGGTTCACATATTGTTGAAGCCTGGCTTGGAGAATTTTGAGCATTACTTTACTAGTGTATGAGATGAGTGCAATTGTTCAGTAGTTTGAGCATTCTTTGGCATTGCCTTTATTTGGGATTGGAATGAAAACTGACCTTTTCCAGTCCTGTGGCCACTGCTGAGTTTTCCAAATTTGCTGGCATATTCACAGCATCATTTTGCAGGATTTGAAATAGCTCCACTGGAATTCCATCACCTCCACTAGCTTTGTTCTTAGTGATGCTTTCTAAGGCCCACTTGACTTCACATTCCAAGATGTCTGGCTCTAGATGGGTGATCACACCACCGTGATTATCTGGGTCATGAAGATCTTTTTTGTACAGTTCTTCTCTGTATTCTTGCCACCTCTTCTTAATATCTTCTGCTTCTGTTAGGTCCATACCATTTCTGTCCTTTATTGAGCCCATCTTTGCATGAAATGTTCCCTTGGTATCTCTAATTTTCTTGAAGAGATCTCTAGTCTTTCCCTTTCTGTTCTTTCCCTCTATTTCTTTGCATTGATCGCTGAGGAAGGCTTTCTTATCTCTTCTTGCTATTCTTTGGAAATCTGCATTCAGATGCTTATATCTTTCCTTTTCTCCTTTGCTTTTCGCTTCTCTTCTTTTCACAGCTATTTGTAAGGCCTCCCCAGACAGCCATTTTGCTTTTTTGCATTTCTTTTCCATGGGGATGGTCTTGATCCCTGTCTCCTGTACAATGTCATGAACCTCATTCCATAGTTCATCAGGCACTCTATCTGTCAGATCTAGGCCCTTAAATCTATTTCTCACTTCTACTGTATAATCATAATGGATTTGATTTAGGTCATACCTGAATGGTCTAGCGGTTTTCCCTACTTTCTTCAATTTAAGTCTGAATTTGGCAATAAGGAGTTCATGATCTGAGCCACAGTCAGCTCCTGGTCTTGTTTTTGCTGACTGTATAGAGCTTATTCATCTTTGGCTGCAAAGAATATAATCAATCTGATTTCGGTGTTGACCATCTGGTGATGTCCATGTGTAGAGTCTTCTCTTGTGTTCTGGAAGAGGGTGTTTGCTATGACCAATCATTAGGAAAATGCAAATACAAACCACAATGAGATATCACTTTGTATCAATCAGGATGCCCACTATCAAAAGAACAGAAACTAACAAGTCCTCAATAGGACCAGGAGAAGTTGAAAGCCTTGTGTACTCGGCACTAAGGTAAAATGGTACATCCATTATGGAAAACAGTATGGAGGTTTCTCCACAAATTAAAAACAGAATTCCAATACAATCTAGAAATTCTACTTCTGGGTATATATCTAAGATAATTCAAAGCAAGAACTTGAGCTATTTGCACACCTGTGTTCACTGCAGCATTATTCACATAGCCAAAAGGTGGAAGCAAGCCAAACTTCTAGCAACTGATGAATTAATAAAGTGTGGTATATACATACAATGGAGTATTATGTAGCTTTAAAAAATGGGAAATCCTGTCATATGAAGACATTATACTAAGTGAAATAAACCAGTCACAAAAGGACAGATACTATACATTTCCTATCACAGGAAGTATCTCTCTAAGGTAGTCCAAGTAACAGCAACAGAAAATACAAGCGTTTACCAAGGACTAGAAGCAGTGTTTAGTGGATATAGAGTTTTAGTGTTATAAAATGAAAAGGTTCTAGAGATCTGTTGTACAACAATGTGAATACTTAACACTACTGAACTGTATACTTAAAAAATAGTTAAGATGGTGTTAAGGTACCACCATTCTACAGATAAGCAGATTGAACTCATTTCACATGGTAGCAAGATAATGCTCAAAAACTTTCATATGCTAGGCTTTAGTACTACATGAACTGAGAACTTCCAGCCGTACAAGCTAGATTTAGAAAAGGCAGAGGAATCAGAGATCACATTGCCAACATCTGTTGGATCACAGAAAAAGCAAGGGAATTCCAGAGAAACATCTACTTCTGCTTTATTGACTATTCTGAAGGCTTTGATTGTGTGGATCACAACAAACCATGGAAAATTCTTTAAGAGATGGGAATACCAGACCACCTTACCTGTCTCCTGAGAAACCTGTATGCAGGTCAAGACGCAATAGTTAGAACCAGACATGATGGAACAATGGACTGTTCCAATTTTCAAAATTGGAAAAGGAGTACATCAAGGCTGTATACTGTCACCCTGCTTAGTTAACTCATATGCAGAGTACATCATGTGAAATGGAGCTGGAGGAAGCACAAGCTAGAATCAACATTGCCTGGAGAAATATCATCCACCTCAGATATGCAGATGATATACCACTCTAACAGCAGAAAGTGAAGAGAACTGAAGAGCCGCTTGATGAAGGTGAAAGAGGAGAGTGAAAAAGCTGCTCTAAAACTCAACATTCAAAAAATGAAGATCATGACATCCAGTCCCATCACTTCATGGCAAACAGATGGGAAAACAATGGAAACAGTGGCAGACTTTATTTTCTTGGGCTCCAAAATTACTGCAGATGGTGATTGCAGCCACAAAATTAAAAGATGCTTGCTCCTTGGAAGAAAAGCTATGACAAACCTAGACAGCATATTAAAAAGCAGAGACATCACTTTGCTGACAAAGGCCTGTAGAGTCAAAGCTAAGGTTTTTCCAGTAGTCATGTATGGATGTGAGAGCTGGACCATCAAGAAGGCTGAGTGCCAGAAAACTGATGCTTTCAAACTGTGGTGCTGGAGAAGACTGTTTAGAGTCCCTTGGACAGCAAGAAGATCAAACCAGTCAATCCTAAAGGAAATCAGTCCTGAATATTCATTGGAAGGACTGATGCTAAAGCTGAAGCTCCAATACTTTGGCCACCTGATGCGAAGAGCTGACTCATTGGAAAAGACCCAGGTGCTGGGACAGATTGAGGGCAGGAGAAGGGGGCGACAGAGGATGAGATGGTTGGATGGCATTACCAACTCAATGGATATGAGTCTGAGCAAACTCCAGGAGATAGTGAAGGACAGGGAAGCATAGTGTGCTGCAGTTCATGGGGTCACAGAGAGTCGGGCACAACTTAGCAAATGAACAAAAACATAGATAAGTATTAATAAAAACACAGGCATTAGAGCCTTAATATTCTTTAATTGTGAAGGACTATCATTTATTTTTCTAATTCTGTTCTTATTTTTTATCCCAATAACACAATAAAGTAAAAATAAGTAATACCTTAAGACTAGGATACGATATTTATAAAAGACACATCTGATAAAGGACTATTATCTAAAATATACCAAAAGGACTGCTACCAATTTTCACAATATGAAAATGAGCAATCTGATTAAAAAATTGGGGAAAAGACCTAATAGACACCTCACCAAAGAAGATATTCAAATGCAAGTAAACATATGGAATTATTTTCAACACCCTATGTCATCAGGGAATTGCAAATTAAGACCAAAATGAGATATCACTATACAGTCTTTAGAATGGGCAAAATCTAGAATACTGACAACAAATGTTGGCCAGGATATGGAGCAACAGAACTCTCATTTACTGCTTACGGGAAATGCAAAATGGGTAGCTATGTTGGAGATAGTCTGGAAGTTTCTTATAAAACTAAACACTCTCTTACCATATGATCCAGATCACACTCTTTAGTTTTTACCAAAATGAACTGAAATCTTATATTCACACAAAGACCTACATATAGATGTTTATAATAGTTTTATTTCTAATGGCCAAAACATGGAAGCAAGCATGATGTCCTTCAGTAAGTGAGTGACTATTAAATAAGCTGGTACATCTAGACAATGAAATATTATTTAGTGCTAAAAAGAAATGAGCTATCAAACCATAAAAAGATGGAGAAAACTCAAATGCATGTTACTAAATGGAAAAAGCCAACTTGAAAAAGCTATATACTGTATGATTTTAACCACATGACACTAAGAAAAATGCAAAACTATGGAAACAGTAAAAGGAAGAGTGGTGACCAGGGGTTGGAGGGAGGGATGAATAGGCTAAGCACAGAGGATATTTAGGGCAGTGAAATGATTCTGTAGAATACTGTAATGCTGGAGACATGTCCTTATACATTTGTTCAGACTCACTGAACATACATGATCAAGAGTGAAAACTAACTAACCTAAACTGTGGACTATCACACTGATTGTAACAAATATGCCACTCTGGTGGGGGGTACTGATTGTGAGGAAGGTTGTACCTGTGTAGGGAAAAGGACTGTATGTGAACTCCATAATTTCTGTTCAGTTTTGCTGCTCTGAAGACTAAAAGAAAGTGAAAGTGAAAGTGAAGTTGCTCAGTTGTGTCCGACTCTTTGTCACCCCATGGACTGTAGTTCACCAGGCTCCTCCATCCATGGGATTCTCCAGGCAAGAATACTGGAGTGGGTTGCCATTTCCTTCTCCAGGGCATCTTCCTGACCCAGGGATCGAACCCAGGTCTCCTGCATTGCAGGCAGACGTTTTAACCTCTGAGCCACCAGGGACTAAGCTTACATTAATTAAAATTTGCTAGGTACAAAAACTATTATTTGATTGGGACAAGTCAAAAATTTTATCAACAGGAATCTTATTGTATAATAACAGTCAATGGCTAATTTGAATAAAAAATGAAACTGTCTGAGATATTTAAAAAAACAATACCTTACAACTATCACATATGGTAGTGGAATATAAAATGGCATATGGCTGCTGTGGAAAACAGTTTGGTGATTCATAAAAACTAGAATCACCACATGACCTAGCAATTCTACTCCTACGTATGTACCCAAAAGAATGGGAAAGAGGTGTTTGAAACAAAAACTTGTACATGAATATGCGTATCACCAACAATCCTAATAGCTCAAGTGAAGTCGCCTAGTCATGTCCAACTCTTCACGACCCCATGGACTGTAGTCCGCCAGGCTCCTCCGTCCATGGTATTTTCCAGGCAAGAGTCCTGGAGTGGGTTGTCATTTCCTTCTCCAGGGGATCTTCCCTACTCAGGAATCAAAGCTGGGTCTCCTGCATTGCGGGCAGACACATTACCATCTGAGCCAACTGGGAAGCCCCCTAATAGCTCAAAGGGAGAAAGAAAACAAATGTCCATCAACTGATGATTGGATAAACAAAATGTGGTATGGCTATATTATGTAGTATTACTCAATCAAAAGGAATGAAGTAATGAAACATGCCACAACATGAATGAACCTCAAGAAGATAGCAACAAGCAAGAGAATGCAGACATAAGAGCCACATAGTATATGATTCCATTTATGTGAAATACCTATAATAGGTAAACCCACTGAGACAGAAAGATGAGTGGTTGCCAGGACCTGGGTGAGGGAGGAATGGAGGATGACTACTTCATGGCAGTGAGAATGTTCTGGAACTAGACAGTGGTGATGGTGGCACAGCACTGAGAACATATAAAATGCCACTGAAGTGTACATTTTAAAATGATGTGTTCTCACTATAATTAAAAAAAAAAGAATGTACTACAAAACTTAATACCTTGATTTTTTCACTCTCTTTTTTCACTCGCTTTGCATTTTCAATAATGTAAACAGTGCTCTTATTGACTTCATTGTCAGCCCTGTGCCTCAGCCAATCCTCATATCCCTAGAAGAATAAAAATAAGGACATAGTCAAACTCACATAATCAAGTAAAGTTGTTAATAATTTTTACAACCCCTTCTCTGAGTCACAGCAGATACTTGTACTTATAATATTACTTTCAATGCAGAATAAAGAGACAACACTGTAAATTTTTGCAGCAAAAATGAAAATATACTTTCAAAATATTCCTTAGGTAAAAAGCTTTATTGCATTAAAAGATTCCTCCATTCTAGAGATAAGTATTAATAAAAATACAGGTAATAGAGACTTAATATTCTTCAGCAGTGAAGGACTATGGTTTATTTTTCTAATTCTGCTCTTAGTCAAGCTAATGTTAATGTTCTCTACTTTTTAATTTGAAAGACATTTTTCCAGGTTTTATTTTCTTATAGACCAAATTACTTAAACACATTCTTCCATATTAGACTGTTGGGAGTGATCATCTCTGAGGAAATATAATTCCTTCCCAGAGACAGAGAATAGAAAGAGCAAGTAGGATTATTTTGGAACAGTATCTATGATAAGTTTTAGAGATCAACAGTTAAATTTCTCCACTGACTTGGTGACAAAAGAAAATATAAATTGGTGTTCATCTTTTAGAATTAAAAGTAATGAGTTCATTTTCCTTTGGGCTTTCTTTGGTCTAGAGTAATTTAAGCCAAAAGTAAGAATGGAGGAACTCTATTTGTTTGAGCACCATCTCCTTTTTTTTTTACATCACTTTACTTTTTTTTCCTTACAATAGGGTCTGTACCTTTTCAAATCTAACTGTTTGAAAAGTCTCTTAATCGCCTTCCCCTTTTTTTCTCGGGTGCTATATATTGATTTCTATCCTGTCCTTCTTTAGGGCAATGCTTAGACTATCACTTCATATGGGAACTTTCAGTGATGTCAGTGAGGAAACAAAGGCCCCAGCATGAACTAGTATTGGGAGTAAAATGAATCAGTAAGAGCTTTTTGAAAACCAAACAGGCTATTCTTGGAACCAGCAATTCTATGATGTTAAAGAAAATAATCTTAACAGCTTCAGGGAAATAACATTCTCAAAGTCTTTATTTAGCAACCAAACACTTGATAAAATATCCTTTCAGTTCTGGGTAGGCAAGATAGAAGACCAGATAACCCCAAGAAGAAAGGTAACCATGTTCTCAATATTGTTAAGCAAACCTTTATTTTGGATATTCTTTGGGACACTTTCTAAAGGACTTTGATAAGTACTGTCTAAAAGTCTCCTTTCTAAAGGACTTTGATAAGTACTGTCTAAAAGTCTCCTTGTAACCTGTCAGCTTCTGGTACAGGAAAAACATTGTTAACTACTCCTTAACCACACTTCCTGTTTCCGTTTTTCAGTTTCATTGGGAATTTGTCAAAACACCTCTTCAGCAGCATCAGGAAAGACAACAAAATTAAAGTATTTATACTCTTGAGTTCAGAGAAGGAAATGGCAACCCACTCCAGTACTCTTGCCTGGAGAATCCCAGGGACAGAGGAGCCTGGCTGGCTACAGTCCATGGGGTCACAAAGAATTGGACGTGACTTAAGTGACTTAGCACACACACACGCACTCTTGAGTTCTCTGCTATAGGTGGCAATTTAACAAGTCCACAAGAATGGGAATTTTTCAGACAGATACAGCACATTGAAAAATGCAATGCACATTACAAATTTACCTTCCACTCCCTGAGTGAGGTGTACCTCTACCTACTCTCCTTTTAGGGTTATATTCCTCCTTCCAAAAAATGGGGAGAAAGGAGCAAAGAAATTAAAGATGTGTCTTATAACCATTTTAATGGGTTTTCAATAAGAACAAAATATAAACTCTCATGTCAGACAGGACTGAAATGCAAGCATAATTGTAGATTAGAAATTTACCTGCTTGATGGCTGTAACAGTTATAACAAAGAAAAGTGGAAGTCCACTCGTAATTGGGCTAGTTGGTGTGTCCACTGTGACCTAGGTAAAGAAAGTAAATTGAGACTAAAATGAAAAGCTGCCATTAACTTATACACAGCACTTACATGCTATAAACATTTCAGACAAAAATGTAAACAAAACATATCCCAGTAGCAGCATGAATGTTAACTTTCCTTAAAACAAAAGCAATCAACATAGCCATTAGTTTAAGAAAATAGTTCTAAATTTAGGCTTAGTTTTCATGCCAGCTTGGACTAACCCCTAGACTGAAATATATCCATTCATTTACCATCTGTCTGTTGAGCACCATTCTGTCAGCCTTTGTGCTATTATCAGCCAGGCTCTAGAGATGCTGCTTTATTTTAAACAAGATGGAGAAAAGTTCCTGCCCTCATAAGAGCTGGCAACTTACAGTGAAAACCAGACATTAAAACAAGTCAGATTTGAAGAGTATACAGAAGTTAACTAGATGGAAGGGAGGGCTTCATAGGCGCAGTGAGGTGCATAGAGAAAGTCTCTATGGGAGGAGGGCATGTGGCACCTGTGAGAAAATAAAGGAAGCCAGCAGCAAAAAAGCATGTGGTGTGAGAAGAGGCTGGAGGGGAGATGGGGCCATACCTAGCAGGGCTCTCCAGACGAAAGTTCATTCTTTATCTCACAAACAGTGGGAAATAATTGAAGCTTTTAGGTAGGGAGAAGTCACGTGAACAGAACCACATTCCAAAAGGTCATTCTCATTGCTTTGTGGAAAATGGAATGGAAGGGAACAAAAGTGGAGGGAGGCTAGTACACTCATCCAGGTAAGAGATGTACACTCATCCAGGTAAGAGATGATGGCTTGAACAAAGGTGGTAGCAGCAAATACAAAAAGAAGTTCCAGAGACATTTAGGAAGCAACACTGGTAATGAATTTCTTATAAGTGGTGGTTAAAAATGTCTCCCCAAGTATCTGATTAACATGGCTAGGTGGATGTTGTCATTCACTGAAACAGGAAATCCTGAAAGAGAACTAGATTTGAGGCAAAGAGAATCATGGGGTCACTCTCCTTTTACGTAGCACTGAGATATTAATCTGGATTCCTCACCACATAAGCTCTCTAATCTTTCAAGTCTTAAAGTCACCTATTCTTTGAAGTTTTTTCAAGCTTCTCTTGGGTAAGAAGAAAAAACATAACTTTCATTGTGTCCACACAGCATTTTGCTCATACTAGTTTTACTACATTTACCACATTAAATTGAGTGAATACATGACTGTCTTTTTTTGCTTTAACGTAAAATTCCTTTTGGGTAGAAAAGGCAATTTTGATCTTTACTGTACCTGCTAAATCTTTGTTATCTGGACCACTGCCTGGCACACAGGTGCTTACTGAACTGAACTGAACTGTGCTGCATGCCAAGTGGAATGATGGTGTGCATAATCTTCTACACAGTTTATTTATTCTATGCTGTGCTGTAAGACATCTCACCATTGATCTAGAGGAGCTCCGCCTCAAATGCCCTGTCATTCATGACTGAAATTGGTTCTTCCCCATATCACAACCCAGACTGGTTTTAATTTGCAGAGCTAAATTGAATTATAGTACTATTTACTCAAAGTAGATAAACAGAAGCACTTAAGATCAGCAAGGCATTTGAGCAATTTTATTGGGATGTTTTTGCTTTGCTTTAAAACAATGAAATGAGAAAAAAAATACCTTTAGTGTAGTAAAATTTTCAAAGGGTAATTTTGGCAAGGGAAAGATTTTAATAGCTTATAGACTGAAAGATGGAAGATGAAATTTTAAATGTCTAAAATTTAAAACACAAAACATTAGGAACACTGAGAAGCAAACCAGTGTACAAGGATTTATTTCATCCTTAAAGTAAATAAATGAGGAAAAGCAAAACCGGTGATCAAGAAGATAAGTGATAAATTTTCAATTAAACTGAAATGGGTGCTTAAAAAAGTGAAACTATTAATTTGAACTATTTTCAATTTTCATACATACCACTATATATACAAATACACAATGCATGTCTGTCTAAGATGAACAAAGATATGAAATCCATGAAAGTTTAAAAAAAGTAACAAAGTCTCAATAAGTTTTCTAGTGAAAGAGCTACTTTAGAAATATATAAAATTGAGTACAGCTTAAAATATATTAGTACTTTAAAAAGTGTTATTATAATAAGCCATGAACAACTTTTTAATCACAGGGCATTTCAAGGTTAGAAACGGATTGAAAATTTGCTTGAAGAAATGAAGTTTCTAATAGAGCTCTTACCTGTATAAGAAAAATGATAAGAAAATAAAAATTTGCAATTCTTCTAAACTGTTCAAACAGATTCTTTGGGAGGAAATTCCAAAGTGTATACTATATGGGAGGGAAAAAAAAAGATTATTAGAAAAGAAACTTGAAAAAGATTCCAGATTATCACAATACTTTGAAAGCATGTTAAAACCCAAACCTCACAGACGAATAAGTGTGTGCTTAGAGGTATAGCATATAAGCACTCTGCAGGAGTCAAGTTTTCACTTGGAGCATTCTAACTGGGCCATCTGTCCCTCAGCTTTGCTTTCCCTGGCCAATCTAAATTAGGTTCCCTGTTATCTGCTCTCATATCACCCTATACTTCCCTGGGATCACGCATTTCAGTGAATAATTATATGTGTGCATATTTTAATTAAAGTTTCTCCCTCAAGAGGCACTGAGATCTAAAAGGGCAGACTATTCATCTAGTCTTTTTATTACTTTTCTCCAACTCCTAGCACAGTGCCTGACATAAAGTAGACACTCAATAAATTAGTTGGATGAATGAATGAACTAATTAAATTAATTTTTCTGGCTGTGCTAAGCTTTGGAATCTTGATTATCATCACAGATAAAATTCTGTCCCTATCACTGCTTACCACCTCCCTGACAGCCTTGGTGTACACATAACCTTAGGTCATAGACAGTTTACATTTTAATCAACAACATACCAACCTTGTACTTTGATAATAGGTAGTGGGTAAAGGTTTCAATGCTAAATTGTACATGGGCAGGAGGAGAAAACTCTTGGGCCAGCTGTCAAATCACAAAGACTTTCTCATTGGTACCTTAAGCTCAAGGACCAGGGCATTTTAAAATCACCCAAAGTTGGATTTTCTAGATGTCT
Source organism: Ovis aries (assembly GCF_016772045.2). NCBI lineage: Eukaryota > Metazoa > Chordata > Mammalia > Artiodactyla > Bovidae > Ovis > Ovis aries. The sequence continues at coordinate 95,584,805 of NC_056080.1, read as the reverse complement.
TAATAAAGACCAGAAACCAGAAACAAAGAAATGTTTCTTAACCTAAAGATCTAAGTTTATACTTGCACGGTCTCCATTTGTGAGAAAATATTCATTGTATTAGGTAAGGTGACTGACAAAGCCAAAGTTGCAGAGCATGATACAATAGATGGGGCTTTACTACTAACCTCCCTTTAAAAGGTATATAGGCCCAAGGTTCAGGGAATCCCAAGAATGAAAAGATGAATGGAGGCAAATATATTCAGTGAAGCAGCTGCATTACAACCAACAGCCCACCTAGAAGGTTCTTCTCCCAGGGTTCATAGAAGTGCCTCAGGGAAGCCCATTCGACACGAAGTGCATACTTGTGTGTGGATGTGTATCACTTGGGAGAAGAGAGTCCACAGTTTTCAGATTCCCAAGGCAGCTTGTGACCAAAAAGAAAAGGGATCAAAACCACAGGTCCAGTCACTCTGAAGCTGCCCCCTAGTTCAGATGACCACTTAACTGTCCCGATGACTGAAGGTCAGTTTTCTAAAACAACAAACTAAACTCCAACAGGCTAACAGCTGAGCTTCTGGCTCGTTGACCTTCTGTTCCTTAAGTAAAGGGTTTTAAATTGAACAAACAAACATTGGGACTGTGAGAGTCCTCTGTGGGGTGTGAACATGTTGAAGGGAACATTTTTGTTGTTGTTTCTAGGCCCCCACTGTTTCCCTCTGTTTTAACTTCCTAAATGAACTGCTTCCTTGAGGAACTCTGGTCAGTTTATCTTGATAAGCAACTATTACTACATGCCCTCTTCTTTCCTATATCAGATCATGAGCTACTAAGAGGTCAGAGAACATATAAACATAAGCTCCTTTCCCTTCCATGCCTAGAACAGTGTTCAGCATGTAGAAGGTATACAAGAAATGTTGACTGAAACTTGTGTTTTGGCCATTTCTTCCACTGCTCTAACTAAAACGTAAATTAAGCTTCTTGTCTCTGTTATAATACAAATGCAATATAGCATACATATTTCAAGGCAGACTAAGAGAAGCCTACTTTTAAATAGTGTTCTAATTAAAACTGAAATGGAATGAAAGCTGCATACACCAAGTTATTCAAATTGCCTTGTTTACCTAAAAAGTGAACTCTCAAACTTAGTTGCTACAAACCAGAAATAATGTTAACTCACAGGAAGAAAATGTTTAGAGCATTTGTTTTATACATGATGTTGAAAATGGACATTTTTGGGGGTCAAAAGTCAGTTCTTGCTCAAGAGAAGTCACTAAGTGGATCTTCTATACTATTTTAACGTGCAAGCCTAAACTAAAAAAGCAACCCTGACATCTAGAACACGTTTTAAAAGTTTCTTGGTGGCTCAGACGGTAAAGCGTCTGCACGCAATGAGGGAGACCTGGGTTTAATCCCTGGGTCGGGAAGATCCCCTGGAGAAGGAAATGGCACCCCACTCCAGTGCCCTTGCCTGGAAAATCCCATAGGCGGAGAAGCCTGGTAGGCTACAGTCCATGGGGTCGCAAAGAGCCGGACACGACTGAGCGACTTCACTTTCACTTTCTTCAAAAGTTTCTTCAGAAAAATGCCAGCTTCCCAAGTATGTGCAAAGCATTTTCATTTTCCCTATAGTGAATTAAACAACTGGTACACAACTGTGGCCTTTGATTGACACAAGTGTGGGTCCCCCCTCACACATGTATCATCTAATTTAATTTGAAATCAAAACCTTGTAACTTTGATAAATAACTTTCCTAATTTAAAGTAGAGAGTATGAAGGGAATCTCAGTGTTGAGAGTCTATTAACTGAAAATTTTAAACAAAAGGAAACTTTAGAACACTACTTGTTTTTACCCAAAGTCCAAAATTTTTCCAATTTAGCCTTTAAAAAACTTGTTCTAATATTTCTGTGTATCATGAGAAAAAGGATAGCAGCTAAAATGAAGTAGTTAACTATGTAAAGTGGCAAAGTCAACAACCAGTTGTGAAGGGAGCACTGACTTTTCTTACTACTGGCATTTGAATGCAATGTAACAAAATAACCGTACCTGAAGATTAGTTGTAAATAAGCAAAGCTCTAGGTTGAATAACTGTTCATTTTGCTAAATGACTGTATCCACGTGATTATCAACTCTCCTTGATGTAGGCAGTAAATCCAATTTTGACCATCACAGCAACCTACTTTCATTTTCATTACCAATGTCAAGCAGAACTTTCTGCTTTTTCAAAGTATCACTCTTTCTACCATAAATTCAGAACAGCAAAAGGAGTTACCAAGACAGTACTACATTAGGATTTAGTAACTTTAGCTTAAAAGGCACCTTCAGGGAGTTTGATAAAATGCAAAGACATGTCTAAGAAATTCTATTGATGCTTTTGATTTTTAAAATGAGAGAAAATGCTAGTGTAATTTTAGTCTTGAAACTTTAATACATTGTTTCACATAGGAGAAGTTAAGTTTAACCTTGGGCATAGCTTCAAAGAGTTAGGAGGAGCTCCCTGATTCTTATCCCACTGAAGGGCCTTCAAGATGAGGCTCAGAAGTTTTAAATGAAAAAAAAAAAAAGTAGAATAGAGAAAAATGATGGAACCTAAGATCTTAAAGATCTAGTTTCTTTTGCTGCAGAAGGGGATTTCCAAGTTTTGTACCAGCTACAAAGTTCTAGTGATTCCCAAAGGTCCCTGCTCAGTGCACTAAAATAGGAAGGCCAAAGAGAACAAGTTTTTCTAAATAAAGTATTTGTGCATCCCAAAAGAAGAAAAGGATGCTAATTTTGTAAGTTAATAAAACTTAAATTTTTATCAAAGTGTTATTTTCAGTGTTCCTGTATTAACAGGACTTATTCCCAGTGATATTACATTACTGATGGCACCTGTAAACAAAAGGCAGCCAACTGAGAAAGTTATTTTTATTATTGGATGGTTTAGAAAGGAAATCAACACTTGCTACAAGTTGCACATTTCTTCCATTAAAAATGTTGTACATTTCTTCAATTAAAAGATTCTGGTGCAAATACCATCAGCTAAAGGGCAATGTGAGGAAGAGAAAGTCAAATTATGAAACACTTTTCTCTCCGAACTGGACCTGAAGGCTTCTTTTTAAAAGTAATCGCTCTGCATATTTGAAACACAGGAGAGTGAGGAAATCACTACTACTGCTCAGGACTGCAGTAATAATAATAATCACAAAAACATAAATAACAATAGCAGTTACTATCTACTGAGTTGTTAGTGCATGCCAAGCACAGTGCTTCAACGTTTTCTGTGAATTACTTTATCCGCATCACAATCCTGTGAGATAAGTAGTTAACAGCCCCATTTTACAGATAAGAAAATGGGGACATAGGAAGGTTATATAACTTTAACTTCAAACACAGATCTCCTGTTTATAAGGGTGAAGCTCTTTACCACTACACTATATGCTGTTCCCCTTGTAACTATTGTACTAAAATTTCATTCTTTTTGTGAAGTCAGTATACTGTCAATTCCTTTTTTTCTGTTCTATAGCTGTTATGAAAAACAGATCAGTTAATAAGCAATTAACTAGACAAACTGTAAAAATAAAATATCTACAAAGAAAAAGATGTGTTAGTCTATCAATGTAGATGCATTCACTACTGTGGTTTCTAAAACACATACATATAAACTGTATATGCAAATATGTTTAGAACCAGTTTGTATTTGCCCATGAATTCCTTATTATTTAAAAAATACCCTATTGCATTGTTTTGACTACTGGCAAAACTAAAGGTAAGATATGAAAAATATTCTAAGAAATGCAAAAACAGTTGAGAATTAACTGAGTTTTATATGTTCCTTTAATATGCAAAAATACATGGTATATTACAACAAGTGGATTTTCACTAGCTCAGTGAAAAGTCACTTGACTATCAGTGTGTCACTTTATCATTTTCTACATAAAGCACTATGGGAAAAAATAATTTCCTTAAAGTAAAGGAGAGAAGACTGAGGGAGGAGCCCGAATAGCACAATGACATGAAACAGCTCTTTATTCAGAGCCACTGTATCTTATAAAGCAGGTCTGTTCCTGGCTTTATCACTAACTTTGCTTCATGACCATGACTAACTTAAGTTCTCTGGGTTTGCTTTCTCCATCTGTAAAGTCAGGGAGTTGAACAACAGGATCTCTTAGGATGTTTCAGTTCTATATTAAGTCCATGATTTTGAGCCAAAGGACTACTATTGACTGTTTTCTTGAATACTAAGAGTGAGTAACAATTTTCGGTGAAAGAACTATTCACTATCTCGGGCACAGGTACAGAAAATTCTAGCTGACAATAAATTTCTGCCACAAGGTTAAAGATTAACAGGAAACAGACATTTAAACTCAGAGTGTTCTATAGTCCCATGGATCTGCTCATTAGGTGACACAGTTTTCAATCATTCTGTCCATATTTTACATGCTACTCTCCCAGCTAAGTACAATCTATCTGCATTATATCACTACCCAAACAGAAACCACATGTTTGAAAATTAAAATGCTAAATTTGCAAAGGAAGGGTATAACTCTGTGTTTCAGATCCTCGGTGTCTGTCAACATGCAATGAACCAATAGTCACCAACATTTGAGGTCTACCTTATCATGCTACATGAGGAAGCGAGGAAAATTATCAAGATCTGCGCCATACTAGAAGACACAGCAGTCTCTATACGGTGCCAGCCATCTAGCACCTAGCACCTAACCTCCTCAGTCAAGGGGAAAGATTAGCAAACTAATACTTGTAGATTAATGACTACTGGGTACTATGAGTTATAAAGAATGCTTTCATGAATGGAACATAAACTCCATTTCACTAATGAGGACATTCAGACTGAGAGATTAATTTGCCTAAAGTCACATAGCTAGTAAATGATCAGACCAGGATTTAAACAGGTCTTCAGGCTGCTTCTTTTAGCATTACACAATGCTAAATAAAGTAAGATGATTATTCAAATGGTAACACAGCTATGGTGATTGAACCCTTAACTGTTCAAGCAGTGCACAGAACAGAATGTACCCTTTAGGACCCAGGAGTGTACTTGAGAAGCTCTGCAATGGAACAGAAAGAGATACAAATGTCACTCTAAGATAACACCCTCTGGAAGAATGTAAATTATTTACAACCCAGTCCATCTACACAAGGCCAATTCAGGAAGCTTTGGGCATGTAAATAATTCCACTTTTAGCACACTTTAAGGCTTAAAGTGATACATATAATCAACAGGCATGATGAATCATAATGGAGAGCAAGGAAACACTCTTTCAGCTATAAGGAGACAAAGTGATGCTTTTAAAGAAACTGCCTTTTGGTGGAGTAATTACTACAGTTGGTCTATGATTGGTACAAATGCACATTCAGGAATGCATATATAAATGTCTCAGCTTACAGCATTAAGTATTATTTGGCTTACTATATGAAAATCTATTGAGTTAAACAACTTACCTTAGATGAGATTATTCTATTATCACAAAATTTTTGTGCAATGTATGCTTCAGTTTCTGAAACTGGATGATTGCCAACAAATACTGTGCGTGTACCAACTCGCTTCTCTTCTCCAGCACACTGACCAAGAGAAACAGGAAAACAGATCAGTTTTTCATCACATTTCTCCATGCTTCTACTGAGCACAGAATTCTTGTCTAAGTGTCTAACCATGTTTGGCTATTGTCTAGAGAGAGAATAGTAGGAAGAGTAGAAACCTTGTTAGGAAATTCAAACTTCACTGTTAGTAAAAGTTTTGTTTAGGCCAACTGCTCGGAGGCCAACATTGTGATTCTAAATGTTTAAATTGAAGTATCCTAGAGAAACAGTATTTTTACTGCCAAGCATTTTCTTTCATCTACAGGATCTCAACCATCACTGTCACAGCAACACACTAATTTAGAAAAGGTCAGATTGGGAATATTTATTACACAAAAAGCGTTGAAGACAAGTTTGTAAATTTCATTATCAGACAGCAGAAAGCAGAATGCAAAATTATTATAAACTGAAAATAACTGCTTATAAATACAAAGGAATATAGAATGGCTATCTCTATTCATGGAGTGATCAACTATTTCTAGAAAGAAAAGTTACAATTCTTTGGCTTTTCAAGGAAAGATATTCTTTTGTGATCTCCCAGAACTTATTGCCAAAAAGTCCCATTTCACACAATATAACTCTAATGCCCATTCTGTATTTTTAAAAAGTAGATTTGTTGCATCTACAAGCTGCAAGATTCAGGCGCATTTTTACCTCAAAGTTTTCTTTCACTGAGGCTTCACTCTGTTTTCTCATCTTAAATCAGGATAATATCTTTCCTTATATAAATCTAGAATAGTCTCTTTTTTAAGTTTTTAAATTTATCTATTTAATTGGAGGATAACTACTTTACAATATCATGATGGGTTTTGCCATACATCAACCAACATGAATCAGCCACAGGTGCACATGTGTCCCCCCATCCTGAACCCCCCTCCCACCTCCCGCCCCACCCTATCCCTCTGGGTTGTCCCAGAGTACTGGGTTTGGGTGCCCTGCTTCCTGTATTGAATCTGTACTGGTCATCTATTTTACATGTAGTAACATACGTGTTTCAATGCTATTCTCTCAAATCATCCCACCCTTGCCTTCTCCCAGAGTCCCAAAGTCTGTTCTTTACATATGTGTCTGTTTTGCTGCCCTGCATATAGGATCGTCATTACCATCTTTCTAAATGGATAGTCTCTTATGATGGCACTGTTTTTACATGTTTGAGACAACCATTTATTTAAGTCTAAGGAAATATGATAGAAACCAATATCCACTTATATATTTCCTTATTTTTTAAAAAAGAGCATAATTCCACAACGTAAAATGTTTTAAAGTATATAGCCACAAAGATTTCTGTTCGGTGATCTATTTAAAGGTCAAAGATATAACTCTCTATCCCTGAAATAACCATTTTAAGCAAGACTACTTAGAGGTTGCCAAGTTCTCCAAATGTCTATATTTTGCTGTATTCCAGTCTGAATTTCTGTACCTCAAACAGATATAGGGAAAATAATTTTTCTGAATGAAAAAAATATTACCCTAAAATATGGTAAGACCTCTTGCTTCACTATTTTCATTCAAAGATTATTAAGTAATTATCTAGTGGGGTCCGGCCTCCAAAATCGATAGGGAATCACTGGAAAAGTAACTGAGATAAATTGAAGTAGGAGAGATTTAGGTTGTATATAAATGATAACTACTGGAAATACACTCTGGTATGGGCTAAAAGGGAGCTTGTGGTAATTCAATCTACGGCAATCTGGGAAAAGTCACAAAGTCATCAATACTCTACAAGTGCTATTTACCCACCTGCCCCAAGACAGGGCATTAGAACAACTGACTGTACAAGGTCCTTCGCATGCTAAGGGTCAGTGATTAACACATAAATTTTCAAACAGCTCCTGGAAACCAGTAAACAATACCTTTACCTGAATGGTAACTATATACATTTTGATTAAGGGACTGACTTTGTTTGCAACTGTAATATACAGGGTCTGAACACAGAAGAGCACTATATTTCCCATAATACCCATTTTGCAAAAAGTAAATACACCTTCTTAGAAGTATAGTTTACTTTGTTCCCCTCCCCTAGCTTTCTGTTGCAAGTTACAGTCCCAATGTAGTCTCTACAACAGACCAGAAATTGTCAAGTCCACACACACACTACAATTTAAATTCTTTCATTTAATAGTCACATGGCTATCTAGTTTTTCACACAAGAAGTGGCTATAGAGCAAATAAGCAAGAACCACCTTTCATGCCAGTTCTCAGATCATTCAACAAATGAAAAGGGGGAAGAGGAAAGAGGTAGAAGACCAGTGAAGCGGGATGTTTCCTGCACTGCCAGTACAGATAGATTGTTTTCCTCAGTTAACAGTGGCCACAGATTAACTTAAAACCAAACTGAACTAGCACTATCCCAATTCTGAATTGTCTTCGACTTTCTTCTGTGGCAGATAACTTTCCAAAGAACAAAGGAAGGTACAAGCATAAAGCAATTTTTCAGGCGCGTGATATTTTTATGAATTTTGTATTTGTATAGCATTTATAGTTTTACTAAGAGCTTTCCTCATACTTCATCTCTGATTTCTTTCAAGTGACCTCTATCTCCATTAAATAGGAGAAAATGGAGTGAAATTGTTGTGCAGGTTTGGGGAGGGAGAGAGGGGATGGGAGATCCAGACAATGATCATTGTTAGACGAGGAAATAGGAGCCTGAAAAAAATTGTAGAATGTATGCTCCTGAGGATTTTTCAAAAAAGGGCAAAGTCTCCCCAGGTCAGGCAGGTTGGAGTTTGGAGCTGCCTGAGGACTGGGTCTGGGGTGGGGTGAAACAGATGACTTTTCCATGCTTGTCAACCTAAAAATCTGATGAACCTGCAATTTCTGGTAGAATTTGTTTCAACTCTGTAATGTTGCTTGGTTCACATAAAAATGGCAAAGCTGACTATATGTGTAAATTCATTGTAATTTTCCACGTCTGCCAATGTAGTGTTAAAGCAATGGTTTTAGCTCCTGTGATTTTGAATAATGTAGGTGCCTTAGCCAAGGGAGAGAAACTCTAAATAGGAATTATATAAAAAAAAAAATTCCTGTTTGGATGGCACACAATGTAGTCTAGAATGGGAGTGTATGATTCCTGCCACTTCGTAATGAATTTTAATTCATTAGGAGTACATCCTGTGTTTAAGTGCTTCCCGTGCAAATGTCCTTAGAAATGGCATTTATTAAAATTGAAATGAGTTGGCACCAATTCTATTTTAATGACATATCATACACACTACAATTAAAAGGGTGAAAAATATTTAAAAGTATATAGTCTATGAATTAACACAGAAGTCAATTTAATTTTCTTATTCATGATAAAAATCACCCTGTTGTACTCCTGAATTATAAACTGAATCCTGTTTTTTAAAAAACAAAAAACAAAAAAAACTCCAATAATTTATTCAAGATACAGTCTCTCAATAAACATCAGAGTAGGGCTTTCCTGATGGTCCAGTGGTTGAGAAACTGCCTACCAATGCAGGGCACACAGGTTTGATCCCTGGTCCATGAAGACCTCACATTTTGCAGAGCAACGAGGCCCATGCACCATAACTACTGAGCCCACACATCTCAACTACTTAACTCTAACCCTAGAGCCTGTGCTCTGCAACAAGAGAAGCCACTGCAATGAGAAGCCCATGCACTGCAACTAGAGGAGCCTCCCCTCAGTCCATGCAGAGCAAAAAATAAAATAGATAAATAAATCTTAAAAAACAACAACAACAAAAACCGAGAGTAAAATGGTACTGTTATTCAACTAGTACATCTTAAAATCCTATGCCTTTGCTAGTCATAAACAAAAAAAAGCTACTGGAAGTATACTTTCTTAATTGTCTCTAGACCAGTGACTCAATAAGAACTGAGGGAAAACAGAGAACTCAACACAAGACTGTCATCATGAAAGCTAGCACAGTTTCTAAAACACAGCTCACCTCTCCATCCATTCCACATATTGGCAGACTTAAATTTATTCCTTAGTCATAGATCAGTGGTTCTTAAGTCTGGCCACACATTGGCTTTAAACATAATACCAATGGCTGGCTCTTTTTATTTAATTTCTCTAGAAGCTCCCCAGGTGACAGTTCTAATTTGCAGTCAGGACTGAGAATTACTGCTACAGAACCTCACTCTTTGAATTAATGATTGACCTTAATGAACATCCTACAAGTTTTTAGTACACCAGGCATAATGCTACACTTCTAAAGCAATCAAAATAATTTAAATAATTAGCTTTTCGAAAGACAAAAAATACAAATAACCATCAAGCAGTAACCCTACCAAACATTTTAAGCTTCTCACAAAATGAGATTCTTCGTCAATACTCACTTTGCATTTATCTACTACCCATTGATCATTCAGATCATTGATAATGAAAATTACAGGCCCTGAAAACATGGAAAGCTACTCGGGTTATCAGCAAATAATCAATAATGTAATCTCCAACAATCACAGCATACTTTTATTGATCATCAATCTGCTCTCTGTGAGTTACTAAAGCAAGTAAAAGGACAGCTCTCCTTATCGGTGGGTTCCACGTCTGTGGATTCCAGCAACTTCAGATTGAAAATATTTCACTGGTGGGGGAAGATCCAGAAATTCCAAAAAGCAAAACTTGAATTCGTCATGCACCTAAAAACTACTTACATAGCATTTACATTGTACTAGGTATTGTAAATAATCTAGAGATGATTTAAATTATATGGGAGATGTATGTAACTTACATGCAAATACTATGCCATTTTACAGGACTCAAGCATCTGAGGGTCCTGAAATCAATCCCCTGCAGACATTGAAGGACTACTGTATTTACTCTAAACTGAACAAAAAATCCTTATTAATAATCTGAACACTTGGCAATGTGTAATCTATTCTCCACATTCCAGCCCCAAAGCTATTTTTTTCCCCTCTGAAGCTCTATTGTTGTTGAACAGTATAATCAGTCTTTAAAAGGCCAAACAAATTCATGAAAGAGAGAGCATTTCATGAAAATTTCAGCATTTCTATACTAAAGTTGGAAAAGTGAAAGTCGCTCAGTAGTGTCTGACTCTTTGTGACCCCATGGACTGAAGAGTCCGTGGAATTCTCTAGGCCAGAATACTGGATGTGGGTGGCCTTTCCCTTCTCCAAGGGATCTTCCCAACCTAGGAGTCAAACCCGTCTCCCACATTGCAGACCAATTCTTTACCAGCTGAGCCACAAGGGAAGCCCAAGAATACTGGAGTGGGCAGCCTATCCCTTCTCCTGGGGATCTTCCCAACCCAGGAATCGAACAGGGGTCTCCTGCATTGCAGGCAGATTTTTTTTTACCAACTGAGCTATGAGGGAAGCCCACTAAGGGTGGAAGTTCTGCACAAGGTTAGAAGCACTCCAGTGCCAGGCAATATTTTCAGTGTATTAAGCTTCCTGGTTAAGATTTCTACAATGAATTCAGTGGTCATATTGCTAAGGCTTCTAAGCCCATCCCATTATAACAAGCCAAGAATAGCCTTCATGCCTAATTTATAGTCATAACTCTAAAACGAGTCTTAAAAATTGCACTTTTCTGATTTTTCTTTTCCTGCACCTTCTTAAGTCATGAAGCTGTCTCTCCTTTGTTAGAGGAAGTGAAGCAAGATTGAGCCAGGACATTTTGTCTCTTCTTGCCTTTAAAGGCAAGAAGACACTTAATTATGGCTATATTAATCAATACTCTCAAACATCTGAGCAAAACACAACTAAATATCCAAAGTACATCCCTAGGCATGCAGGTAATCTCTAGGCAAGCATTACCCGATGGCAGCACATTTAATTGAATAGAAACTCCTATAGGAAAAAGATACTAAGTGCCAGAAAAACACTTCAATCAGCAAGTACAAAGCTTAGGAAAAAGCAGTGACCGTGAGGACTTGGGTTTGGAAGCTCAGGGTAAAGCTTTCATTATCTAAATGTGATCCACTGAGCAGTTTAATTTTACCAGGAACAATTAATTCTAAGTGTTCCCTCTGTGATCCTTTTCCCCACCATGCCTCACCCCAAGGACCTCAAGGCTACAGAAACAGGGCTCTGAAGAAGAAATGCAGGAAGTTTCTCATAGGGTAGCTATTAGAGTCGACAGATCGAAAGTGCTATAAGCCTTTAGTGATTCAGGAGTCTAACAGGAATTTAAAAAAAATAATTCAGAGATTCTTCCATTTATAGAAGGTAACCTGAGACAAAATTCAAGCTGGGGCTCAGGAACTTCACTTTTTTTGGTAATAGCATCTCTCCTAAGACAAACTTAACTGAGATGAACTGGACACATCTACAAGGCCTCAGAAGTGACTTTTCATTTTTACTACACATATCTACACACCACCATGCATTCCCAACACTTAACCAGATGTTAATAATCAACAGGGAGGTACACAACTTCTAAGGATTGGAGAAACAGTAAGGCTGACTGACATGCCAACCACACATTATCACCCTCAGGAAATGGATAAAAATACACAGGCAAACAGAAAGCAAGTCTAAAGAAGGCCCCAGGACCTCAAAGCCCAACCAGGCCGAAAGGGAACAGAATAAAATACAGATCACAAACCTCAGAGGCAGGAGAGGAAGGTGGGACCCTCTGCATACCGACACCCAGAAATTTGCTAACACAATGGCAGCTAAGTCACAGAGAGAACACTGCAGATTATCACACTACTTGTACCAACCCCTGTGATTTTTGTAAAGTTTCCCAGAATTTGGGAAGAAGGCCAACTGGGGCTAGCAAGTTTGTGTATGTCTGAGGGAGGTACTAGAAGACTTGGTTTGTTCCTTTAAGACTTTGAAGGGGTGCTCTGGTGGCCTGGCCTCTATTATCAGGTCATTTGACATCTTTTTTGTTACTTTTTTCTGAAGTCTTGATTTGCCTTTGTAACTTTTGATTTTAAAGCATCATTACTTTAAAATATTAGTATTTTACACTACACAGCATTTTCTCCTCATCTTGTAAGTTCTTTTTTAACCCATGCCTGTATTAAATGGACCAATGTAAGAAGTGAGGCTAAAAATCAAACTTTTGAGGAAAATTCAACTGAACTTTTAGTTCTAAGCAGGTATATAGTATAAAAGGAAGAGATATAACCTAGGTATTCACTGTGATATAAGAAGTCCCCCCACTGTAAGAGTATTGGTCATAGCGTACACTGAAGCATCAAAAAATGCATACCAAAATAAATATAATACTCAAGCAGATGGTTTTTGTAGCAAAATCCCTTAGAGCTGGAAGATTTTCTACTTTGCATTTAATTTTTTTCCCTTTGGCCCTGCAGCATACAGGATCTTAGTTCCCTGGCCAGGGATGAAACTTGTGTCCCCTGCAGTGGAAGCGTGGAGTCTTAACCACTGGGCCACCAGGGAATTCCTTTCCCCACTTTTTAAACATCTCATAGCAAAATTTTATCTCAGAAGCAAACAGTAATATGTAACAATGGCAAGGGAGAGACCCACTGGCTATTAGGGTGAAAAATACAAGAGACAAATTCTCAGCCAAAAATCTTTCTAGGTCACCAGGGAAGAATTCTTATTACAATGTAAGAAGAGATAAACTTAGGCTAGAACAAAAAACATATTGTAAAAGAGGTGTCTGATGTCCTGAACAGAGTTTTATCTCCCATTTTAGTAACAGATTGTTTTTATAAAAGTGATAATAAGTTTCCTAGAAAGGCCTAGCAGTTCAAATATATACTGGAGCATGTCCACTGAAACCAACGAGTACATTCCTCTCCCCAACCCCGGGGCATTGTTAAATATCACACACAAAGCAAACTAGCTAGAAAAAAATGTCCAAGTTATAATTAGTTTAAATAGCACATCCAGGCTATAGCTTAAAAAAAAAAATCTCCAACAAAAGAGGTAGGTAAAAAATAATTTCCATTGTGGAGCATCACAGAGTTGAATAACCAAAGAAAACAAAGCGGGAGGGGCCTTACACAAGGTCTCCACTTCTTCAGTGACAATTTTCTACCCTTCCATTCAAGGACATCGTGGCCCACTTTTTGGCTCAAATTACAATGTCCTAAAGAAAAATCTGTTCTTGAAAAAAGCATCCTCCCTAGAGGTGAAGACTTTTACAGGAGAAGCAGTAAAGTGTGAGACCTGGGGAAAATCAAGCCTTAATTTCTTTAATAGTTAAAAAAAGGGTAACGAAACTTAAATGACTGCCTATAGTAGCATTAACAAAACACCCAGAGATCACTTTAAAGGACTTAAAAGGCTATCCAGGTGAAAAAAGGATGGTGCTTGCTAACATCCAATTATGTGAATATTAAAACTCTTAAGAACTGCTAGCACAGAACTAGGCAATGGCCTCACATAATTCAAGTGTACATATTTGATTTAAAGCAAGGAAGTTTCTGGCTCTACAAAAGAGGCATACCCAATTCTGATGCTACTCTTATTCAAGGAGGCAGGTTGAGTTATGGTCTATTGACCGAGAGCAAGCTCTCGGTGGTTGAAAACACCATTCATGAAGAGGACCAGAGTTGGCCAGGGAGACTGACAAATGCTGTATCTAGAAGCATGAGAGGGCCACTCAAAAAGTCCCCTGAAGCTGCTGTCCACAACACAGACCATTAGTCCTTTGAAACAGATGATCTGACACCATGGGAGTACAATTAAGAATTAATTTTTCTGTTTTTTGGCAAAGCACATGGTCATTTGGGAACTGTACTAGAATTATTTGGCTTCCTAGGTGGCTCAGTGGTAAAGAATCCACCTGCCAACGCAGAAGATGTAGGTTCGACCCTTGGGTTGGGAAGATTCCCCTGGAAGGAAATGGCAAAGTCACTCAAGTACTCTTGCCTGGAAAATTCTATGGACAGAGGAGCCTGGCGGGCTACAGTTCATGGGGCCACAAAGAGTCTGATGCAACTGAACACGCACCCCACCCATATACACAGGTACCCAGACACTGGAACACACACACTGGAATTATTTACATTGTCTCTAAATCTCACTTGTCTTCCAAGGTTTTGGATTAGTAACTGGTGTACAGTATAAACACTAGGTGCTGCTATAAACATAATAGGTGATCTATTTGTAATTATTCTTAAAACATGCTTAAAAGAGACATTAAAAATCAGCAATATGTTTTAAGTATAATGTATAACCTTCAGAATACTGAAGCACAGAAAGAACATATACAATATCTATTAGTTATTGTGTGTAGTAACATTGGTTTGGTTTGCAAAATTTTAATATTTGGCCTTTTAGTACTGCCAAGTAGGAATGCCACACAAAGATGGATTAACAAGAATATTAGAAAACTCCATTTAATGTTTCACAAACTGCATTACATGGAATAAGTTAAGAATGAGGTTCCTTCCAGAAGGTGGAAAGTTACTCCTGTAACCCCTCCTCCTGGCTGTTCACAACAAATATTCACACAATAAATACTTTAAAAAGTCTTCCAGTAAAGAAGCCTCTATCTTTGTGTCAGTCAGCACTTCCCATAGAACACCCATCCCCCAAGGAAGATCCAATGACACTGGATTCTGTAAAACATGGTTTGGGCAATGCTACTCTAGTGTATTTGTTACCTCATCACGATCAGCTATACTGGCAAAGTAGCCAAAGGTATAAGGCGAGATAATTGCCGAATTTGTGACAATTTCACCCATGATCCCAGGTGTGTGCTTTTGCTTCTAAGGCTTAATTATGAGAAGCAAGAAACCAGGAGATCTTAGTTTTAATTGCCTTCTACTACAGACTGATGTGTTTGTGTCTCAGGGGAAGTCCTGGAATAGGTTTCTTTAGCGGTAACTTGGGGAGAGCTTGACTAAATAATCTGATCTGAAAGGCTGCAGGGGAATTGGAAGTCAGACCTTTCTAGCAATAAAATTGAAATGTGGTTTTGGTTGCTGTATTATTCACCACTTGTTTCAGCCTGGACCAAAAATCCAAACACAAACAAACAAAAAAAACAACTGTTGAAGGGAGGGGGACAGATGACCTGTTAGAGGATAAAGAATAATATATAAGCCAATATACATGAGAAGATAATGTAGTCAGGATAAAATTTATTTGTAGGCTTCAAAGTAGACAAGAAAGGAGAAATAAAAGGAACATTATGAAAAATTACAAACATCAGGGAAAAGCTTCAGGGTGCTAATTTCAGTACACTAGAAGGTACATTGGCTCTTTGGGGCTCTAAGGATGCCCATTTAAAGCACTACAGTGCCAATTTATTTAATGGTAACATTTAGATGTGAAAAAATGAATGCCTTCTCAAATGTACCTGTTACCCAAGAGAATCACTTTCCTCTGATAAAGTGGAATGAAATTTATGTCCCAGCACCCAAGGTACAAACGTTAAAACAGGTTAGGATTAACTGCGGTAAGTGCAATTTAAAAAATAATGAACCACTTAGAATTACAAGTTTTACTTGTTCAAAAGGATTTTGCTATAAAATGAAACACATGCACACAGATTTAAAACCATTTGAAAGAATTTTTATTAAACCAGACACACTCTAAATGTATGACTTCCCAAAAACAAACACTACTCACACCAAAGGTCACACACCTCTAAACCAGTTTTTTTTCTTGATTTTTTACCAAATAGGACAAACAATAGTTTGAAATTCTATTCAAATGTATGATTGAAAATAGCAATGGGATATTTCCAAAACACACATAGGGGGTATCTAGAACAATTATAAGAATTTACAGCCAACATTAAAATTACCTGGCAAGCTTTGAACAGGAAAAATGCTTTGAGCTAAATCATGAAACAGCATAGCGGTCACAGCATTAAGCGATTGAATCAGTGGAACACAAGCAGATTAGTCATGACCAGTACTGGATAATTAAATGTCCGCAAAGACTCCATTCTCCTGATTGTGATGAATTTCACTCTAATTCACGTTTTCATTAAAAGCATGTGTGTATGCAAATGTGTTAATATATTTGAACTCATTCTTACTCTGTGAACTCAGATAGGATATAAAACTTTCTAAATGTTGACAATCAGAAAATAATTACAGCATTAGTTAAGAACAGAAAAATGGCAGAACCTGAAAGAATGGAGGAGACCCTCAAAGGCTGGCAATTAAAATGTATTTGCAAAAATGCAAATATTAATTAAGCATTATTAATGAGAGCCTATTTATGGTGGACTGATGACTATGAATGGGTATTCCAACATATTCTGCTTATAGCCCTATTCTGTTTTGAGCCATTAGCTACAGTTCTGTCCCAGACCAAAAGCAAGCAGGTACATCTACTCTCTGGGAAGAAGAGCTAAGCTTAAAATAAATGAGCAACAAAGGAAAACGAAAAGTAAAAGGGAACAAGTACAAATGTGTCAGGCCAAAAGAAAATTAGCTGTGATGAGAGCATTCTGCTAAGACAGCAAACGGCTTCCTCATCATTCTCAGTGTGCAAAGTCGCTTCAGTTATGTCTGATCCTTTGAGACCCCATGGACTGTAGCCCACCAGGCTCCTCCGTCCATGGGATTCTCCAGGCAAGAATACTGGAATGGGTTGTCATATCCTTTTCCAGGGGATCTTCCCGACCAAGGGATCAAATCTGTATCCCATGCGTTTCCTACACTGGCAGACAGATTCTTTACCACTGCGCCACCTGGGAAGCTCCCATACTACTCTTGATCTCAAGACATCTCCAAAGAAGAGCTTTTAAGCAACATGTATATTTAGAAGGAAAACATTTGTTTAAATGTCAGATTAGTCCTTTAGACTTCATCTTCTATCTTAAAAACAGAGGTAAGAGGAAAAGGTGGGATTCTCCTAATACTTGCAAACCTTTCTTAGAAGGCAAAGTACCAGAGTAACACAGGACATAGATTTTATGGATTTAGAATCCAATTCAGTCCAGTGTACCTTTGAGCCTCACTACAACTTTTCATAATGTTGAGTAACAAAGTGATGAAGTATCAAAGAATGAGATATTCACTGCATATAAGGGGAAGTTCATTCATGCATTTTAAAGACAAAGTGCTTCTTGGATGGCTAGAGTTTAAAACAGATATGGAAAATTAAGAGTGTTGAGAATGTAAAGAAAATGGAATCTCCATAGTGGTAGGAATGTAAAATAGCTCAGCATTGATGGAAAACATTTTGGTGGTTTCTCAGAAAACTAAGCAAGTAATTACCATATGAGTAAGCAATTTTATTCCTACTTATACATCCAAAAGAACTGGAAACCGGGGTTCAAACAAAAACTTGTGTATTAATATTCAGAGCAGCATTATTTACATAGCCAAAAGGAGGAAACAACCCAAAATGTCCAACAACTGATAAACAGGTAAACAAAATGGAACACTGTGGAATATTATTCAGCCATAAAAAGTGAAGTACTAATACATGCTACAACATGGGAGAACCTAAAACAAAATATTCTGTTAAATGAGAAGCTAGATACAAAAGGTCACATATTGTAGAATTTCATTTATATTAAATATTCAGAATAGGTAAATCTATTAAACAGAAAGGAGATGGTGGTTCCCAGGAGCTGGGGAGGAAGTGGAGACAGGGAGTAACTATTTAATGGGTATAGAGCTTCCCTTGGAGTGATGAAAATGTCATGGACCAAGACAGAGTTGATAGTTTCACAACATGTGAATGTACTAAATTCCACTGATTGATTCACTTTAACATGGTTAATTTTATGCTATGTAAACTTCACCTCAAAAAAAAAAAGTTAACACACTTGCCTTAAAGCAGGTCACAAGGCTTGATATGGTTGATGCATCCATTCAACTAGTATTTATTAAGTCCTTACTGTGTGCAAGACACTGGAGATAGGGTGATAAATAAACAGAAACAGTCCTTGCCTTCATGGAGCTGAGAGTGTAGTAGGAGACAAGACACTGATAAAATACTTATCAAATCAGCTAAGTGCCAAGAATGACAACCGCAGAGTATTCTGAGAGCTGACCCAGCCATGACCACACAACAATCACATACAACACAAACCTGATCATATCGTTTTTCTAATCCTTGCTTTAATAAGTCTCCCACTGATATTAAAACTGAAAACTAAAATCCTTCTTTTGACCTGCAAGGTC
Organism: Ovis aries; assembly: GCF_016772045.2. NCBI lineage: Eukaryota > Metazoa > Chordata > Mammalia > Artiodactyla > Bovidae > Ovis > Ovis aries. The sequence goes on along the minus strand of NC_056080.1, from coordinate 95,566,231 downwards.
TCGCACAGAATCGGGTCTCTCCCTCCCACTTTTCCAGTCTCTCCTCCTTGTTCACTCTGGTCTTCTTTCCAACCCTTTTGAGCTCCAGGCGCCTTCTTGCCCCAGGGCCTCTACTCTATAGCTTCCCTCCACCAGGGAAGCTCCTCCCTCTCCAGTTTATCTTCTGGTAATCACCTTTCCAAAATCACTGCAGATGGTGACTGCAGCCATGAAATTAAAAGACGCTTACTCCTTGGAAGAAAAGTTATACTCAGCCTAGATAGCATATTCAAAAGCAGAGACATTCCTTTGCCAACTAAGGTCCGTCTAGTCAAGGCTATGGTTTTTCCTGTGGTCATGTATGGATGTGAGAGTTGGACTGTGAAGAAGGCTGAGCGCCAAAGAATTGATGCTTTTGAACTGTGGTGTTGGAGAAGACTCTTGAGAGTCCCTTGGACTGCAAGGAGATCCAACCAGTCCATTCTGAAGGAGATCAGCCCTGGGATTTCTTTGGAAGGAATGATGCTAAAGCTGAAACTCCAGTACTTTGGCCACCTCATGCGAAGAGTTGACTCACTGGAAAAGACTTTGATGCTGGGAGGGATTGGGGGCAGGAGGAGAAGGGGACGACAGAGGAATGAGATGGCTGGATGGCATCACTGACTCGATGGACATGAATCTGAGTGAACTCTGGGAGTTGGTGATGGACAGGGAGGCTGCTGCGATTCATGGGGTCGCAGAGTCGGACACGACTGAGCGACTGAACTGAACTGAATCACCTTTCAGATCTCTCAACTGTCACTTCCTCACTAAAGCCTTCCCTGATGGCAACTCAAATCAAGAGAGACCTGTTCTCCAAAATCTGTGTCTGCTGCTGCTAAGTCGCTTCAGTCATGTCCGACTCTGTGCGACCCCCATAGACGGCAGCCCACCAGGGTCCTCCGTCCACGGGATTCTCCAGGCAAGAATACTGGAGTGGGTTGCCATTTTCTTCAGGAATTTACAATAAGCAAAGCAAGAAGAAAATCTCAATTCAACTTTTCAAAAAGTTATTAACTGCAAGACTCCCCCAAACTCTACTCAAGCATTCTTGTCAACAGTTACCCAAAGAAATCTTTTATGACTTGCTTGACTTTGCATAAAGTGCATTGTTTTAACCTTCTGCTTCATTTCAGTAAAAACAAGACAGTTATTGTAACAATAAGAACTTTGTATAGTCCACTGACACTAACTCGTTAAACATAATTTAATGTGACTGGCTATTGTGATGCCTTCTTAAACATATACTTCAGACCATTTTATCCTGAGCAGCATTCAGATTAATCATTTCCAGTTGATTAAATAGTTGATTAAAAATGGTGGTTATCGTCATTTCTATTAAATAAAAGAGTCAAGCTTCAGTCCAGGAATATAATCTTCAATATAATATTTTGTTTCTGTGAAGAAAATCAGATTAGATTTACATTACTTTGACTTCCATAAACACAACTTGCCACAGAGTACAAGGACAAGTTGACAAGGTTTTCAGGAAAAGCTATCACCCAGCTAGTGTGTACTATGGAAAGAGGCTAGGACCAGGGCAAACACATTTCAACTCATCCAGTCATACACTGTTCTCCTTTAAGTCTATCTCATTTAATAATCATAAGCTGGGACAAGGTATTTTTTGTACCACGGATTTCTCTGCAAGCAGAGAGGAGCAATTTCACTGACCTATAGAAAGTTCCACACAAAAAGACTGTGCTAGGGAATTCCCTGGCGGTCCAGTGGTTAGGACTCAGCGCTTTGGACTCAGCGCTTTCACTGCTATGGCTGGGGTTTCAATCCCTGGTTGGGGAACTAAGATCCTGCAAGCCATGCAGTGCAGCCAAAAAACACTCTGCTAAAGCTGTCAAAGGACATTTAAACAATGTAACATTATCCCTGTGCTTTCTGGAAGTGAAAATAAACTGCATTTTTGAAATAACATCTTAATGATTAACAGACATTATTTGTACACACATTTGACGTAACAATTAGTAATGATGCTTGCACACAAATGAGTAGAACAACAGCATGCAATCAGCACTACTATTTCTTGGATCATAACTTCCAGTCTTAAAGAGCACTATTGGGAAATCAACACAAAATTGAAACACCCCACTCCAAGCAGTTTTCACCCATACTGCTAAATGTTTAAAAGTCCAAAATGCCAGTTCAAGACTTATGACTAATCCCTACTAAGATCATGTAGTTGCTCGGGCACAGTTATTCTAGATAGATTTTCAGATTAATGCACATCCAAGCCTTGGGTGATTCTGGCCTCTTTCTAATCCAGAATATGATCCAAATCATTTAAAAATCTACTGGGTAGGTATGTCACATGTGGCATGCTCCAAAGCTAGAATCTGGATATAATGACAAGAAAACTTACTTTCTTTTCAGTTTTATACTGTGCTTGACTTCAAGGCTTCTCTATCGTAACCTGACCTAGTCTACCCATTCTAACTGCATTTTCCACTAGCAGTCCCCCTCCAGAAGGCTATGCTCTCAGCAAACTGGTCTCCCTCCTCATTTTCTAAGTATCCCAGTTTATTTCTAACTGCTGTTCTCCTGGACTGGAATTACCTACATGAATTTCCTTGAAAGTTAACTGAAGGTTCAACTAGTGATCTACAAGATCCTGTAACATAAGAAGAGTTGTAGATACATTAAAATTTACAGACCTTCATAAATTAATTTACTTTCCCCTCAAGGTGAGCCAGTGATTCTTGGAGCTCTGTGCCTCATTCACTTAGTATACATTTGGGACTTGATTCCTCGATGAAGATAAGCAACACCTAAGTGTGTGTCTGGAGTCACAAAGAGTTGGATATGACTGAGCATGCACACACTCAAGCAAGTGTATGTCATAAGAAGACGAAGAATTCTGTAGATGGATGGATGGAAGGTCGAATGGATGGAGTGGCAGAAGGTGTATGGCCAAACAGATATGGCACACTCACTTGATTAAACCAGCATGGCTCCAAAATCAGAGTATTGTCTACAGCCATTTGAGATCACCAAGGATCATTAAGTGATGACCTGAGATGAGACTACTTTGATCAAGGCTAGTAGCTCACAGTTTAACTGTCTTGTAAATATCTTCTAATGGGTATATTTTTAATACTCAAAAATCAAGAGGCATTCTGCCATTTGCTATTCTAATGGCCTTCTTTCAGAGAGCCTGGCAATTACCAGGTTGCTTCAAAGGGGTCACACAAGATATAGTGAGGAAGAGAAGCGTACCAGCTCAATACATCGGTTCTGGAGCCAGATGTCTGGGTTTAAATCCTGGTTCTGCCACTTACTACACCTGAGAGAGCTTGGCCGATTTCCTTAACGGTACTGTGTCCGTTTCCCTATCTGTATAAATGAGGATGATATCAATGACTTAGAAGGCAGTTGTGAGACATTGCCTTCATATAGTAAGTGCTGAAAAAATGTCAGTTGCTTTTATATAGCACAGTGAAATAGCTAATTTCTTTGCTGCCATTATCTAGTTGCTTCCAACCCAGATTTTTTAAAAATGTGTAAAAAATGCAACCTTAATGCAAATAATTGAAATACATCTGTAGGGTTATTACCCTGAAACACAGTGCCACAAATAAAATCTATGTGAACATTTTCTTGACTAAAATAAAAACAGAAAGATACAACCTCCGTGAAACTGAAAAAGAGAGAAAGGAAGCACGCCTGCAAAACCTTAATGATCATGAGCATTTCTTTAAATGAACTACTGCCCAGATTTCCTACTAACTACTGATCAGGGCTTCCCTGGTGGCTCAGCTGGTAAAGAATCTACCCACAATACAGGAGACCTGGGTTTGATCCCTAGGTTGGGAAGATCCCTTGGAGGAGGGCATGGCAACCCACTCCAATTTCTTACCTGGAGAATCCCCATGGACAGAGGAGCCTGGAGGTCTGCAGTCCATGGGGTCGCAAACAGTCAGACATGACTGAGTGACTATGCACACAGCACTGACCAGATACTATCTAATCAGCACATGAGCATAAGACAGAATAGTTCACTGTGACTTTACTCAGGACTTCAACATACTTCATTCGAAATACTTGCAAAAAAGAATCTAAAGTTAACTTCAGATGGGTTCTCAAAGGTTATAGCACCCTAACTTGATTAAACAGGCCTGACTCAACTTCAGGGTTGGAATTTGGGAAGTCTCAGCAAGTAGAGGCTCTGGGTTAGGCACTAGGTGGGAGGCAGAAATAGCTACCACGTGAAACCACTTGGATGCAACTATGAAAAGGCACTGGCTCAGCTCTGCCACATGTGCAATGCTGAGGAGGCCAGAACCCGGAGGGAAGGGTAAGCATACACAAAGGCAGGCAGCACCCTAACTAAAGGGGACAAGCAGCTCTGGACAAAGAGAGGGTAGCAGGTTTAGATCTGGAGATAGCTGGTCTCTACCTTATCAATCATGCTTATGCTTGCCAAATATTGTCCCATTTGTTTTTCATATGTTTGAAATGATTTGTTTTAGGAATAATTAAAGTTTAAAAAAGAAACTCCCTCAGCAAAAGTTGACCACTATAGAGTTTGCTAAGACTGTTCTCTGACAATCTCCTCATGTAAATTTCATTATGAATCTTTCGATTTTAATGTGATCCTCCAGAAGAAAGTTTGCCTACACATTTATACTTAAAGGTTTATAGGAAAGGGCCACACACTGATTGACCTCAAGAAATAGTAACTCTTGCAAAAACACAGATAACCTCTAGCTATTAACTGGTATATAACAAACTGGAGTAAGATTTGCTAAGGGTTTCCATTTTACTAATGTCCATTTATGGCCTCCCAGGTGGCTCAGTGTTACAGAATCTGCCCGCCAATGCAGGAGGCATGGATCAATCCCTGGGTCGGGAAGATTCCCTGAAGGAGGGCATGGCTACCCACTCCAGTATTCTTGCCTGGAGAATCCCCATGGACAAAGGAGCCTGGCGGCCTACAGTCCATGGGGTCACAAAGAGTCAGACATGACTGAGCAACTGAACAATAACAAATTTGTTTCCAATATAGTAAACACTTGATTTCCTTCTTAAATAATCCACTCACCCAACTCCAGACCCCTGCAAAAAAAAATTCCTAACAGCTAAATTGTAAGATTTTGTGGTGTCAGTGGCTATAAATCTCAGTAATAATCACCTCTGGACTGGGCTTAGTAGACTGGAGTCTGATTATCAAGATTAAAGAGCTAATCAAAACTGGCTCTGTAAATGTTTAAGTAAGGTTGGGTTGAGCATCTGTCTGTGGCATAATGCAATCCACCATGTCACTCCTAAAATTTGCTTTTTGCCACTTCTTTTCATTACAAATAAACAGATATATTTATTTAGGTGAATAAATACCCAACCACCCAGTTACTGTTGTGAAAGTAGAAGTTGGGTTCTGATGGTGACCATAAAACACAATGAAGAAATTCCTTCATTCACTCCTGGGAATAAACATTAAAAAATTTTGAAAGAGTAACTATGTGAGTTGACTGATATGTTAAGGAACTTTAATGTGATAATCATTTCTCAATGTATGCATGCATGCATGTGGGTGTACTCAGTTGTGTCTGACTCTTTGCGACCCCATGGACTGTATGCCAGGCTCTTCTATGCATGAATTTTCCAGGGAAGAATACTGGAGTTGCCTGCCATCTCCTCCTCCACTCTCAATGCATACACATGTCAAATCATTATGCTATACACTTTAAACTTACACAATGTTGTATGTTAATTATACCTTGATATTGCTGAAAAAGGCCCAAAATTAAAAAAAAAAAAAAACAACAGATAAGTATATTGTAACCAAGGAGTTAGGCTGTACTTCTAAAACAACATGCTCATTGTTACAGCTTCTATTTTGCACAATGTTGAGTCACATTAGTTAAGATAAACTTTAGTTTGGCGTGGGAAGCACATAACCTACAACTCTAGTCAGGTTCAGACCCAGACAGCATTTGAAGAGGGAAAGAATTGGTGGGAGCAATTTCCAGGTATATCTGTGACACCCTGAACTACTCTTTTCCAGCAGATTTTTACAAAAAAATAAAAAGGAAGGGGACCCCAAATCTAATCACTTCCACCCATGACTCTCATCAAACTTCCTCACTTCATCCTGATCCTCATACTGCTCTGTGCTTCTTTCATCACCCCACATTCACGATACCAGTTCCCCTTCCCTCTCTCGCTCCTAACTCAATGGTTAAACTCTGCCCTGCAGAATCTGCCATCCTCATTAACCAAACTCTCTACATCCTTAAACATCAAAAAATGTTCCCTACAAATATTTGCCTTCCCTAAACCTTGAAAGTGAAAGTCGCTCAGTCATGTCCGACTCTTTGCAACCCCATGGACTATACAGTCCATGGAATTCTCTAGGCCAGAATACTGGAGCGGGTAGCTGTTCCCTTCTCCAGGGGATCTTCCCAACCCAGGGATCAAACCCAGGTCTCCCTCATTGCAGGTGGATTCTTTACCAGCTGAACCACAAGGGAAGCCCTAAGCCTTAGCTCTCTTCTGATGATTCTTCCCCAGAGAGGTGAGGGGTCAGTCTCCTCTTGCCTCTCCACTGCTTGTGCAGTCCATGAATCCAATCTCCTGAAAAGTGTGTCCTCCTTTTGGGGTCATACGATCTAGAGATACAAACTTTTACCCCCTCCTCCTCATGGACAGCATGTCTCCTGGACATTTTCCCTTACTCATTTGTGTCACTGGAGGCCTTTCCATCCCATCTCCTACCATCATTCTGTGAAATTTTAATGTCTGTGTGACAACCAACTCCATTCTCCTGTTTCATAATTTTTGGACATCGTTATCTCAAGTGACCATTACTAACCTTCATCTGGTCACTTATTGACATCAACAGCAGATTTTGAAATTTAGCTTTAAGTCCTATGCCCTATATTTCCTCTTATCATTGCACTTGGAAATACCATCATCCATACAGACAACTTATCCAGAAACCTACCTACACTGTCAAGTCTCAGAACTCTTTTGCTCTAAGGATCTTCACCTTTGCTCTACTTTAGCCAACTGCTCTAGGCTGACAGACTGGGATTTATTAATATCACTTACTGCTTCATCTCTGACACCCCGAAGGAAAAAAGCACGCTCTCTTAGTCTTTTAGCTCTTTCACTCCCACCATAGCTCTTTAAAACCTCTGGTCTCTTGATCCCACCTTCAGTTTCTCAAATTCCTTACCTTCACTTTTTCTATAAAGTGTTCACTCATAGAACCTATTTCTCACCAGCTCCGTCAACTTCTTCCCAACTAGGCTTTCGCAATAGACCTACATTAAGTCCTAATTCTGGGACCAGTCTCAGAGATCACTGTCTTCATTCCTCCAGTTTTGTTAAAAATCACACTAATGTGAAGTTCATGGCATTACAAAATCTTCAGTGCCACCCCATGAACGTCCTACTTGTTCTCATTGATTGTGCTCTCCACTTATCCTAAGTGCCTATTTGAAAGCTTCATGACTCTCAAGTCCCATATCACACTCCTCTATGTGGGTGACCTTGCTCCTACATCTTCTGGGCACGTCTTCGTACTTCCCTGTTGTGTGTGAGCATCAGGTCTCGCCCTCCAGTTTCAGAAGAGGGGTTTCTTTTCTTGTTCTTGACTGATAAAGAGCTTTCACCTATGCTCCTGATCTCTATCTGCCCATCTTTTTGCACCAATAATTACTCCATCTCCCTTATACTATGAACCATTTTATTTCCACTCTCTATCTCCCCCTGGTTTTTTAGCTTTAACGTTTAGTTTAAGTCCTTATTTTCTTAAACACACATACTTTTCTTGACAATGGATCCTCTTCCTGCCATATCTCTCTCCTTCCCAGTATAAAATAAAGCCCAGTATAAAGTAAAGTTCTCTTAGGGCAAGGATTTGGGTTTTTGTTGTTGTTGTTTTTGTTCCCTGGTACACCACTAACCTAGAGCAGGGAATGGCACACAGCAGAAGCTCAATAATTAGTTGCTGAAAAATGAGTCACTACCTCAGAAGAATACAGTCAGTATGTCTCCTTCCTCACCTCCTCTTTACTCTTCCAGCCCTTTCTCTGTAGGCTGGTTCCTGCCCCTACTCCCACAGGTCTAACCTGCCAGATCAAATGGACAGTTTCTAACTTAACCTCTTTCTAGCACTAACGCTAAGAACCATCTTCTCCTGCTTCCATGACATCACACCTCCTCTTATGTCTCCGGATACTCCTTTTGAGCTTCCTTTGCCAAATCTGCTCTTTCTATTTCCTTGTATTCAGCCCTCAGCTCTCTGTCTTTCACCACTCCCCATGGCATGCTCTCCCTGGGTAACCTAATCCATAGGCATGGCTTTAATTACCATCTATATGATGACACCCAAAAAGGATACATCTCTAGCCCCAGACTTCTCTTCTGCGCTCTACACATGATAACAATGAGGGCTCGGGTTCCAAAGAACAATATTAAGTTCTTTACATATATTTATCCATTTTCCGCTCACAAACAGCTCATTAGAAAGGTACTGTTATTACTGCCTTGCACAGATGAGGAGGTTGAGGCACAGAAAGGAGAGCAACTTACTCAAGGCCACACAGCCAGCTAGTGAGCAGTAGAGCTTCTTAATGGTGATATAAGCACCTTTCTTTTTCTTAAATAAAACTTTATTTCTACATAATTACATGCCAAAGATTTCACCTATTTAACAACAGTTTGTATTATGTTCATGGTGCTGTGCAAACACCACCACAATCTAGTTTTAGAACATTTTCATCACCCGAAAAAGAAATGTGGTACCCACTAGTAGTTATTGATATGAGCAGTTTTAAACTTTGATTTTAGGAACTGAAACCTTCTGAGAAGTACATTTTTAAAAGAAGCAATTATAATGTGTGAAGTCAGTTAAGACAAAATGGTTTCTTTAAGTGTACATATACTATTTTTTACAATACAAAATATTCTTTTTTGTGTGTTTAAAAAAGGAGTTTTCTACCAGGACTGGATTTACCCATATGGTACAAGAAATTCAAACAAGAAAGAGCTAAATATTCCTACAACTAGACAAATATTACAGCCTTACTGGTGTTATCAGAAGAAAGACACAGAAAATTCTCACAGGAAGAACAGTAAAAAGGAGAATATCTTTAGGAGACTGTATAAAGAATGACCTCTTTTTACCTACACAACTTACATATAATAACCATGTGTCTGATTACATTAAAAATGAAACCAATTGTATGAAGCCAGAAGGATATATAAATGGAAATTATCAACAGCATCTATGGCACAAATGAAAAGAAATTGCTTAACAGAAGAAAATGTAAAAGGCTTTTTAAAACAGAAAAGTTCATTAGACTTTTAATGACTATAATTAGAGAAGGTATTTCCATGCTGCTCCAGGTGGAGTGACACAGCAAGAGTTAAACTGCACCACTGAAGCCAGCTTTCCTTGTGCAATAACTGCAAAGCACTACTGAGTTATTTTCAATCTAATCTGCCATTTGAAAACTTGGGATAGACCAGGAAAGAAAAATTAAATCAATTTATATGCTATCCATGATAGGAGGGAAGAATCACCAGTGAAGAAAAGCATCAGTAGCCAATTTTAAGAAACAGAAGTCTTTCAAATGGCTTGCTACAAGCTCTTCCCTCTCATACATACTGCACCTAAATTGAGGTTTGAAATGTGTTACTTCAAAACATGTCAGAGGCAGATCCCATAGCCCCTAATAACCCTGAAACCATCACTGGTGTGAAAAGCTCTTTATTTCCATATGGGATAAAGGTATGAACTCATCTCTTGGGGCTGCGAAGACTCTTTGTTCAATTCATACATCATCAATCAAGTGCCTACTATGCCCCAGACTCTATCTTCAGCGCTGGCAGGCAGATGTAATCCTTTGCTTCACAGTTAAGTGTAGGTGCCGGGGGGGGGGGGCAGTGAGTTGGGGAGGCAAAATATGAGACTACGATAGTAGTACAGCCTGGATTTAATCAGATTGTTCTGTTTTTAGACCAAGTATTCCAAACTTTTATTCTAAACAACATGGTGAGTTCAGCTGCAAAAACCATGTGGGTCATGGCAGGGAGAGAGACAACAGTTTCAAAGGAAGTGGAAGGGGGCAAGGGTAGGTCTGAGAAGCATAAAGGTATTCTTTCACTTACTAACTAATTCATTGCACAAATATTTTGCAAGGACTGATGATGAAGCTGAAGCTCCAATACTTTGGCCACCTGATATGAGGAGCCGACTCACTGGAAAAGACTGATGCTGGGAAAGATTGAGGGCAGGGGAAGGGGGCGACAGGATGAGATGGTTGGATGGCATCATTGACTCAATGGACACGAGTTTGTACAAACTCCAGGAGATAGTGAAGGATAGGGAAGCCTGGTGTGCTGCAGTCCACAGGGTTGCAAAGAGTTGCACACAACTGAGCGACTGAACAACAACAACCTACTATGTCAGGCTCAGAAGCTAAAAAGAATCTGCCCAATCTCCAAAAGAGGTTTTGGTTTAATGAGCACAGTAAATGAACACTGACACTGCATGCTGACAACTGAGATGAGAATCAAGATCACTGTTGCTGTTGTTAATGGTTAATAACTATTTAGGATTTACCAGGTGCTAGGTATCTTTCAAAGCATTTCATATGTATTAAGTCATTTACTTCTGAAAACAACCTGATGAAGTAAGCAGTTATTAGTTTTCCCATTTTACAGATGAGGAAACTGAAGTACAAGATTATATGACTTAGTTTAGGTCAGGTGGACGTCCCTGGGGGCTCAGATGGTAAAGTGTCTGCCTACAATATGGGAGACCTGGGTTCAATCCCTGGGTCAGGAAGATCTCCTGGAGAAGGCAATGGCAACCCACTCCACTATTCTAGCCTGGAAAATCCCATGGATGGAGGAGCCTGGTAGGCTACAGTCCATGGGGTCGCAAAGAGTCCGACATGACTGAGCGACATCATTTTCACTCAGGCTTCCCTTGTAGCTCAATCGGTAAAGAGTCTGCCTGCAATACAGGAGACTTGGGTTCGATCTGTGGATCAGGAAGATCCTCTGGAGAAGGAAATGGCAACCCACTCCAGTATTATTGCCTGAGAATCCCATGGACAGAGGAGCCTGGCAGGCTACAGTCCATGGGGTCACAAAGAGTTGGACACAACTGAGCAACTAAGAGCACAAACAGATGAGCAACTTTCACTTCACTTCACCAGGTCAGGTGGCTAAAAAGGAACAGAGCCAAGATCTGCATACTGACTGACCTTCAAACTTGCATCCTTAATCCCAATACCATACTATCTTAAATAAATGTAAAGATCAAGATTATGTAATCCTGGATAATAATCCTCACAGAAAAGCTATGAAGCAGGTTTTATCATCCCCACTTTAGAGAGGAGGAAACTGAAGGACAGAGAGAAGAACTAAATCACTTGAAGTCCTCCAGCTAAGCAGCAGAGCCAGAATACAAATACACATCACCCATAAATCTCTTTATAGATCAGAAACGTTAGCTCTAGTCTAACTTTACACTGGGAAAGTAAACCACTATGTATACACTTCTTCCAGAGTAGCAGTATCATACTGAAATATACTCCAGTTCTTAAAATGCCTTAGGCACAGGTTACCTTGGGGAGCAACTTCAGCAGCATCCGTGTCTGAATTAAACAGTTACCACAGAAAATAATAATTCTTGAGGACTAGCAATTTGCACTGCACTTTGATTTGTTTTGATAAGAGCAGAACTGCCCCGGAGGAGAAGACAAATAGGACATAGGACTGACATTACAGTTTTGTTGGTAGTAGAGTTGGGTCTGATACAGTTACACACTGTGCCACACAAAGAATTGTTCAGGGAGAAATTTTGTTACTTGTGAACTTTAATTCCAAACTGATTTTATCTATTAAGTCTACCAAACTGATTTTATCTATTAAGTCTACCACGTAGGAAAATGCATTTGTTTGCATCATTCCTGAGAAGCATATAAAATAGCACTCATCAGAGCCACACAGTAGCCTGAGTCACATGCAAATAATAAGATGCTCTATTTAAATGTAAACAATTGACATTACATACAAATACTGCTTCTGAGTTAGAAGAGAAACTAGAAAAATTTTATTAATGGAAAATGCAACATTTCCAAAAAGTCTGAAAAAAACATTCCTCAAAGTGTCTTTTAAGAAAAAATATTATCAAAAAAAGTATTTTAGAATAACTGAAGCCTATGTAATCGTGTTAAGGATTCTTTACATATTTAAAATAATTTCCAATTTATAATACATAAAAATGAATCACAGTGTATGTGTAATGTAAATATTAAACTATAGTTTTAAAACTATTAAATTTAATCTGCTCTTCAAATACAGGACTTCTTACCTATGAATCATACTACACGTTTCTTAACTTTAAGAAATCCAAGGTTGTTTTAACACTATGCCAATTTTTGAAAAGTAGCCAAAACTTCCCTAAAGAACAAATTATCAATATTTGAGATGAACAATAATGGTACGATTTCTTATCCAAGTGTGTGACTGACACAGATAGTGGGGGGGAGGGCGGTCAAGAAGACCTTGGATCAAAACCCCAGCCCTGCTGTTTACTAGCAAGGTGTGTTGTATTTGGCAATTAAACTACTATGTGCCTCAGTAGAGCCATACTATATTCCTATAAAGATTAAACAAAGTAACATATATATAGTGCCTAACATAGTTGGAACTCAGTAAGTGTTAATTTTCATCACCACCACCCACGCCTCCATTTTCTGAAAAGAGTAAGGAACAAATATTAAATACTACTTTTGCCAGATGGAGCTTAGTACACATACAGTTTCACTTTCCAAGATACAAAAATGAGTGGTTTTCTGCCTTTTTGCATCAGATTTTGGGAGAGTGACTAAGATGCCAACCCTATGTGGATGTCAGTCTTCATAAGCCTAGACCAATTTCCTTCCTGGCTGCAAAAGATGGAGGGCTCTGAAACTGATGAAAATGAAACAAGGAGGTAAAAAGGATGTCAATAGAGACAGATCTAGTAGACCAAGCCCAGCCTTAAATTCTATGATAGTAACAATATTCCTCAAAAACTGAAATCTGCATGGGCTTACTGCTCTAATAAAGGTTGAAGTCCCAAAGTTCCCATTTTTGTCTAAAATGTTTATGGTTTTCCTTTAGATATTCACATATCTAACTTAAACAAGCTGTTGTAATATTTATTAAAAATCCTAAACACTAATATAAAGATAGAACATTACTGTTGAAAAATCTGTTTTAATTCCATTTACACATTTATTTCACAAAGATTTGATTCTTTCAAGCAATAATACACTAAGTTCTGGAAATGCAGACACTGAGCACCTTTTCATGTGCTTATTGGCCAGATGTATATATTCTTTGGAGAAATGCCTATTAATATCCTTTGCCCAAAATACTGAAAAGATACTCAATATTGCTAATTACTGGAGAATGCAAATCAAACTACAATGAGGTATTACCTCCACATCCACCAGGGTTCACTGGTGGCTCAGTGGTAAAGGACCTGCCTGCCAATGCAAGAGACACTGGTTCGATCCCTGGTCCAGGAGGATCTTACATGCCTCAGGGCAACTAAGCCCATGCTCCACAACTATTGGGCCTGTGCTCTAGAGCCCAGGAGCCACAACTACTAAAGCCCGTGCACCCAAGAGCCTGTTCTCCACAACAAGAGAAACCACTGCAATGAGAAGCCCTCACACCACAACTAGAGAGTAGCCCCAGCTTACTGCAACTAGAGAAAAAAAGCCTGTGCTACCAAAAATAAAGTAAATAAATAAATAAAATTATTAAAAAAAATACTTGTGTGATCTGAGACAGGCTGGGACCTGGGACCCTTTGCTGCAGTGCTGCAATGCTTGCACCTGTACATACTGCTCTTTGAGCAACAAAACACACAGAAACTGTATGGGACTAAAAGTAACTGCATGCATGCACACCTGGGGCAAATTCTGGACCCCAAAGATACACAGAGACCAAAAAAATAAAAAACCAACTGTCACTTTTAAAGAGCCTGGAGCAAAAACAGGGTACTGAGGGTGCTCCCTGTACACAACACCACCTAAGTCACCTCTCTGGTCTGACCCCTGGACACACCCCTACCCTTACCCCATATAAGGGCACAAGCTAGCCCTCTTTCAGGGAGAGGGCAAGCAACAAGTGAACCTGTTGTTTGTTGTGGCTCCCCACTGCTGCAGCAGGGCCCCAATAAAGTTTTGCCTGAATTTCTTGTCCGGCTTCTGATCAATTTCTAATGATTAGGGAAGGCCAAGTAGTCTGGTTCGTAACAATTTTACAAATAAGAGTAAATAAAATATAGAAAGATGTTTATTAACAGCTTTGTTTAAAAGAGTAAAAAAAATTAAAAATTAAATAATCCAAACATCCATCAGGAAGGGACTGTTTAAATTAACTGTGAAATATCCAAACAATGGACTATTGTGCAACTGTCAAAATATAGGAGTAGCTCAGTATATACCAATGTGAAATTATCTCTAACATACATCAAGTAAAAAAACAAATTTAAGAATATGATATATTGTATGATTCTAATTGTATATAAAGATATATGTGCGTGAGCATAAATGTATGAGCATATGCATGTGTGCACAAGTGTACATATGCTTCAATAGACATAAAAACAATTTGAACACCCAGAGAAGAAATTTAACAGTGGTTACCTCTGGGGAATAGGGCTGTAAATGAAGCAGGGATATACACTTTTTGATACGTTCTGTTGCTTAAAAAGTTTTAACCAAATATAAAACTTCTTAATTAAAAAAATCTTGATAACTGTCAAATTTTTCTCAGTCATATCTATCCTAGTTATATAAAATGTAATTGAGAGAATCTGAATTAAAATAAATCACTCCTATTGATATCAGGACTAGATAGATACGGATTTGAATTTTAAGTTTTTATAAAGCTCACTTCAGTCCCTGTTTGGCTGACATAAATTGGGTATTTTAAGACAACTTAAACAATTAAAATACAGGAGTGCTATCTTAATACAGCAAGAAAAAAAAAAAAACCTTACTTCAACCACAGTTAACGTTCACAGCATCTGAAAGATTCCACATCAAGCTTGATCATATGATCAAATATATGATTTGTGTCAATTCTGAAGGAAATGTGACACCCTGAAAAAACTTCAAAGACTGACTGCATAGACTCACACTTTCAACAAACATTTATTGAGCACCTACTATGTATTAAGCAATCTGTTAAGAACCAGATACTCTGATAAATCTTACTAATGGAAGCACATATAAAATACTCCAGGGAATTCCCTGGCAGTCCAGTGGTTAGGACTCCATACTTTCACTGTTCAGGGCATGGGTTTGATCCCTGGTCGGGGAACTAAGATCTCACAAACCCCCAGGTCCCCCCACCAAAGAAAGTCTCTAATGGGCACAGAGCTGGGAGAGATTCATTCTATCCAGGTTGTCAGGGAAGAGAGCTCTAGGACAGCTTCACTGAAGAAGCCACATTTGAGCAGGTCCACTTCCCTGGTGGCTCAGACGGTAAAGAGTCTGTCTACAATGAGGGAGACTGGGGTTCAATCCCTGGGTCGGGAAGATCCTCTGGAGAAGGAAATGGCAATCCACTCCAGTACTATTGCCTGGAAAATCCCATGGACAGAGGAGCTTGGTAAGCTACAGTCTATGCGGTCGCAAAGAGTTGGACACGACTGAGCGACTTCACTATATCAGCCGGATTTCATCAGAGAATGGGAACAGAGGCAACTCCAGAGAGAGGGGAAAGCAGGAGCAAATGCCTGGAGTTATCTGGCAAACCCTAGAGGCATCTGAGCCTGTGAATAACTCAGTATGGCCAGAAACCCGGTACTGCGGCGAAGAGGAGTGGTTAGAGAAAGGAGACTAGAAAGGCAGGCCTGAGAACACCTGTGAAGGAATCTCAGCATCCTTACCTAGGCTGCAACATAGAGGTAACTGGATAGGCAAGAGTGATAATTTTAAAAAGCACCCTCTTGATTAAGAACTGTAAGAAAATAATTACTTGAAAAGTCACGATAACGGTTATTTTGGAAGGAGGGAAGGCTTATGATCTATCTGGATGGAGATTTTAAATAGGCTTGCCCTGTAGTATCATGTGTCTGCTCAGTTGTGTCTGACTCTCCGCAACCCCACGGACTGTAACCCACCATATTCCTCTGCCCATGGGATTTTCCAAGCAAGAAATACTGAGGGTGGGTTGCCATTTTCCTCTCCAGGGTCTCTTCCTGACCCAGGGATCCAACCCATGTCTCTTGTGTCTCTTGCTTTAGCAGGCAGTTTCTTTACCACTAGTGCCACCTGGGAAGCCCAGCTTTCTATTTGTTCTATTAATTTTTGGGAATGATACTGAAGCTCCAACTAAAAATCTCAATTTATCTACTTTAAAACATACCTGTAACATATAGTGGAACTATATGTAACTTTGCTCTGTATTTTCCAAGTTTCCTGTAAATGTGTTACCATAGTTTCATAATTCAAAAAAAAGAAAAAAAAGAGATGTGTATAAACATACATAAAGGAGAAGCTCTTTAGTGAAATCAATGACTCAGCAGTTTAAGACAGAAGTAAATCGCTAATATCCCAAGTGAACTATCCCACTAAACGGGAAGAAAAGATCTGTAAGGCAATGGCTGTTGGGTCAAAGAGCTTCCCAACCTGATCAACAAAAGTCAAAGGAGGGGACTATACCATGCAGCCATGTTATATTCACATGTCTGGGGCATATTAGGTATATGTAACCTACAGAAGAATTATAATAGAAATTTGAAGGTGAGAGAGATGGGCCAATGAGAAAGAGAAGAAAGGTATTCCCTATTAGGTCAGAGCACAGTGGAGGAGTAAGCAATTTTACTTATGTAAAAGCCAAACTGAATTGTTCTTACTGGAGAAGAGTTGGATACCAGCAACTGTGTGAGAGAGATTAACTACAGAGTGGGCCAGAGAAGCCCATGCCCCTAGAGAACAGGCCCTCACCAACTTTTAAATTATGTTACCTAGAAATATTAAGATTTTTACCCTTACACCCTAGCTTCTTTAACTATGAAAAAGTGAAAGTGAGTCGCTCAGTCCTGTCTGACTCTTTGTGACCCCATGGACTATAGCCCACCAGGCTCCTCTGTCCATCCGGATTCTCCAGGCAAGAATACTGGAGTGGGTTGCCATGCCCTCCTCCAGGGGCTCTTCCGGACCCAGGGATCAAACCCAGGTCTCCCACATTGCAGGCAGACTCTTTACTGACTAAGCCACCAGGGAAATCACTCTTTAACTATATAATAATAATAAAACCTAGCTACCATTTATTGAACAAATACTCTATGCCAGGCACAGTCCAAGCCCTCAGCATATCCACTTGGTGGAATCCTCACAGTGAGCCCAGGATGTAGGTGCCAATATTCATCCTTTTCTTACAAATAAAGAAACATGCGTCCTTTCAAGTGGTACCTGTGGAGAAACAAGACATGAGGGAGAATGCAGAGGACAGAATTGGGCCTGGGCAAAAGGAGCACCTGCCTCATACATAGTCCAACCCAGGTCACCAGAGCAAAACTTTACATAGGGATTAGGAGCTAAACCTCTGTTGCTGATAAAGAGTGATTTTTGAGACCTTATCCTTGGCATGTCCACCTCCTCTGGCAACATGTAGCAGAGGCAGGCGGTTGGTAGTAATACTGAGATTTGGGATCCTGGCCAGCTCCCTGTTTCCTTTCATCAGAAATATGGCCAACATCTGGCAGCTTCAGTAAATGTCAAAATGAATGTCTCCACTAATTCATATGTTACAAACTGGATTGTCAAAATTGGTCCAATTCCATTATGGAATTACAGTTCAGCTGCACTAAACAGTAAATACCTATGAGCCATTAGGTGGGCCTTTTAAATCTCTTTGCTCTATGGAAATTTCTATTCTGGTAGCAGTTGTAAGAGATTTGATCTTTATCATACTCTTCCTGGCAGCAGTAAAATTCCATTTCCATCAACTGTTTCCTCTCAGAAAAGAAATCTCTCAGGAAATACTCAATACATTGTTTTTAACAAAGTTCTCAAATATGAATCATTTTCAACTGCCAGGAAAAAAAACCTGCCCCCACTGTTTTGCATCGTAATATACTTTCCCTAAAATGACAGTTTTGGGGCAAGACATACTTATTTGACTCGGCTTAAGCAGTTCACTCTGCCTCAACTATCTTCTCCCTTAAATCTGCTTGTCCAAGTCTTACCAACTCATTCACTGCTTCAAAAGATTATTTCCTGAACACCTATTAGTTTCTCAGATGGCAGGGGTTCAAGCAAGTGTATCAGAAATTAACAAGGCAGAGATTTGGGAATGATCACTGTAGACAGTGGGCCCATCATCTGACATGCTGAGAATTTCTTTCAACGAAAAGTTTCCTAGAAGAGAAAACATTTAAAGTTGGTCCTTTAAATACAGGCAGGAGGAATTCAACGCAAGAGGAAAGGCACTTACAGAGGCTAAGAGGAAGGCCTCCAATGACAGGGAGCACAACTGAGCTGCTACCTCAGAAATTCATCCTAATGTTTGTGCCAAAGGCTCACTTCCAATGGGTGGAGCACAGCAGGGGCAGGACTGTACTGACCTTTGGACTTTGGGACTCCCCAAAGGTTTTTCTGAACCTCCCTTCAACTGTACAGCAGTCTAGAGAGCTTTCACCCAAGCTGCTCTGTCTCCTCTTCACTAGGGGTCAGACTTGCATCATGGACTGGCATCATGGGCACGCCCACCCTTCCCATCTCCTCATCCTGCCACATCTCTCACACAGGCAGTTGGTTATAAAACCCTTGCCTGTTTCATCCTAAATTTCTCCTTCCAAGAGGACTCAGACTAACACAGCATTCTAGACAGAGGGCTCAGCATGAGCAAACACCAAGAGGCATGAAAAATCAAGGTGTGCTCCGAGCACTTAAAAATATTAAGATTTTACCCTCACACCCCTGCTTCTTCTATTGTATAATAATAATAAAATACGCTATGCCAGGCACAGTCTAAGCCCTCAGAATGCATTCTGGTTGAACCCTCACAGCAAGCCCAGGATGGAGGTGCTGATATTGATCCCCCTATTACAAATGAAGAAACCTGTGTCCCTTTAAGTGACACCTGTGGAGAAACAAGACATGAGTGAGAATGAAGAGGACAGAACTGGGCCTGGGCACAAAGCTCACCTACCTCATGCATAGTCCAACCCAGGTCACCAGGGTATTGAGATTTGGGATCCTGGCCAGAGGAGTGGGTATGGAGGGAGAAGCTGGAAAAATAAGAGAAGGCCTTTTCTGTCCTGCTTGGACTTGGGCCTCTGAGAAACAGGGAACCATCAGAAAATTTTATGGGAAGGACATGTGCTTTCAAAAGACTCTCCTGCTAGAAGAACGAAGAATGGACTGGAGGAAACAAAATGGAATCATGTCTATGTTCCCATCTTGTTTGTTGGCTTGTCAGGTCCAAAGAGTAGAATACTATTTTTTGGTTTGTTTCACCTTTAACCTTTATGTCCCTATAATGATTAGAAAAGTATTTAACACAAAGTCAAATTCAAGAGGCTGCACCAAATCTACCAGGCTGGGCCACACCTCACTGTGCTGTGCTTAGTCGCTCAGTTGTGTCCAACTCTTTGCAACCCTATGAACTGTAGCCCACCATGCTGCTCTGTCCATGAGATTCTCCAGGCAAGAATACTGAAGTGGGTTGCCATGATGCCCTCCTCCAGGGGATCTTCCCAACGTAGGGATCGAACCTAGGTTTCCCACATTGCAGACGAATTCTTTATGGTCTGAGCCACCAGGGAGGCCCCTTACCTCACTGGCCAACATTTTAATTAAAACCATCCCAAAAGTTTAATGGCCAGCCTTTGAACATTCCTCCTTGGACACTGGAAGTCTCTAACCAGTTTAGAAAGGGAAAGTTACAAATACGAAATGCAGAAGGTCTTCTCCAAACTATCTCCATGAAACTACTTGTTTCATGAACTCTCTTTGAAGCTGTCATCAATTACATTTGTTGATCCTAATTGTGGGGACAAAGGTAGTCATTAAACATTTAGTTTTCAAACAGTTTACTAGGTCAATAAAGTTTAGACAGCCAGATCAGGCTTAAGGGCCAGAGGTCTTATGCAAAGAACACTGGACAAAATTCAAAATTGGTTCTGGGTACTGGTGCAATATCCAAAGGTGATCTTTGGGAAAACATATCCCCTAGGTCATTTTTTTCATCATAAAGTAAAAATAAGACCTACTGTACTTAAGGTGTAAATTAAATTAGAAGTTGTGGTTAAGGCGCAGGTGCTTTGACAATATGTAATATGTAAAATACTATGTATCATATAAATATGTAATATGACAATGCAATAATATGTAAAACATTTCATTTTCACTTAAAAATGTGTTAAGAGGATAGATCTCAAGAGTTCTTAACACATACATACAAAACATAAGGCAGGAAGAGACTTTCTTGGAGGTGATGGATATATATATTATCCTGATTGCAGTGATAGTTTCAAGGGTGTATGGATATGTTTAAATCCATCAAATTGTATACATTAAATATGGGCAGTAGCACTCTGTATAACAATCACACCTCAATAAAGTTGTTTTCAAAAAAAGAGGACTACTGACTGCCAATCCTGATTTGCAGCAACCCCAAGGGATGGTATGATATTATCCCCCAAATTCGCAAAATACAATTGATTTTCCTGTCAAACAGCATTTTCAGTTGGAAGTGTACTGCTAGGAAATCAAAGAATAATGAGAATCAATTCCCAAAAGGCTATGGATTGGTGATACCAGAGCCAAAAACCCTCCTTAGGTTCTGGGCAGTAGAAAGCTCACTGGATGACAGCCTGATGTCCTTTCTCAAGAGTCAGCCTTTTTCTCACTGCTACCTCCTGACCTGACTGACGAAACACAGAAGAAGCTGTTGGGCTCTACTTGTGATAACCAAAATAACCTTACCAAAAAAAGGAATCATTACCTCCAAACAGCCTGAAGTGGTTTGTGTCAGAGTAGAGTTTTGATGACTCAGAAACTGTCAGATCTGCATGAGCGAAGGGACTTAAGCTGGCTATCATTGGTTGGCTGCTCATGTAAAATCAAAGTGGTCTCTCCGGTCCTCAGGGCTGAGAAAACCACTTCCAGATCACATGTACAAACACACATGCACGCAATCATTTCCAGAGCCCAATGCATTCAGCAGGAGGTTTTAAATCAAACTTGCAAACTGATTTAGTAAAGTGAGTATTGTTTTGACTTGGGATGTGGGTAAAAAGTAGAGGAAACCAAGTCCATTCTTTAAAAAAAGAAAAAAAAAGACTTGTTCTAGGCTATTTTAGCAAAAGAATTAAACTACATAAATCACTTTCCAAAACCAAATTATTTCCAGTTATAAGGTGTATTTAATGGTAGGAAATCAGTAACGAGGATAGTAATGGACACCATCATTTTGAGCACATTCTATGTGCGTGGCACTTTATTCGTCATAACAACCCAGGTTAACAGTCTACAATTCAAATAATAACAATTAAAAAAAAGCCTCAGAGATACAAATGTGCCACAAATCAAATAAATGACAGAGCTATGATGCAAACCAAGATATCTAAAAAAGTCCAGGTTTTTAGATGGCAGTGAATGGTGGTGGAACATTTCTCCCCTTCCTAATCTCAATCAGTCTCTCCTCCACCACCCTCCCTGCAGTCTTCCACCCAATACCTGGTTCCCTGCCCCAACCAAAACCTGCCACATGCAGGCACTCAATTCCAGGGAGAGGTATTAAAATGTGATGGTCTTATCATGGTTTTTTTACAAAACAAACCTGTACTTTAGTTCTGAGTGTGCCATCGAACAGCTCCAAGACTTCAGTGGTATGAATTGCTTGTTGGACCTCAATTTCCAATTAAGATTAAATTAACATACACATTGCCTAGTATTAATACATAGACACTCATTATATTTGTTGCCTTTCCCCTCATTCCCTTATGATAGCCGAAAGACCAAACCAAGATGAAGGACAGCACTCTACATGCATTGTATCATAGGTAAGGTTAGCAAAGATGGAAGTGGTTCTAACAGTCATATGTTCAGGAACTGCCAACAACTATGCAGCATCTAGCCATGATTCCATAAAGTATAAGAGAATAATATACTATAGTCATTTGGGATTTGGTCTACACATGCGAGGTTGGTTCATAATTTTTAATTTAATGTCATTCACAATATCAACAGTTTAAGGAAGAAAATCCATGTTTATTTATATAGATGCAGAAAAAACTGTGATATTCGACAGCCATTCACAATTTAAAGGAAAACACACTTAACTAGAAATAGAAGGGAACTTTCTCAGTCTGGAAAAGAGCATCTATGAAAAACCTACAGCTCATACTTAATGGTGAAAGACTGAATGATTTCCCCCTAAGATCAGGAACAAGGCAAGGAACCCATTCTTATCATTTCCATTCAACAGCCTACTAGATGGAAGTCCTAGCTAATGCAGTAAGGTACAGAAAATAAAGATACACAAAATTGGAGAAGAGAAATAAAACTGTCTTTATTCACAGAAAACACAATTATCTAAGTAGAAAATCCAAAATAATCCATAAAAAAATTAGTAGATCTAATAAGTGACTTTACCAAGGATGGAAAACATTAAGACCACTACACAAACACGAACTGTATTTTTAGATACATTAATGAACAAATGGGAGGCTGAAATTTGGATAAGCACTATTTGCAACAGAACCAATAAATACACAATACTCAGGAACCAATCTAACAAAGTATTATAAGATTTATATGTTGAAAATTACAAAAAACAATGATGAGAGAAATCAAAGACATAAGTAACTGGAGAGACACAGTATGTTCATGGATTAGAGGACTCAACATCATCAATACTGCAATTCTCTTCCAAATCAATTTACAGATTCCATTCATCCTTAATTCAGCATTCAAGTCAATGCTCAATAAAATCTAAGCCAACTTCTTGAGAAATTTACAAGATAATTCTAAAATTTATATGTGAAAACAATCTAGGATAACCAAGACAATTTTGAAAAAGAAACAGCTGAAGGATTCACAACAACTGATTTTGAGACTTACTATAAAGGTACACTATTCAAGACAGTGTGATATTGGTTAAAAAGTAAACACATAGATCAATGGAATAGAAACTGATCCATATATATATAGGCATACCCTGGAGAATACTGTGGGTTTGGTTCAAGACCAGTGCAAAAAAGAAAATATTGTAATTAAGTGAGTTACACAAATTTCTTGGTTTCCCAGTTCATATATAAGAGTTAAATTTATAGTATACTGTAGTCTATTAAGTGTACAATAGCATTATGTCTAAAAAAATAAAAATCTACATACCTTAAAAAATAAAAAATAAAAATAAAAAATACTTTATTTTTATTGCAAAAAATACTAACCATCAACTTAGTCTTCAGCAAGTTGTAATCTTTTTGCTGGTGGAGGGTTTGAAGTATGATGACAATTACCAAAATGTGGCACAGAGACACGAAGGGAGCAAATGCTGCTGGAAAAAAATGGAGTTGACAGATTTGCCTGATGCAGGATTGCCACAAAACTTCAATTTGTAAAAAACGCAGTATCTGCAAAGTGCAATAAAGCAATGTACAAAAAAACGAGGTATGCTTATATATGGTCAACTGATTTTTGATGAAGATGTCAATTTAATTCAACAGACAAAGAATAGTCTTTTTGTCTTTCAACAAATGATGGCGGAACAATGGGACAAATCAAGATTTTTAAAAAAGAACCTCAACCCAAACTTCACTCTATACATACAATGTGAAATGGATCATAGACTGAAACATAAAACTGAATGCTACAAAACGTTTAGAATAAAATAGAAGTAAATCTTCATGATCCTAGGTCTGGTAACTATTTCTTATATAGAACAGAAGTAGCACGAACCATAAAAGAAAAGATTGATCAACTGAAGTTCATAAAAACTTAAATATTTTGCTCTTTAAATAGTAAGAAAATTTAAAAGAAATAAAAAGACAAGCCACAGACTGGAATTTTTAAAAAATGGCACAGTCACTTTGAAAAACAGAGTTTTGAAAAACACATTGTAAGATCCAGCCATCCCACTCTTTGGTATTTACCTAAAAGAAATAAAAATATATGTCTACACAAAAGCTAAACTACAAATGTTTACAGCCACTTTATTCATAATCACTGCAAATTTCAAACTATCCAAATGGCCATCAACTGGTGAAAGGATAAACAGATTGTTGTACATTCATATAGAATGTAATAGAAGGCAGAAAACTACTGATAAATTCAATGACATGGATGACTCTCAAAAGCATTATACTAAGCAAAATAAGCCAGACTTGAAAGGCTACATACTTTGATTTCACTTAAATGAGGTTCTGGAAATGATAAAACTATAGTGACAGAATCAGAGCAGTGGTTGCCAAGGTTGGCAATATAGAGAGGAGACTGACTACAAAGAAGCATGATGGAACACTTTGGGTGACAGAAAAGTCTATTATCTTGATTTCAGTGGTGGCCATGAGCTACATAATTTTGTCAAACTTCATAGACTTGTATATGCCTGAAAGTGAAAGCCGCTCAGTTGTGTCCAACTCTTTACGACCCCATGGACTATAGCCTGCCAGGCTCTTCTGTCCATGGAATTTTCCAGGCCAGAATACTGGAGTGGGTAGCCGTTCCCTTCTGCAGGGGAGCTTCCCAACCCAGGGATCGAACCCAGTTCTCCTGCATTGCAGGCAGATTCTTTACCGTCTGAGCCACCAGGGAAGCCCTGTACATGTCTAAGAAGGGCGAATCTTACTTTATGTAAGTTATATCACAATAAACCTAAAAGAAAAAGGTATACTATCTCAGAAATGGCTGACCATTTCAGGCAGAGATCTACATCTGATAGAACTAAAAGTGCTGGGTTTTGACTAAAAGTTTAAGATCCACAATTAAAGAGGAGGAAGATAAAGAGGACAAAGTTCATGACAGTTTTGTGTGTCTTTCACTGCTCACTGATATAATTATGTACAAAGGGAGCTCTAGTAGGAAGATGCTAAATGTGTAATTTAGGAACAAAATACTTCATTCGCTACTTATTTGAAACACATCAACTTAAAATGATAAATGGCCATTAACTGTCCTCACCAATTGCTTGAGTTTGTAGATGACTCTTCAAAAGATTGCTTAACAAGACAGGAGCTTGTTCAAGTACTAATTCTCCTCACTTTACAAATGTTCTGATTTATCAAACAGGAATGAAGCCAATTTCATTTTGTATACTTTCTTTCTCTTGATTAGAGTTTTGAAGAGACACAGCTTATCTTGGCAGCAGAGGGTGCCAGGTGGGAGAAGGTGAAGAATTATCCATCATTCCCCCCACCACTGAAGGGTCTTTCTCCCTGTTGGGTAGGCTATTTGGTGATAGATCCCTGGTTTGGGAGACCCCGTAGAGGAGGACACAGCAACCCACTCCGGTATTCTTGACTGCAGAATTCCATGGACAGAGAAGCCTGGCAGGTTACAGTCCATGGGGTTGCAAAGAGTCGGACACAACTGAGCGACTAAGCACTTGGTGATAGCTGCAGGCAGGTGTTTGGTTGTGCCTAAGCCAGTGAGCATGGTCATAGGTTGGCAGGGAGCTACAGTCAAAATTGTGGTAGGAGTCTTTTTAAGTAGCACTCGCAGTGCTCCAAGGGAAACCTAAAGTAGAAAACAGACACCACAGAAAGCTTGTACTCATTTCTTTACTTATCCATTCACCAAACAAGTATTTATTGACTGCCCATTCAGGGCCAGTCTCTGTTAAGGCTAAAGACAGGGATAACTACCTGGTCTAGAGTAGTTTACAATCTTTGGGCGGAAGGGGTGGAGTGCATAAGGTGTAATAGCAGCCAAAAGGTCAAAGTACAACTTAATGGAAAAGGGTAGAGTTGTCATTTATTCCTCCCTGTGTACCATTTTCCATCAGACTCTTACAGTGCCCTGGAGTTTATGGTAAAGATAGACTGGCAGTCATTCTAAGTAGCAGGAACAACATATACGAGAGAAGTGCAAGCATGATGTAGCCAGGAAACTGCACGAAATTTGGGAGCACTGAGCGCCTGATGAAAAATGGTGTGTATGAGACTGGAGAGGTAGGCATGAACCAGAAGGCTTTACAAGTTGTGCCCAAGAATCAGATGTCTGTTCCTGGGTGAAGACAATGGGGGGGGGGTGCGGCAGGGGCTATTAACAAGGAAGTAACAAACCAAGATTTCCATTTAGAAAGATGATTTCAAGGGCAAGTCAAGGATAGACAGAGGCAGAAAGGAGATTCCTCTCTTCACTGAGCAACTGAAAAAGTGGTGGACCAGAAAGCTGATGGTAACTGGAGCAACAGAAAGAGCCTCTCCAGAACCAACCTTCAGTCATGCAGGAGAAATGACTCCTCCCCCACACCCACTACAGGTCTCTAGTTAACAATCATGACTGTTTATTTCTCTATTCCCTCTAGAGTAGCAGCTCCCTAAGGACAGGAATGGTGACAAACACAGACACACACACACCTGCAACACCTGGCTAAAAGTAGACCTTCAGTAACTGTGTTGACTGAATAAACAAATGAATGAACTGATAGTTTGGGGCCCAAGAAACCAGTTGAGAGCTGTCAAAAACATAACTGATGAGTTATTTTACCATCACATGGAAAGTTGAACTAGATGTCTCTGAAAGTCTCTTCCAACACAAAGATTTTATGATTTGAGGTCACTTCCTGTGAAGGTAACAAGTGGCTGAAATGGGGATACATGAGATTTGTTCTAAAGAAAGACAAAAGAAGTGATCCAATAAAAATGGCAAAAAGTGGGTTTATAATATCAGGGGAAAAAACAACTAAGGGAGCTAAAAGCTGATCAATTTTTACGAAGAGAATGGAAAACGCTGTTGTCATAATTAAGCTTCTAAAGGCAGGCAGTATGGTAGATCAGGCTCCATTATCCCTCCATACTGGAGGGAAAGTGCTTGGAGATGGACTCAGAAGCAAGCTCTAGGAGGAAATGCAAGCAGGCAAGAGAGTGTGATTGGAAAAGGAGAATGGGCAGCACCAAGTAGAGGTCCAGATAGGTAGGTGATCAGTGAGTGAGCGTCAGGATACTCAGCAAGGAGAAAGCAGACAATACTATAACAGGTAAATCTGGTAAAAAGCAATTGGGTCAGTGAGCATCTTCGTCAACAATGGGCAGCAGAGCCCCAAACATCAGCATGGATCTAGGCAGAGTTCAAGTCCCTGAGAGGCGTGGCTAAAAGAAAGCATGTTTCTACCCTTAGAGCAACTAAGGTACCAACCACTGTACCCAGACAAGGACTTCACCAAGGGGCCAGGTTCTGCATGGAAGTATTGAATACAAGGCCAGTCTTAATCACAAGGAACTAGGCAAGAGCAGCCTTACAAAAACATAAGCGCACACAGTGAGAATGGCACTAGCAGGCATGCTGATCTGCTGAGGTTTCCAAATTTTCTCCAACTCAGGACAGCCTGGGGCCCAAAGCCTCATTCAAGGCTGACCTTCCCCAACTCTGTCCTCTGGACAGCAGTGAAGACGGGGAAGTCAACAGGCCCTCCTGACAACAGAGAGCCTAAGGCAAGGCCATGAGCAGAGGAGACCGGCAATGAAAGAGAAATAGCAAGTCTGTAACAGGGAAAGGACCAAGGATGAAGACTATGGAATTCAGTGTATAGTGGTCTCTGTTCACCCACCACCATCTTCTCTACCTACCACCACTTCCCTAGTCCAGAATATAGATCTTAAAAAGCTCTATGGCTCATATATATTACCTAGAAATCTATTTTTCCTAATGCACTGCCTCATATCATACCATGGAATTGGGCGGACAGCCCATACTGCTACTCTTGTTTCCCATTCTGAACAACAAACTTATAAGGGAGTATAAGCAATGCTCTGGCCTATCCACTCCCACTATGTGGATGAAAATCTGAGGGCCACCAAGAGGAGACACAGGAAAAAAAATCACCCCCCAAACTACACAAGTAGTGGCAGAGCCAGCAATAACACCCAGATGTCTCTGCTTCTTTCGTGTTTGTAGTGTCATCAATTCTAGTAGAGATGTCTGTCATTAGGAAGCAAAGTTGAGTTAAATGCATTCATTCCTAATTTTTAACCCTTCCCACTGAGCTCACACACAGCCCAACAGAAAATCTCTTTCCATTTGCACAGATACACACTGATTGATACATGACAGAACGGAAATCCACTAGAGGTCATACAATTTAGATTATCCAACTCCAAAGCAACACCATCTGATTCTGAGGTCTTGCTGCTGTGGAGAATTAATCAAATTCATCCCAGAGGCTCATCTGCTGCATGCTCATTCCTTGATATCAAAACTCCCTAACAAACTTCAACACAAGATGCTCTGGTGACTTCTCTTCCTAGTACTTCCTAATCAGAATCCATTACTGTGACTAGCATTTGAGGAATGTAAATAAGTAGGAGGTTGCTTAATCCCTAATATCTATATAATCCTATGTACTTAAACAAAAGCTGGGAAGATAGATAGAAAGGGTCTCATTTCCACTGTTACTTCTGAATGTGAAATGAGTGAAAAGCAATGGTAAGAAAGTCTAATTTAAACTGGTATATCATGAATAATTGAGATGTCATAATATTTGAAGAGTGTGATTTAAATTATTTAACAATATTCATCAGTGGTCAAACAGAATTTTGTTGAAAAACTCAGTATATTTAGAAAAGCTAAATAAATATACACCATATACCAACAACTTGACCTTAACCAACTTTTGTTACCTACAAAATACTGGCTATGCCTTAAATAAGGTTCATTTCTCCCATCCATAGAGTGGGACTTGGGGAAAAAAAAAAAAAAACCTAAAATTTACCTAAAACCATGTTTTCTTTAACTCAAAGTAACATCTGTTATGGAGAAGGCAATGGTAACCCACTCCAGTACTCTTGCCTGGAGAATCCCATTGACGGAGGAGCCTGGTAGGCTGCAGTCCATGGGGTCGCTAAGAGTCTGACACGACTGAGCGACTTCACTTTCACTTTTCACTTTCATGCATTGGAGAAGGAAATGGCAACCTACTCTAGTGTTCTTGCCTGGAGAATCCCAGGGACGGGGGAGCCTGGTGGGCTGCCGTCTATGGGGTCACACAGAGTAGGACATGACTGAAGCAACTTAGCAGCAACAGCAACATCTGTTGAATGAATAAATGAAACAAAACATATTCCCCTCCAGAATCACAGAGGTAGAAAAACCAGTAAAAATCTCTTTTAAAAAAAACTTCACAGCAAAGAAACCTGACAAATGCTACCCCAGCCAAGTGATCAATTAACATCATCAGTGAAAAGTCATGTTGACACTATGCATAGCAGATAAGAGGTGATGAGGACAGCCCTTCACTTTTCCAGTCTTCTTCCAAAAAGTCCATAATCTGTACCTCATCTTGAGAAAAACATCAGACAAATCTTTTTTGAGGGATCTTCTACAAAATCCCTGGGTGGTATTGCTCAAGACAGTCAATGTCATCAAAACCAAAAAAAAAGGGTGAGAAACTGTCACAGCCAAGAGGAGTCTAAGGAAACAGGATGACTAATTATGGTATGGTATTCTAGGTGGGGTCCTACAGCCCAAAAAAGAACATTAGGGAAAAAGCGAAGACACGTGAATATGCGAAGACAAGTGAATAAAGTATGGACTTCAGTTAATAATAACATAACAGTATCAGTTCATTAATTCTGACAAATGTACCATTACTAATATAAGATAATAATAAGGGTGAACTCTGTACCATCTTTGCAAGTTTCCTATAAATCTGAAACTATGCTAAAATGAAAAGTTTACTTTAAAAAAGTTTAAAACAAATTCCAAAAATAAGTGGGATTCTTCCATACTTATTTGTACAGATACAAATATATATATGAGATATTAGTAACATTAACAAATTAAGAGTCTAAACCTAAATATTCTTTAACTCTTTTGGGTGGGGGGGCATGTCTCTCAAGTGGACAGAGTCCCCTTAGACCTTATTAGTCAAAACTTGGGTTAATAAATGTACACAGGTAAAAATTCTCCGATTTTTCCCATCTGCCTTGCAATAGATGTATTATCTTCAGTTATCTGAAATATATCTAATTATAACGAGGCATGTGGCTGCTATTTTCTCTATTGAAGAGTCAATCTAGAAGCCAAAACCACAAATAATATACTCAAGGCTAATTTCAGCAAAAAGTTTATTGTTTACTTTCTATGTGCCTTTCACTCTGGAACAATCCTTCTGAGAAGTGCTTTAAGTGTATTTTAGGAGCCAAGGACATGAATTAGGGACGTGGTGAGGAAAAGAGTAAGCGGGGCGGCTGGAGACAATGTTCCTATGGAGCTAACCCTGGTCATCAGTCTCTGAGCAAGGACTCTCACTTGCTTTAATTCCTTCTCCCTCATCCTTCACTCCCTTCAAATCTGGTGATTTCTAGGAATGAACCTTCTTTATGATATATGCTGTATATTATTTGGTTTGAAGAAGCCTTGAGTTTGTGAAGTAGAGCAATGCTCTTTTTCAAAGCTCTCAGTTCTTAAAATATCAGAACTTGCAAAAAGCACATGCAGGGTTGTCATTGTCCCTTCAGATCAATAGCTAAAGTCACTGCAATGAGATATTAGAAAAGGAGTTAGGAAGACAAGCAAATCTTTTGGGCTGCATCTATTCTGGCAGAAGCAGCACAGTGGAGGGGCACCAACATATTAAAAATCATTTTAGCAAGTGAGTTCTTGCCAAGCAAAGAAAATCCTGGGCCACTCTATCTACTCCAATGTTTTCATAGAGGTTTTAGCTAGCAGGTAATTAAATTCTAAGAGCAGCTACAGGCAAACAGATGCTTGGAGGCTAAGAAATAAGAGTACATGTGGGCAACAGCTGGACACAGGAGTATTTGCAAAACCACCTTAGGTTCCCCTAACTTCCACAAAACGAATATTCACTGAAATAGCCACTTTACTTTCGAATCCCTTCATCAGCTGAAACACATTTCACAATTGTAAGTATTTCAAACATGTAAATCACATATACCTGTCTGATTAAAGTAAAACTTAAGACACCAAAAAAACAATGGTGAAGGCACCACTCAGTGAAAAAGATGTTACTTGTTTCAAAAGAACAAGCTCTTGAGACTTCCCTAGTAGTCCAGTGGTTAAGACTCTGTGCTCCCAATGCAGGGGGCAGAGGTTCGATCCCTGGTCAGAGAAATAAAATCCCACATTCCTTGTGTGGTACGGCCAAAATAAATAAAAGCAAAGCACTCCAACACTAGAATCATGAGCATTATCAGTTCTACAATCATTTCCTGGAATTGCAGGGCATGTCCAACTCTTTGCAACCCCATGGACTGTAGCCTATCAGGCTTCTCCATCCATGGAATTTTCCAGGCAAGAGTACTGGAGTGGATTGCCATTTTCTTCTCCAGGGGATCTTCCCGACCCAGGAATCGAACCTAGGTCTCCCACATTGCAGGCAGATGCTTTACCATCTGAGCCACCAGGGAAGCCCAGATAAAAGTTAGATTCAGGCTCGTGAAGGCTGAAAAATACTATGTAATTTCTAAAGTCCAGGTTTGGGCTGATTGATCAGGCAGATCTTGTTTACATTTCAGTTGATGTCTTGAGACATCAGTTGATAAAATGGGGGCTGGCATAGGGTGGCAGCTGAAAAGTGGTTTCTTAACACCTGCCACTGATTAGAAACTATGTACCTAATTTCAAAAGTAGAGACACAGATGTATAGAACGGACTTTTGGGCTCTGTGGGAGAGGGAGAGGGTGGGATGATTTGGGAGAATGGCATTGAAACATGTATACTATCATGTAAGAAACGAATCGCCAGTCTATGTTCAATACAGGATACAGGATGCTTAGGGCTGGTGCACGGGGATGATCCAGAGAGATGATATGGGGTGGGAGGGGGGTTCAGGATTGGGAACTCATGTACACCTCTGGCGGATTCATGTCAATGTATGGCAAAACCAATACAGTATTGTAAAGCAAAATAAAGTAAAAATAAATTTTTTTTTAAATGGTCAAAAGATATGAATAGAAAATTGAGAAAAAGTAATTGCAAAAGGCCCTTTAAAATGTTCATCCTACAGTAAAAGAAATGTAAATTAAAACTACACAAAATTATACTTCTCACTTATCAGATTGACAAAAGTAATAAAAAATTTATAATAAAAACAAAGTAGGTTTAAGCTACACTTCATATTTTACGTAGCCACAAAAACCTTCAGTCAGTATCTTTACAGAACCCTGGTTCTCAAACATTATTCAGCATCAAATGGAGGACCTGTTACACCAGACCGTCAGGCCTCACCCTCAGGGTACTGATACAATAGGTCTGAATTAGAACCTGAGCCTCCTATTTCTAACACCTTCCAGGTGTGCTGATCTTTTGTAAACACTCAGAGGTTAAGGCGTCTGCCTCCAATGCGGGAGACCCGGGTTCAATCCCTGGGTCGGGAAGATCCCCTGGAGAAGGAAATGGCAATCCACTCCAGTATTCTTGCCTGGAGAATCCCATGGACGGAGAAGCCTAGTAGATTACAGTCCATGGGGTCGCAAAGAGTTGGACACAACTGAGCAACTTCACCTAACCTCACCTCACCAGCAACTTTAAAAAGCCTAGGATTCAGACTTTCCTGGTGGTCTGGTGGTCAAGAATTTGCCTTGCAATGTAGGGGACAAGGGTTTCACCCCTGGTCAGGGTACTAAAGATCCCACATGCCATGGGGCAACTAACACCGCACAGTCAGGAGCCCATGTGCTACACCTAAGAGTCCTTTCATCACAACAAAAGATCCTGCATAACCCAAAGAAGATCCTGTGTGTCACAACTAAGACTCAAAGCTGACAAAGAAATATTAACAACAAAATCCAAAAAACACCTAGGATCAATGTAAACACCAAAATAAAACCTAAAACCAAATTTACTTGACTTGGGAATTTTTTGCAACTTTTCTTTAGCAACAAATATTTCTTAAGCATTTATTCCTATGCCCAGGACTATACCAGACACTGGCTGTGGGTTCAGTTCAGTTCAGTCTCTCAGTCGTGTCCGACTCTTTGCGACCCCATGAATCACAGCACGCCAGCCATCCCTGTCCATCACCAACTCCCGGAGTTCACTCAAACTCATGTCCATCGAGTCGGTGATGCCTCCAGCCATCTCATCCTCTGTTGTCCCCTTCTCCTCCTGCCCCCAATCCCTACCAGCATCAGGGTCTTTTCCAAAGAGTCAACTTTTCCCATGAGATGGCCAAAGTACTGGAGTTTCAGCATCAGTCCTTCCAATGAACACCCAGGACTGATCTCCTTTAGGATGGACTGTCAGTTGGATCTCCTTGCAGTCCAAGGGACTCTCAAGAGTCTTCTCCAACACCACAGTTCAAAAGCATCAATTCTTCGGCACTCAGCTTTCTTCACAGTTCAACTCTCAACATCCATACATGACCATTGGAAAAACCATAGCCTCGATTAGTCGGACCTTTGTGGGCAAAGTAATATATCTGCTTTTCAATATTCTCTCTAGGTTGGTCATAACTTTCCTTCCAAGGAGTAAGCATCTTTTAATTTCATGGCTGCAATCACCATCTGCAGTGATTTTGGAGCCCCGCCCCCAAAACAAAGTCTGCCACTGTTTCCCCATCTATTTGCCATGAAGTCATGGGACCAGATGCCATGATCTTACTTGTCTCAGTGTTGAGCTTTAAGCCAACTTTTTCACTCTCCTCTTTCACTTTTATCAAGAAGCTTTTTAGTTCCTCTTCACTTTCTGCCATAAGGGTGGTGTCATCTGCATATCTGAGGTTATTGATATTTCTCCCGGCAATCTTGATTCCAGCTTGTGCTTCTTCCAGCCCAGCATTTCTCATGATGTACTCTGCACAGAAGTTAAATAAGCAGGGTGACAATACATAGCCTTGATGTACTCCTTTTCCTATTTGGAACCAGTCTGTTGTTCCATGTCCAGTTCTAACTGCTGCTTGCTGATCTGCATATACGTTTCTCTAGAGGCAGGTCAGGTGGTCTGGTATTCCCAGCTCTTGAAGAATTTTCCACACTTTATTGTGATCCACACAGTCAAAGCCTTTGGCATAGTCAATAAAGCAGAAATAGATGTTTTTCTGGAACTCTCTTGCTTTTTCCATGAACCAGCGGATGTTGGCAATTTGATCTCTGGTTCCTCTGCCTTTTCTAAAACCAGCTTGAACATCCGGAAGTTCAAGGTTCAGGTATTGCTGAAGCCTGGCTTGGAGAATTTTGAGCATTACTTTACTAGTGTATGAGATGAGTTTAATTATGTGGTAGTTTGAGCATTATTTGGCATTGCCTTTCTTTGGGACTGGAATGAAAACTGACCTTTTTCCAGTCCTGTGGCCACTGCTGAGTTTTCCAAATTGCTGGCATATTGAGTGCAGCACTTTCACAGCATCATCTTTTGGGATTTGAAATAGCTCAACTAGAATTCCATCACCTCCACTAGCTTTGTTCGTAGTGAAGCTTTCTAAGGTCCACTTGACTTCACATTCCAGGATGTCTGGCTCTAAGTGAGTGATCACACCATCGTGATTATCTTGGTCATGAAGATATTTCTGTACAGTTCTTCTGTGTATTCTTGCCACCTGTTCTTCATATATTCTGCTTCTGTTAGGTCCATACCATTTCTGTCCTTTATTGAGCCCATCTTTGCATGAACTGTTCCCTTGGTATCTCTAATTTTCTTGTAGAGATCTCTAGTCTTTCCCATTCTGTTGTTTTCCTGTATTTCTTTGCATTGATCGCTGAGGAAGGCTTTCTTATCTCTCCTTGCTATTCTTTGGAACTCTGCATTCAGATGCTTATATCTTTCCTTTTCTCCTTTGCTTTTCACTTCTCTTCTTTCCACAGCTATTTGTAAGGCCTCCTCAGACAGCCATTTTGCTTTTTTTGCATTTCTTTTCCATGAGGATGGTCTTGATCCCTGTCTCCTGTACAATGTCACGAACCTCAGTCCATAGTTCATCAGGCACTCTATCAGATCTAGTCCCTTAAATCTATTTCTCACTTCCACTGTATAATCATAAGGGATTTGATTTAGGTCATACCTGAATGGTCTGGTGGTTTTCCCACTTTCTTCAATTTAAGTCTGAATTTGGCAATAAGGACTTCATGATCTGAGCCACAGTCAGCTCCTGGTCTTGTTTTTGTTGCCTGTATAGAGCTTCTCCATCTTTGGCTGCAAAGAATATAATCAATCTGATTTCAGTGTTGACCATCTGGCGATATCCTTGTGTAGAGTCTTCCTTGTGTTGTTGGAAGAGGGTGTTTACTATAACCAGTGCGTTCTCTTGGCAAAATTCTATTAGCCTTTGCCCTGCTTCATTCCATACTCCAAGGCCAAATTTGCCTGTTACTCCAGGTGTTTCTTGACTTCCTACTTTTGCATTCCAGTCCCCTATAGTGAAAAGGACATCTTTTTGGGGTGTTAGTTCTAAAAGGTCTTGTAGGTCTTCATAGAACCGTTTAGCTTCAGCTTCTTCAGCGTTACTGGCTGGGGCATAGGCTTGTATTATCGTGATATTGAACGGTTTGCCTTAGAAATGAACAGAGATCATTCTGTCATTTTTGAGATTGCATCCAAGTACTGCATTTCCGTGATGGCTATTCCATTTCTTCTAAAGGATTCCTGCCCACAGTAGTAGATATAATGGTCAACTGAGTTAAATTCACCCATTCCAGTCCATTTTAGTTCGCTGATTCCTAGAATGTTGACGTTCACTCTTGCCATCTCCTGTCTGACCACTTCCAATTTGCCTTGGTTCATTGACCTGACATTCCAGGTTCCTATGCAATATTGCTCTTTACAGCATCGGACCTTGCTTCTATCACCAGTTGCATCCACAACTGGCTGTTGCTTTTGCTTTGGCACCATCCCTTCATTATGGAGTTATTTCTCCACCAATCTCCAGTAGCATATTGGGCACCTACTGACCTGGGGAGTTCCTCTTTCAGTATCCTATCATTTTGCCTTTTCATACTGTTCATGGGGTTCTCAAGGCAAGAATTCTGAAGTGGTTTGCCATTCCTTTCTCAGTGGACCACATTCTGTCAGACCTCTCCACCATGACCCGTCCATCTTGGGTGGCCCCACACGGCATGGCTGTTTCATTGAGTTAGACAAGGCTGTGGTCCGTGTGATCAGACTGGCTAGTTTTCTGTGATTATGGTCAGTGTGTCTGCCCTCTGATGCCCTCTTGTAATACCTACCATCTTATTGGGTTTCTCTTACCTTGGACATGGGGTATCTCTTCACGGCTGCTCCAGCAAAGCACAGCCACTGCTCCTTACCTTGGACGAGGGGTATCTCCTCACAGCCACCCCTCCTGACCTTGAACGTGGAGTAGCTTCTCTCGGCCCTCCTGCGCCTACAGGATTTACCTATAGCACAGGGAATTATGGGACTTCCAAGGTGGCTCAGTGGTAAAGAATCCGTCTGCCCAGCAGGCGACATGGGTTTAATTCCTGGGTCAGGAAGATCTCCTAGAGAAGGAAATGGCAACCCACACCAGTATTCTTGCCTGGAGAATCCCATGAACAGAGGAGCCTGGCAGGCTACAGTCCATGTGGTTGCAAAGAGGATTTGGGTACACAGCATTAAATAAGTAAAACTGTACATGCCCTTTTTAATCTTGTTCTAGGAAGGAACAAGATTTAAAATTCTGTGGAAAATTTTTTAAAGAGATAGGAATCCCAGACCACCGTACCTGACTCCTGAGAAACCTGTCAAGAGGCAACAGTTAGAACTGGACATGGAACAATGGACTGGTTCAAAATTGGGAAAGGAGTATGTCAAGGCTGTATATTGTCACCCTGCTTATTTAACTTTTATGCAGAGTACATCATGCAAAATCCCAGGCTGGATGAAGCACAAGCTGGATTGTGCTTGTGCACAATCAAGATTGCTGGGAGAAATATCAATAATCTCAGATATGCAGATCACACCACTCTTACAGCCGAAAGCAAAAAGGAACAAAAGAGCCTCTTGATGAAAGTGGAAGTGGACAGTGAAAAGCTGGCTTAAAACTCAACATTCAGAAAACTAAGATCATGGCATCTGGTCCCATCACTTCATGGCAAATAGATGGGGAAACAAGGGAAACAGTGACAGATTTTATTTTCTTGGGCTCCAAAATCACTGTAGATGGTGACTGCAGCCATGAAATTCAAAGCTTTTCTTCCAAGGAGCAAGCGTCTATGACCAACCTAGACAGCATATTAAAAAGCAGAGACATTACTTTGCCAACAAAGGTCCATCTAGTCAGTTTTTCCAGTAGTCATGTATGGATGTAAGAGTTGGACTATAAACAAAGCTGAGTGCCAAAGAATTGATGCTTTTGAACTGTGGTGTTGGAGAAGACTCTTGAGAGTTCCTTGGACTCCAAGGAGATCACACCAGTTCATCCTAAAGGAGATCAGTCCTGAATATTCATTGGAATGACTGATGCTGAAACTCCAATACTTTGGCCACCTGATGTGAAGAGCTGACTCGTTAGGAAAGACCCTGATGCTGGGAAACATTGAGGGCAGAAGAAGAAGGGGATGACAGATGATGAGATGGTTGGATGGCATCACCAACTCAGTGGACATGAGTTTGAGCAAGTTCCAGGAGATGGTGATGGGACAGGGAAGACTGGTGTGCCGCAGTCCAAGGGGTCGCAAACAGTTGAACACGACTAAGTGACTAAACAACAACCACAGAGCCAGGAGGCAGCTAACAACTAGCTCCAAGATTCATAATGAATTACAATTTCAGGAAGACCTAAGTAAAAGAAGTACAAGGTACCATGAGACCTTGTTGAGATGGGTAGTCTGATTCTGCAGGGGTCAGTGAAGGCTTCCTTAAGGATGCCTTGAGTTTAGTAATGAAGAAACAGAAATGGGTCCGATAGGGGAGGATTCCACACTGTGGGAGCAGTGTGCAGGAGGAGGGCAGGGCCCCAGTGGAAGGCCAGTGTGACTGCCGTGTACAAGGTGAGGGGCAAAGGTCAGGGATGTTATTGCACAGGCAGGCAGAGCCTGGTACGCACAATAAGAAGGTGAAATCTTGCTCTGCGAGGGGAGCCACTAGGGATTCAGAGCGTGAAACTGACTTAAACTAATGTTATGTTTTTAAAAAGTCAGCTGAGCTGTTCTGCAGAGATGGATTAAGCATGACAAGAGGGGATCCTCGAAATATTCAGGGGGCATAATCTTGGGGATTTGGTGAGGCACTAGGTAAGCTGAAGTGAGGGAGAGGAGGAGAGATTCAAGAGTAACTTCCAAGACTATAAAACGCTGTGATTAGCAGTGCTTTTCCAGTCTAACTGGAGTTTTTCTCTGTCGTGTAGCATGACAGGCCAAAAAAATGTATTTTATCTGTGCCTAGCAAAGGACTAGACTCACAAAAACACTTAAAACAGTAGGAGAATACATCAAATGCTTCCCTTTTCCAAGAAGAAAAA
The DNA here is from genome assembly GCF_016772045.2 of Ovis aries. Lineage (NCBI taxonomy): Eukaryota > Metazoa > Chordata > Mammalia > Artiodactyla > Bovidae > Ovis > Ovis aries. The sequence continues at coordinate 95,527,642 of NC_056080.1, read as the reverse complement.
ATTCCTTTTGAGAGCATTACATATTTAGCTCAAAGTTAACCTTACTGTCTCCTTTCATGACCGCAGAAGCAAAGACTGTCAGGGTCACCATCTCATCCTGCAGTCTGCAAACTACAAAGGCATTTTATTTTTACCTTTCTTGTGGCATTTATCACTTTCTGCCTTGTATGTTCATTATGTGTGTCTTATCTCCTTTCCTAAACTGTAAATTCTGTAATGAAAGATAATGATTATTAACATGGAAATAAGCCCAGGACAGCCTATGGGAGTATTGGAGATGGAAAGGTCATTAGAGAAAGAAATAGGCAGAAAATTCTTTTCTTTTGTCTCATTAACCCAATGAGTTGTCGTTTAAAAAAAAAATGATGTAGAAGTAGGGAAAAGTGCTTATTATGTATTTTACATTGACATATAACCTAAAGCAGCACTCAAATATAATTAAAGAAAATAATGAAGTATTGGAAACTATCGATTTCTCTAATTGGAAAGGCAACTAAGCAAGATTTTGGATGAGTAAGTGTGAACATGAAAATACTTCCATTCTTTCTAACCACAGCCTTAAAACTGCATTGACAGGAGTTGACTGAAATTAGCCAGAGTTCTACAGCAGACTCAAATCATCAAAACTTCCTACACTTAGGGGGAAAAAAACAATCACCCTCCCCCACCAACCCCACTCTGAAGTGAGCACTTCAGAGAGTTTCTTGGTCCCTTCTTTCTCAGGGAGCTAAGCCTACCATCAAAGATCTAAGAAAAAAATTCTGTCAGACAGATGCCTCAGTCCAGGTCCTAGCGTGATAATTCATCAACTCATTGTTTAAGGCTTTCTTCTATTACTTGTTCTCAGTGAAACTGTAGTATTTATGATGATGCCTTTTCCACTAACCTAAATACTTTCAGATAAGGTCCAAGATTCAGGCGTGTAAAAGCCTACCCTGCATATGGCAACCTCAGAACAACTCAGAATATTTCTTGCTCACAGACTTCAGAGCTTTAAGCAAATGACACCTTCCCAATGAGGGCTTCCTTTGTCACTCTATTAAAAAACTGCAACCTCTACCACCTGATACTTCCTACCCTTTACCACTCATCTCTAGCACACAAGATATTACATTTATCTTGTTTACTATGTCTCCCTGTCTACTGGTTGTCCCCCTAAATCTGCTCTTCCTTTCTTCCTGAGCACCTGGCTTTCCAGCTATAAACTACATTTTCCTATCTCCCAAAGGCATGTGTTTACAGTGATGTGTATAATTTCCTGGTCATTTTCCTAAAGAAGCTTGCCCTGGATCCCTCTTTCCCTCTGGCTGGCTAGAACCTGAAAACCAAATGCTGAGGAAGGCAGAACTGCCCCACTACCCTGGGACCCTAGATGTGCGTACATGCTCAGTTATGTCTGACTCTCTTGTGACCCCATGGACTGTAGCCCAACAGGTTCCTCTGTCCATGGGATTCTCCAGGCAAGAATACTGGAGTGGGTAGACATTTCCTTCTCCAGATTGAGTTCATGCAATAGAAGCTGCCTCTGTCCTGGGTTATTATTAACGCATGCCAGAGACACGAAGGGGCTTCCCTGATGGCTCAGATGGTAAGGAATCTGCCTGCAATTAAGGAGACCCAGTTTCAATCCCTGGGTCCCAGAAGATCCCCTGGAGAAAGAAATGGCTACCCACTCCAGTATTCTTGCCTGGAGAATTCCATGGACAGAGAAGCCTGATGGGCTAGAGTCCATGGGATCACAAAAGAATCGGATGTGACTGAGCAACTAACTTAACTTTCACACTTTCAGAGAGACGAAGATCCAGCTTTTTCTGGCCATTGTATTTTGGAACTATCAGCTTCCTCTTCACCCTAACAATACTATCCCCCATTAAAATCGAAGACCTATGGGTGCCGAAATTTTTGTCTGTTTGCTCACCACTGCATCCCTAGCAAGTAGAATAGTGCCTGACACATGGTACGGTATTTAGTATTTGTGAACTGATTAAATAGACAACTTCATTACCATCACTTCCACATCTTCAAACCACCTTCATGGCTTCAAGAAGTTCAGATTACAAGATCCAAATTGCTCCTAAGAAGTTCCTATAGCCCATTAATTGCCTCTGTCTCCCTCCTCCACTGAGTATGCCCTTCAGCCCCATTTAGCCTCCTTTGCAGTTTCCCAATGTGCCTGGCTCTTGCCCAACTCAGGGCCTTTAAACAACTGGTTTCAGTAACTACTCACAATCCCAACTGCAGAAGTAGACCGTCATTCCTTCAGTTATCTGCTTACATGTCATTTCCTCAGACAGAACTTGCCAGCTACCCTATCAAAAACAGATCCTATTTCTGCTATCTCTGTTTCTAATTAATTTCACTCATAACTTATGAAATGAATAATTAGAATATTTGCTGCCTTATTTTTTAAATTGAAAATTAGATTCTAAGTTCCATAAGGACATGAAGCACTTTTTATTTACTACTCAATCCTGTTTGCTTAGCATAGTGCCTGGCTGGTCATAACAAGGCAATAAAGGGGTGAATGAATGAACTCCACTAAAGATGCTGAGTGTTCATTTTTAAATATTTTGAAGTAGACAGGAGTTTAAAGCATACACAGCTATCCGATAAATATAGTCTTCAAACGCCCTTAACTACCAGCATGACAATAATGTAAGTTTCTACTTATGGGGATATAAACTAACGTATATTCTGGTGCTTTTAACTGTTTTTTCTGTTTTTACGTAATTTTGTTTTTAATGGTTTTAACTGTTTTCCTAGAAGGATTAGCATTACTCCTTTACACTACTACTTTGTAGTTGCTAATGACCACATGGAATTTGAATGATTCCTATTGGTATGATGGACCAAAAGCAGCTTTTACTAGGATGTCTCAAATGCAGGTTTATATGGGCATATACAATTCAAAATAAAGGATGATTATGCTTTGGGGGCATGCCAACTGACCTCCCAGGACCTCAGACCCAAAGATCAAAGATTCTTTCATCTCTCAGGTCAAGGTTTCAGTTCATCAATTTGCTTCTGATTATGTAACCTGGAGGTGGCCCTCTAGAACCGTGTGGGCACCAGCCAAATTGGGTACTGCAGAACACTCTAGAGGTATTCAGTAATTCAGACTTTAAAAAATGTTGTTTCCTCTCATATCTTTCTGCAGTGGTGGATATACAAACATACACATGGGATAAAATTGCACAGAACTAAATACATAATACACACAAATGAGTACAAGTATAACTAGAGAAATCTGAATGAGATCAGTGGATGCTATCAATGTCAATATCTTGGTTGTGACATTATACTACAGTTTTGCAAGATGTTACCATTAAAATAAACTGGGTAAAGAGTACATGGGATCTGTATTATTTTTTACAATTGCATTATCTCAAATTTCAATTAAAAAGTGGTGCTTCGACACAGAAACTTTAGGATTCTGCAAGATTCAACTGGTTATTTTCTGAAGAAACCCGGAAGGAAGAGGCTGGGGAAATGAGAAAAAGAGAAGTAGGAGTGAATATGAAACCTCATAATGGAAGAGATTACTGAAAGAACATGGCAATCTCTGAAAATATACACACATATCCTTTCTACTTCAGGTCACAATGTTAAAGAATAAAAGACTATTACAAAACAGCTAGATCAACTCCTGCATTTTAAAGTTCTGAAAAATGAGGTTTGAAAAATAATTTGCCAAATTTTAAAACTTTTAAAAAGAATAAAAAGGAGACTAGTTTTCCAACTTTGGAATAGGGAAGGAATGCTTAAACAAGACACAAAGCAGTAACCACAAAGAAAGAACCAAAATCCGGACTACATTAAAGCTAAGAATTTCTTTATCAAAAGACATATATATATATATAAAGCTACAAACTAAGATATTTGCAAAAAATGTAATCAACAAAGGATTAATCTCTGATTATGAAAAGGACTCATAATTATAAATCAGTATATGATCAATAACCTAATAGAAAACAGTTAAAAGACATGAACAAGTATTTCAGAGGCGAAACATAAAGGGCCCAGAAACATATGCAAAGATGCTTAACCTCATTAGTAATCAGAGAACTGACAAAATGTAAGACGTCAACCAATATCAAAGGCAAAAATATGAAGCAATGGAAACTCATACATTGCTAGTTGTAATTCATATGGTAAAACTACTTTGGAGAACAAATTCACCTCCTCTTGTAAAGTTGCACGTTTCTAGAGTTATTACATGTATTTGTCTTCCTATAGATGTGGCTGAGCATGTGTTTATATATGTGTATCCTACATACATTGGGGAGGAACCTCTTTCATAAATATACATTAAAAGACATATTTTTCTGGTCATACAGGAAAAAAACCCTGCAAAATAACCTATAAGTTCATCGACAGAAGAATGGATAAATTCTAGTAGATACCCAAAGTGAAATATTATTCAGCAGTGACAATTAATCAACTACAGCTACATGAAACCTTATGAAGAATCTTAGCAATTTAATATTGAGTAAAAACAAAACAAAACAAAACAGTATACTATCTCTATAAGCTCAAGAAATATTGACGATCCAAGAGCCCTCACAGTTCACAGAGGAGGAAACTGAGGACATAGGTTACAAAGCTGAGCCTGGAATTTCTTTTTGTGAACTCCCAGTCACTGAACAACCTTGGACAAGCCATCTGCCCTCTATTTCTTCATCTGTAAAATGAAGAGGCTGGACAACTAAAAGGTCTCTAAGATCCTTTACCAGTTCTAGGACTTCAGTGAACCTTACAGACCATGTAGCAATCCAAGTCCTTCACTTTACAGATGAGATGGTAAGGCTAGCAGACTACGGGCAATTATAGTAAAGTCTTCTACTCCTGGGCTGTACACACTTTAGATTTGTTCATTTATCTTCACATGATCCTAGGACATAACTGTGATAGTTAATTTTATGTGTTAACTTGACTGCACCACATATTGCCAGATATTTGGTCAAACATTATAGGGGGTTTGTCTGTGAGGGTATTCCTGGATGAGATTAATATTTGAATTGGTAAAGAGAGTAAAGCAGATTGTCCTCCATAACATGAGTGGACCTCATTCAAGCAATTGAAGGCCTAAATAAAACGGAAGGACTGACCAACTCTCCTCTGAGTAAGAGGCAGCTCCTCCTGCCTAACGGCCTTTAAGCTGGGACACTGGTTTAATTGGCCTTGGGACTTGAAGTGAAGCACTGATTCTCCAGTGTATCAAGCCTGCTAGCCTTTGGACTGAAACTTACGCCATCAGCTCTCCAGGTTTTCAGGCCTTTGGACTTGGACTAGAACTACACCATTGGCTCTCCTGGGTCCCCAGCTTGCTGACTCCAGCTCTTAAGACTTGTCAGCCTCCAAAATCACGGAAGCCAATTCTTTGTAAGTTTCTTTGTATGTGTATATATGTCTGTATAAATATATACATGAAGAAACTTACATAGTTACACAGAAATAATACTAAAGTAGTAAATATATAAGTACTTACACACACATACCCCTTATTTGTTTTTCTGGAGAATCTTCACTAATACAATAAGCAAATGTGTATAATGAACTAGTTTGCAAAGCACTTAAAACAGTGTCAGGAATTTACTACTCTGGTTTTAGCTGTTATAATGGTAAGAAGGCAAAGACAATTCAGAACTAAAACAACTCCATAAACCTGCAGAGTATCAGTGGGATCAGAGATCAGTAATTCAAGGCACTGAATTTGGAATAGTTATTTTTGTACACAGCCTAATAGAACACAAATGCTTATGCTGAAGGCAAAAAGATAAAAAAAATCATTTCAAATTTTGATCCATATAAAATAAAAAGATTATTTCCATCCTCATGTATTAAGGGCTTAAATGAGACTCTTAACACTATCATTTCTGACTGACTGGTACTCACAAAACTGCAATAAATTCACTAAAGACAGTAACATTAAAAGTACTTACTCTTCAATATAACTATTATTGAAATTTAAAAAACAAATATTTGTGAAACAGCTAGATTAAAAAATTATCAAAAAGACAAAAATGAAAGAAATACTTTAATCAATAAATATGATATTTCTTATTTACAGTGAGTGAGTACTTTTTTGTATTTATTATTATTATGACCATAGCATGCGACTTGTGGGATCTCAGTTCCCTGACCAGGGATCAAATCCAGGCCCCGGCCGTGAAAGTGCTGAGTCCTAACCATTAGACCAGAACAGGATTCTCGAAGTCAGTATGTTTGAAGTATAGTAGCAAACTTCAACTTTTGTGAACTTTAAGCTGGCTTAAAACTCAACATTCAGAAAACTAAGATCATGGCATCTGGTCCCATCACTTCATGGCAAATAGATGGGGAAACAAGGGAAACAGTAAGAGACTTTATTTTGGGGGGCTCCAAAATCACTGCAGATGGTAACTGCAAACCATGAAATTAAAAGACACTTTCTCCTTGTAAGAAAGCTATGACCAACCTAGACAGCATATTAAACAGCAGAGACATTACTTTGCCAACAAAGTCCATCTAGTCAAAGCTGTGGTTTTTCCAGTGGTCATGTATGGATGTGAGAGTTGGACTATAAAGAAAGCTGAGCGCCAAAGAATTGATGCTTTTGAACTGTAGTGTTAGAGAAGACTCTTGAGAGTCCCTTAGATTTCAAGGAGATCACACCAGTCCATCCTAAAGGAAATCAGTCCTAAATCTTCATTGGGAAGACTGATGCTGAAGCTGAAACTCCAATACTCTGGCCACCTGATGCGAAGAACTGACTCCTTGGAAAAGACCCTGATGCTGGGAAAGATTGAAGGCAGGAGGAGAAGGGGACGACAGAGGATGAGATGGTTGGATGGCATCACCAACTCAATGGACATGAGTTTGAGCAAGCTCTGGGAGTTGGTGAAGGACAGGGAGGCCTGGCGTGCTGTGGTCCATGGGGTCACAAAGAGTCAGACGCAACTGAGATGAACTGAGCAAACTTCAACAAAGTGAATGTTGAAAATGTGTATACAACAGTGATGCTCATAAAGTTTTTCATTAAGTACATCAGAGAACATTAAATACATTATATTATAGTGAAAAACAGATATTCTATTGTATATATTTAAAACACAGCATTCTAGAGGAAATGAAGTCATTTCTAAAATATGAGTAATGCTTCTTTTTTAAATGAACACAACACTGATGTCTAAAGACTGGACAATTTTACCTCTCAGACAAGCTTTCAAACTCTATGATTATAAATTGGAAATAAGATTAAAAATACAGATAGTAATCAAATTTCATTTATTCATTCAATTTTTATTGAGCATATTACTACATGTCAGGCACTGAAACATTAGCGATATAGCAATAAGCAAAAATAGTCACTGGAGATGGAAATGGCAACCCACTCCAGGATTCTCGCCTGGAGAATCCCATGAATAGAGGAACTGGGCAGGCTACGATTTAGCGACTAAACCACCACCACCACCACCAAAAATGGTCACAATTCTTACTTTCATGAAATTTACTAGATAGAGGGAAGCTTGATACTATATAGGTTAGCAAACAAATATAATATGCAAATGTAAAGTCAACTGTGATAAAGAGTAGAGAAGAAAAGTTCATAGTACTATGAGAACCTGGGAACCTGCCATAGTCTGTGGGAAGGATTAGGGACAGCTTCCCTGGGGATGTGAGATTAAGACAAGCCCTGAGAGATGAGTAAAAGTTCAGGAACTGACTAAAAGAGAGAGGTTTACCAGACAAGGGAAATAGTATATACTTACGTCCTTTGACAGACGGAAGGTAAAAAGTGAAGCTGACTTTTTGCAGTAATAGAAAAATTCATCCTAAAATCCACAGCCTTTTCAACAAATGGCACTGGGAAAACTGGATATCTACATGCATAAGAATGAAGCTGGACCTTTACCTTACACCAAATACAAAAGTCAACTCAAAATGGATTAAAGATCTAAATGTAAGCCCTAAAACAAAAACAAAAACAAAAACAAAAATCCTAGAAGAAAACATAGGGGAGAAGCTTCATGACATTGGATTTGGCAATGATTTCTTGGAGATGACACTAAAAGAGCATAGGCAACAAATGCAAAAACAGACAAACGGGACTTCATCAAATTAAAAAACTTCTATGCATCAAAGGAAACAATCAAAAATATAAAAAGGGAAACAAACCACTGAATGGAAGAAAATATACAGAAAGCATATATCTGATAAAGGGTTAAGATCTAAGATATAAAGAACTCCTACAACTGGATAACAAAAAATTATCTGATAAAAAATATGCAAACACATGAATAGACATTTCTCCAAAGATGATATACAAATGGCCAAAAGTATGAAAAGATGCTCAATGTCACTAATCATCAGAGAAATGCAAATCTAAACCATATAAACAACCATCAGGATGGCTCCTACCAAACATCACCCTCTCCTAAGGGGGGAAAAAAGTGTTGGTGAGGATGTGGAGAAACTGGCAGCCTTCTGCAATGATGGGTATGTAAAATGGTACAGCTACTATGGAAAACAGTACAGATGCATCTCAAAAATTAAACACAAAATCACCATAAGATTCAACAATCCTACTTTTGCATATATACCCAAAAGAATGAGATCTTGAAATCAGGATCTCAAAGTGATTATCTGCACACTTTTGTTAATAGCAGCAATATTCACAATTGTCAAGAAATGGAAGCAACCCAAATGTCCATCAATAGATGGTGGGATAAACAAAATGCAATACATAAACAGAGTATCATTCAGCCTTAAAAAGGAAGAAAATCATGTCACATGCTACAGCATGGATGAATCTTGGGGCTATTATGCTAAGTGAAATAAATAAGAAAACTATGTAGGACTCCATTTATATGAGGCCACAATAAGAAAAATATGGTTAAAAAAAAGAAAAGAAAAATATGGTAGGACTTCATTTATATGAGATATCTAAAACAGTCAAATTCCTAAAAACAGAAAGTACAGTGGTAGTTACTAGGGGATGCGGGGAGTAAGGAATGGGAAATGAGGTGTTGCTGTTTAATGGGTAGAGAGTTTCAGCTGTGTAAGATGAAAAAGTTCTGGAGATCTGTTGAACAACAATGTGAACATACTCAACACTACTGAACTATGAAAAAAGAAGGTGAAAGTCACTCAGTCGTGTCAGACTCTTTGTGACCCCATGGAGTCCATGGAATTTTCCAGGCCAAAATACTGGACTGGGTAGCCTTTCTCTTCTCCAGGGGATCTTCCCAACCCAGGGATTGAACCCAGGTCTCCCACACTGCAGGCAGATTCTTTACCAGCTGAGCCACAAGGGAAGCCCAACTGAACTATGTACTTTAAAAAGTTTAGGATACATTTTATCTATGTCTTTTAACAGAATTTTTTAAAGTAATAAATACAGAAGAGCAGTGGAAACGTTTGGCAGTTCCTCAAAATGTTAAACATAGAATTAAATATTTAACCCAGCAATTCCAAATCTAGGTACACAGCCAACAGAAATGAAAATGTGTCCACATAAAAAACATATACAAAAATGTCCAAAGCAGAATTATTATTCATAACAGCAAAAAAATATAAACAATCCAAATGCCCATTAGCTGACAAATGGATAAACAAAATGTGGTATATCTATTCAGTGGAATATTATTGAGTCATAAAAAGGAATAAACTACTGATACATGCTACAATACAAATAAACCTTGAAAACATGCTAAATGAAATAAGTCAATCACACCTGATACTGGTCAGGTCTTTATCTAGAGAGTACTGGAAAGTCACTGAAGGCTTTCAAATACACATCTGTGAAAGATCCCTTTGATGCTGTGTGGAAGGTGGATTGGAGAGTGCAGTAGGAGATGAGATCATCTACTGCAATGATCCAGATAAGTGATAGTGGTAGCTTGGACTTGGATGGTGGTAGGGATGGCAAAGTAGAGAAGAGGATGGATTTGAGAACTCTTTCTGAATTAGAACCTATTGGATTTGCTGAGAACAGATGTAGGAGATAAAGCGAAAGGCGTTATTAAGGATGACTGCTAGGTTTCTAGCTTGAGCTACTAGGTAGAAGATGGTGCCATCTGTTGAAAGAGGGAAGACTGGAGGAGGAACAAATGTGAAAGAGATGCTGATGACTTGGACTAGAGTGGCAGTCGTGATGATAAAGCACAAGTAGCATCAACAGCCTGTGGTGATGAACTATGTGGGAATAAGATGCAATTCATGTTCTGGTAAGGTACAATGAAGGTCAGAAAGATGCCCTGGAGAAGGAAATGGCAACCCACTCCAGTATTCTTGCCTGGGAAATCCCACGGACAGAGGAGCCTGGTGGGCTACAGTCCATGGAGTCATAGAAGAGTCGGACACGACTTAGTGACTAAACAACAACAAAGATACAATGAAGGTCAGATCTGAATGTCTATTAAGAACCATGTTGGGACTTCCCTGGTGGTCCAGTGGCTGATACTCCAAGTTCCCAATGCAGGGGGCTCAGGTTTCATCCCTGATCATGCTGCAACTACAGCCTGGTACAGCTAAATTAAAAAAAAAAAAAAAAGAGAGAGAGAGAGAGAGAGAGAGCTATGCTATTTAATGACAGTGAAACAGAAGTATTACTATAAGGTGCTCCTGGACAAATGCTGGCTCCTCAGCTTTTTAAAATGACCAACAGTACTGAAGATAATAAACTACCATATTGTCCCCATGTAGTAAAAATTTCTGTAAGTGTGCACTTATTACATAAGCAGGAAAACCAAATAACCAGTCATATAATGTTATTATCAAGCAGGGTCATGAAATACTACCCCAAATGCTTATTCCATCCCAGTTCCTGTATCAAATCAGAAGACTGAGCACCACCATCACTGGAATAATGAATTTCAGAAGAGTGTCTACTGGCACTGTTGCCAAGGGAGTTGGCGCACTAGTCTAAACGCCAGCAGCACTTCCTGTGTGTACCTTAAGGAGGATAGCACTGATTACCTGCTGCCTGGGGAGGTTGCTCTTATGCGTGGTCTTCTGTCTCTAATAGACTGCAACCTACTGGAGAGCAAGGCTGTGCCTTATATACCTCTACAGTAGGGCACGGGTGTTCAAAGGAAGCTTTTGGTTCATATGGATGTTTTCAGAAAAGAAGCCAAAAGTAAACTGTGCACTACATTATAGATCCCTTAATCTATATTATTGCAAGCTACATTAATTGTGAAGCTTCAAGAACATCCCCACTCCTTACACAACAGGTGTAACTTACATAATCTGCTCTACCCAGCTGTTACTTATTTGTGACAGCTCCCTCCTGGCTTCTGCTCCCCATTGAGCTGCAGGATTACTGCATCTTCCAGTATGATTTCCTAATTTATTCTTTGCCCCAAATCATAACTGAATTATTAATTTTCTTTTTTGATAACAGATTAAAAAAAAAAAGATTGAAACTAAGAATAACCAGAGATATCACTGAGGTTTTCCATGATCACAGAACTCAAAAATCCTGCAGTAAAGTACTACTTATAAACATTTCCATAAAATTCATTCATTAGCCCAAGAATTTAGTCTTCCATTTGACAGCCTTTCCTATAGAATTATCCTTGACCAAAAACTCTTCACTATGCCTGCTCTTTGGACCTGTGTTATCCAAAAGGATTTTTAAAATTGGCTGCCTATAAGCTAACAGCTAACCATCACAGAATGGGATGAAGTAATGATGCTAATGAGTGTTGGCTGGGACTATGGGTAAATGGATGGAACATGGAGGAGTTGGGGCAGTGACAAAAGTCAGAAAAACTGAAAATCCACGAATTTAGTGATGCTCCAGAGAGGAAACCAGCAAGTGTTGACGCTAAACTGGCAGAAACATCAATACTTCCTGGCTCCCCCACTGGGTGCATCAATTTATCACCGGCAGGCTGCTCTTCTGCTGCAAGCGACAGTGAATACATTCAACGATCTGCAAAGCAATGACCTATCATCCAGAAGCACGATGTGTACAGCAATGAGAACAAGGTGATGATTGCTGGGAGTTTCAGACCGACTCAGTTCTGCTGCTTCATTAGCTTAATGACCCAGGGTCAGTCATTTCCCTTCTCTGAAAAATACCAGTATTTCCTAACAGTGAAAAAGTTAACAGAGCAGGTCTGACTTCTATTCTTAAAAGTGTCTGCTTACAAGGTTGGTATAGACACAGATGGTGTCTGGGGAATTGGACGTGGGGAAGGTTCCCACCATCCTAAGTGGTAAGAATAGCTCGCTGTGTTGGCATAACGTTATGGTTTATGCTAAATACCTGTTTTCCTTCTGGAAGTCTGAAATTCTGCATGTACCAGGCAGAGGGTGTGTGTCTATGTGACCAGCTCCCAATAAAAACTCTGGGCACTGAGTCTCTAAGAGGCTCCCTTTGGAGACAACACATTGCTGGGAGGAATTAAGCACAACCTGTGTGACTCCACTGGGAGAGGACTGTTGGGAGCTGTGCCTGGGTTCCTGCAGACATGGCCTCTTGAGCCTTTTCCCTTTGCTGACTTTGCTTTGGAGCCTTTCTCTATAATAAATTAGAGCTGTGAGGACAACTATTATGCTGAGTCTTCTGAGTTCGGCCAGTAAGCATGCTGAGTCTTCTGAGTTTGGCCAGTAAGCCATCGAACCTGGGCGTGGTTCTGGGGACCTCTGGCACAATTGGTATGTGCTGAATAGCTTACCAAACTTCAACAATCATGCCAAGTAGGTGTGATGTTCATTCTATAGGTGAAGAAAGGAGACTTCAGAAACAGGAACAGAGTGTACACAGAAAATAAACATTTCAGCGTTTATCAAATATGTGTGTGAAAGTCACTCAGTCGTGTCTGACTCTTTGCAACCCCATGGACTATACAGTCCATTAAATTCTCCAGGCCAGAATACTGGAGTGGGTAGCCGTTCCCTTCTCCAGGTTATTGAATATGGATGTTCTCCAATTTTTTTGAACTGAGGAACTACTTGGAGTGCCTGCTAAAAATGCAGTTTCCTGGCACCTATCACCTGAGACTTGGATTCACTAGGTTTGAGGCTCAAGAGTTTCTATTTCTAATAAGATTCCCAGATGATTCTTCTGCAGGTAGTCTAAGGACCATACTTCGGGTAACACTTTGATGTACAGGAACTACAGTGCCGAATTCCCAAGCTAGGATGTAAATGGCAAAACCAGGACTTGCACTAACCCTTTTAAACAAGGTTAAGGCTCTTTTCTCAACAAAACTGCTTCCCTCAAACTCCACAATTCCTCTGGTTGCTCTGCCTTCTCACTGCAGGTATCCACCCAGCACCAAATACCAAGTGGAATCTGGAATCCAAATAATGCTCTTGGGAGAGTGAATTCTGTAGCTTTGGTTTTCAAAAAGATTTGATGTGCTGGTGGCAACAAAAAATATAAGCTTATGCATAGGATTTAACAAAAAGAATACGGATTTGCTTATAATTTTAGAAGTTGAGAACAGGATATGGGTTATAGTTTTCTGTGACTGGCCAACAAAGGGGAAGGCACTAAAGATAATCTTTTTCGCTGATCAAGAAACTAGCGTCAAGTAAATGCTAAAGCTTTTCCTTTTTAAGTGGGTAGGAAAGTATAATTTTTTTCGCATTTAGAATAAATATAGTGTAGTATTTTGTAACTGAAAGGATGTTATTTTTAGTGCCATGCACTCAAGCCCAGTCTGAAACGCATAAGCTTCTCAGTAGCTGGTCATTGTTCAACTTCTATTACTGACTCAGACTATGCTATCAATTCAGAAAGTATTTATTGAGCATCTACTGTTTACTTGATGCTCTGCTAAAGGCACAATCATTATCAAGAAAACTGCTGATTTTTTCAATATCTACAGGAAAAAGAGACTAGAAAAATACAGCCACACTACTTTATGACAACATATAATGGAGGAGTCTAAAAAAAAGTACACGGTATCTGCTTGAACAGGGTAATCTTCACCAATCCTCCCATATTTTATTAAATAAATATAGGGCAAAAAATTGATGACAATCTGTATTTCACAAATACATATTAACCTCCCAAATCTGGATATCCACAGTCCAATATTATCTATAAACCTCAAATAATCAGTAAGTCAGCCAAACCAGCAATCCCTCCACACATTGCAGTAAGTGTGGGGCTGCCTGCCAATGTACTGGCACAGGGCACCCCACGCCCATATCTGCAGTGCTGAGTACTCATTCATCACTAAACTGCAGTAGTGTTAACATATGCTGCAGTTGTGCTAATGTTTGTTTTACAGTCACCACTGATCTACCCTTATCCTAGGCCAGGAAGGTTTGTGTTAAGTGAATGTAAACAAACTTGAAAACAGCACCTACTTCACTTATGGAAGCCTAGAACCTCACTCTGCCCAACCAGAAAATTCCTTCCAATCTGAAGAATTCGAGATGCAAAAGATTATTCCATATAAAGGACTACAGATGTATAGGAACTCCACCACCTTGAGGGGGAAAAAAGTGTTTTTCATTTGTGTCCCATGCTTCCACCTCTTTGGGAGAACTTATACCATGTTAGACAAGCAGTCAACCTTAATGATTTTTTCCCATCACTCAACAAACCAGTATTTGAATTCACTCATGAGCTAGTTCTCTGCACATCATCCAGAGGCAGGGATGTTAATTATGGTTCTCTAGGGGTCACTAGTAGCTCAGATGGTAAAGAATCTGCCTGCAATGCAGGAGACCCTGGATGGATTTCTGGGTTGGGAAGATCCCCTGGAGGAGGGCATGGCAACCCACTCCAGTATTCTTGCCTGGAGAATCCCCATGGAAAGAAGAGCCTGGGCTACAGTCCATGGGGTCACAAAGAGTTGGACATGACTGAGTGACTAAGCACAGCACAGGGGTCACTGGCTGTACTTTACCTTTCAGAACCCACTGCAGTCGCTGGTCAACTGGCAGCCTACATGAGGAAACAAGCTCACCTGGATAGTTGTATCAATATGAAATTGGCCAGCTTTACCTGCTCAAATCTCACTTCTGCTAAAAGCTCATTAAGAGCACTGGAAACTACCTGATTTATAGGCACTCAGTATCACCCACTAAAAGGTTGAATTATGCACAAGAATCATAAACAGAAGAAGCAAACAGTAAACCCTTATAGGTGTTCAGAAGACATCCCAAGTTTTATGTTGCTGAATCAGTAAAACCCAGATCAGGATTTTAAAAAAAGACAAAACTTGTTTTCAGGTTATCTAATATTTACTTCAAGTAGTAGTGATTCATTCCTAAATAGGTGTCCCACTTTACAGAGAATCAGACTAACATCTATTTGCAAAAGAGCCCTTTGCCATGTCTAGGTCATATTGAAGGTATCAAATGCAACAAATCCCTTTTTATCTGAAATCCAAACAACCAGAAAATAATCGAAATTGTTCACTCTATTTCTGGTAGAAAGACAAACAAGTATATAATAGTAACTTATTTATAAAAAAGCAAGTTGCATGGTTTGTCACAAATGTGTTACAGAGCAGTCACCACATCCTCTAAATCTATAGCCGTGTACATAATGACCATTAACGCTCATGAAGAGAGGGAGTTTGTCTTGCTCACCAATGTGTCCCAGGGCCTACTATAGTGCCCAGTACATAACAGATGTTCAGTGAATATTTGTTGAATGAAATAACACCCTGCAAAATCATAAAATGATGTAATCATCTAAGAGATTATACTATGGTCAGTATAGCTTTGTCGTTAGATATATTTATTCTAATAGTTTAAAAATTGGTAATCAGTACACACCAATGTTTAGGTTCTGATCACAGTTCCAATATGGAGGGGTGTCCCCACACCAACAAGCAATTCTCAGACATAACCTGAGTGTCCCATAATTCAACTTATCTCTGAATAGAGGTAGCATCAGATACCCCAGGTTAGACACTCAGTCCCACAAGACTCCCCCAGCCAGCCACTTCATACACCAGCAGCAGGTCCAGGTTATCAGCTGTTTCTGACCAACTGACTACAAACTGGGCTTCCCAACAACCTCCACCCTGGGTTTCAGACACCAGCCTCAAGTCCAGGTTGTTACCAGTACTTCTGACTGACTGACTATAAATCAGAGGTTCCCATAATCTCCGTCTTTGGTTTCATTAATTTGCTAGAGTGGCTTACAGAACTCAGAGAATCATTTTACTTCCTAGATCACTGGTTTATTATACAAGGATCAGCCAAATGGAGGAAATGCATAGGGCAAGGAATGGGGAAATGGCACGGAGCTTCTGTGCTCTCTAGGAGCACGGCCTGCTCTTCACAAATCTCCAACCTGGAAGCTCTCCAAACCCTGTTTTTTGAGGGGGGGGCGGTTTATACAGGCTTCATTAATAGGCATGATTGACTAACCCATTGGTCACTGGTGACTCAATCACCAGGCCCTCTCCAATCCACAGAAATCAGGGGTTTGGAACTGAAAGTTCCAAGTCTCTAATAAAAGGGTTGGTTTCCCTGGTGACCAGCCGCCAACCAGAGATGCTTTCCCAATTCACCTCATTAACCTTATTAAAAAAACACCTTTATTGCTCTCAAAGTCGGAAATGCCAAGGGTTTTAGGAGCTCTGGGCCAGAAACAGGCGAAGACCAAATACACATATATATTTGTTATTATAAATCAATCTGGAAGCTCTCCAAACCTTGCTGATTGGGTGTATCACACCCAGTTAACTAGAACTCCTCATTTTTAACCATTTTTTCATAAGAATTTCATAAATATCACTATAAGCAGAAGCTATTATTTATGTGAAACATAAAAATTTTTCATTCAAATATTTATCAAACACCTACTATGCACCAGGCACTGTGCCAACTGTCCCTGCCCCCAGCAGCTTTCAACATCTAGGGCAGCCTTTTTCAACTGGAATTCCTCATCTACAGATGCATGCACAGGAGATAAGTATAACATAAAACAGATTCTCTAGGGCATTAGGAGTTGATTCTCTCCCAGTGGAGAAAAACTAATGTAAAGTGCCACAGAAATTAAAAGGAAATGACAGGGGCTTACCTGGTGTCCAGTGGTTAAGACTGCGGTTCCACTGTAGGAGGTGTGGATTTGATCCCTGGTGGGGGAAGTTCTTTATGCAGGGAAAAGGAACCCCTGCCCTCAAAGAAATTACAATACGATAATAAAAGTTTGCTTTTAATAGGGGCAAATTCACCTGTTAAACCCAGCCATGGCGACTTCCTGGGTGGTCCTCTGGCTGGGACTTTAAGCTCCCAAAGCAGGGAGCCCAGGTTTGATCCCTAGTCTGGGAACTGGATCCCAGGGGCCACAACTGATGCCCAGTGCAGCCAATAAATAATTAATTTTTTAAAAATCCAGCCATGTATGAACTACCTGGTAGGAGCAAAGATGAACAGGCCATTTGTAATGTTGGTGTAAATGCAAAAATACTGCACTACATACATTCAGATAAATTTCTACACATAATAAAACTCTTCAATATTTTCCTTGCTCAGCAATGTCAGGCTGAGGATTTTAGTAAAGTGAAACAAGAAAAAAAATATAATTACTCTGATAATATTAATTCAAAGAGAAAACAAAAAACCTTACTACAAAAAGACCCCCAAATTACCTGAATTTTATTCACTGTCTCCATATATTGATTGCTTCACTAAATTGGTCTTGCCTTGGATTTGAGGCAGCAGACAGATGGGCCCCAAGCTGAGCAGCTGGAGTTTGTCCCCTGTGGACAGATATTCCAAGACAAAGATAAAAGCCAGAGCAGAGGAGCTGCCCAGATAAGAGACAGACCACACATTCCTCATTCTTGAGGTCAAGGAGGCCTTCCCGACTACACAGGCACAGAGAGCCTCCTTGGATGTCAAGAAGGGATGCACCCCATAGTAGGCAATGTCAACCTACCCAGAGGCCTCTTCACTAGACTCCATCTTGGCTAAAAGAAGTGGGTGTACACATGGGAAGATCCTGAGATAAACCAAACTGCAGACTCAGAGCCAGGCAGAGCAAGATTATGAGGCAAAGGAAACCCGGAAGAAATACCCCATGAAAGTGACTCAAACTACCACAAGGGCACAACTCTCTGAGCCCACCCATGTATGTCTATCCACACGTACACTTTTTCCTCCTAATAAACACTTTACTTATTTCACTACTTTCTATCTCTCTGTGGCAATTCATTTCTACAAAGCCAAAGGGCCAGGGTCTTGTCACAGGCCACTGGCCCTGGAGGTCTAGTGGCCAGGATTGCTGCTACCTGCCTTCAATCTCTGGCCCAAAACGGAAATCCTGCTTCAAGCCACTGCAGGTAAAGGCCACCAGAGATCAGACTCAAAGAAATACATTAACTACCTATTTCATTATTTTGAATATTTTTTTATCTTATTTTGAATTTTCCTTAAAATACCTTATGCAGTCAACTTCTTTCCAGTCCTGGGTGTCTTCGACAGATACAACATTTTCTATGTGATGATATTACTATACGCTGCATGCTTTATGGAGACAAAACAGTTTGAGAGCTAATAGAATCAGAGAGAGTTTTTTTTTCCCAATATTTCAACTCAAAACTTAAGCTTTTATGTCGATGATCTAGAAATTCACACCTGTTTCATATCATTCTCTGACAGGCTAGTTAAATAGCATCCACCTGGCCAAGTCCCCTGAATTATTTTATCAAGTAAAGTCTTGTTAGCATGAAATAAGTGTGTAAGCCAAATGGGGTTAATTCTTGTTGTTTAGATTCTCATTAAACCTTTCAACTCATGTGAAAATGCTACTGTAATCACTATGAAAGTCACGAAGAGTAAAAGATAGAATAAAAGTCCCTGACACTTAAGTTTCAATTAGTCCAGACTGCCAATTAAACATTCTTTTAATGGAAAGTAAATTGTACAAAAAAAACTACCATTATTTATTTTATTTATGGAGACTAGAGATGTTGACTGGGAATAGGCTATATAGTTTTTATTATACTCTCAGACATCCAACTCTTAAATCTTTTAAGACATCTCCTACATATCTAAATCCGAAAATCCTACACCAAATCCACCAATTTCTTTCTACCACAAAATTGTCAGAAGGAAAGTCATAATTCATCAGAAAGGACACAAGACAATTTCTTAATGGCAAAGACATCAAGGCCATGTCTTTAAAAAATACAATGAATCACTATTTCTTTTAGCTCAAGCTAAAGAACTTTCTCTTATGGCAGAAAGTGAAGAGGAACTAAAAAGCCTCTTGATGAAAGTGAAAGAAGAGAGTGAAAAAGTTGGCTTAAAACTCAACATTCAGAAAACTAAGATCATGGCATCTGGTCCCATCACTTTATGGGAAATCGATGGGGAAACAGTGTCCGACTTTACGTTTCTGGGCTCCGAAATCACTGCAGACGGTAACTGCAGCCATGAAATTAAAAGACGCTTACTCCTTGGAAGGAAAGTTATGACCAACCTAGACAGCATATTCAAAAGCAGAGACATTACTTTGCCAACAAAGGTCTGTCTAGTCAAGGCTATGGTTTTTCCAGTGGTCATGTATGGATGTGAGAGTTGGACTGTGAAGAAACCTGAGTACCAGAGAATTGATGCTTTTGAACTGTGGTGTTGGAGAAGACTCTTCAGAGTTCCTTGGACTGCAAGGAGATCCAACCAGTCCATTCTAAAGGAGATCAGCCCTGGGTGTTCCTTGGAAGGAATGATGCTAAAGCTGAAACTCCAGTACTTTGGGCACCTCATGAAAAGAGCTGACTCATTGGAAAAGACTCTGATGGGAGGGATTGGGGGCAGGAGGAAAAGGGGACGACAGAGGATGAGATGGCTGGATGGCATCACGAACTCGATGGACGTGAGTTTGAGTGAACTCCAGGAGTTGGTGATGGACAGGGAGGCCTGGTGTGCTGCAATTCATGGGGTCGCAAAGAGTCAGACACGACTGAGCTACTGAACTGAACTGAAAGAACTTTCTCTTTCAAAACTGGAGAACCTGGGCCTGGAGAAATAAATGGCATTTTTAAAACGATTTGGCAAACACTGCTGCTGCTGCTGCTGGTAAGTTGCTTCAGTCGTGTCTGACTCTGTGCAACCCCATAGACGGCAGCCCACCAGGCTCCTCCATCCATGGGATTTTCCAGGCAAGAGTACTGGAGTGGGTTGCCATTGCCTTCTCTACTGAGCTGTAAAAGATGATACTACTTCCCATGTTAGGTTTAAAATCTAACTGAAAGTCGCTCAGTCGTGTCTGACTCTTTGCAACCCCATGGACTATACAGTCTATGGAATTCTCCAGGCCAGAATACTGGGTAGCCTTTCCCTTCTCCAGGGAATCTTCCCAACCCAGGGATTGAACCCAGGTCTCCTGCACTGCGGGCCAATTCTTTACCAGCTGAACCACAAGGGAAGCCCTTAAAATGTAAAGCCCTTTCCTAACATGTAGTATCTAGTTTTGTGACCAAGAACTACAATCAACATCACTGGAATTTATATTACATTCAAAGTAAATTTCAGATGTACACGGGTACACAAGAAAAACACTTAATTCTGAAAGGAATTCATAGCCCCATCTCCAAAATATAAAAGCACACAACTTAGACTACATCTATATTACTGTGCAAGGCAAGCTAAACTAAGTCACTTCAGTCGTGTCCAACTCTGTGCGACCCCATAGACGGCAGCCCACCAGGCTCTCCAGTCCCTGGGATTCTCCAGGCAAAAACACTAGAGTGGGTTGCCATTTCTCTCTCCAATGCATGGAAGTGAAAAGTGAAGGACGAACCTAAATCTTTAGTTGTATCCTTCTAGTGATGTAAATGGGAGTGCCACTCAGTCTCTACCAAGGAAAAGATGAGGACAGCATTTTGCTTACTGACTACGGGAGCTAAAAACCGCCCCCCCCCCCACAACTATTTCGAAGTCATTCTTTAGCAGTAAGTATTTGATAGTATATTTCACATTCCGTCCAAGGGTTTGCAGATTAATTCCTTGCCCTAGGCCTAGGGCTCAGATACAACTCCTGAGAAGCTTTCAGTTCACTGCACTGGTAGAAATTCTGGAGACTTAACCAGAGTCATGGTTGCTCAGGAAAATGCGAGCAGTCCAGTATTCCAGCAGAAACAATGAGGTCAAAGCTCCTTTCAGTGTGAGCATATTCTCCGCAGAGATCTTGGACGGGGATGCAAGGTACTAGCCTCAAAACCTGCAGGCTGGCACCTCAACAACTGCTGCAAATTCTACTGCATGCCCTGCCTTCCCCGGCCAGCACTGCTTCCTTACTAGACTCAAACAACGCAGACCACTCTGAGCAAAAGAAAGATGAAGGGGGCTTTTAGACTGATACTTTTAGACTGGTTGTTTGGTTTCAAATCTTTAAATCCTTAAAAAAGGGGGGGGAGTCATCATCTCAATGTTGAGCTAACGAATATATTACGAACCACAGTCCAGTTGTTTTCCAGTATAAGAATGCCATGTGAAAAGATTATCCTCTTCCCAAATATTACAATTAGTCCTCTTTGTCACCTTTCCTTTTCTAACACCCCCAAACAACACTCAGGATCACAAGAATCTGCATGAAATAGAACTATGAAGCACAATGCTCTTTTACCTTCTCAGACTAAATGTGAGAAACCAATTTTAGTCACTTGCTTTAGCAAAACATACAGTACAAGCCAATTCCTACGGATTTCAAAATCCTGATAGGAACAACCTCTATTGCTGTGCCACAGGTAAACCTGCTCCAATTTCATAAGACATGCTTCTGGTGAGGTAAACCTTTAGAAAAACATTAACAGCACTCTTGTGATAATAATAGCCTAGAAGGGGACGTACAATTACTTCGTTTAGCCAGGGTACATTTGTGAAAATTTCAAATGCAGAAAAAATGAGAGCAAATTCATCCAAAGCGTGAAAAATGCTAGCAATGCTTCGATTACGAATAATCGCAGGAAAACAGCCAAACCGACAAGTTCTTAAACAGATCTTGTAAGGGGGGTTGGTAGGCGCGCACAGCACTCAACCATTTCTCCTAAGGCCAGAAAAATCCACATTTACTGACGAATCCTTCCTTTCACATTACTGGCAGAAATAAAATCCTATTCCCGCCACCTCATCTTGCAATTAAGGAAGTTGCTACTAATAGCAGCATAGAAGTAGATGGTCCCGGTTTCACTCCATTCTTCACGTACACTCTAGGAGTGAACAGGTTACTCAAGAAAGTCAGTAATCGGTTTTCCGGGTGCCAAACTCCTCGGCAATAAAATTCCCTTTTCTGGGGATCGGGGAGGGGGAGTCGACGTGGACGGAGGCGTCCAGCCGCAGCTCACCTCCTCCCCCGGGTCAAGGTCTGGGCCGTTCGGTGCTCGGCGAGGCTTCAGCCCCGGCGCTCGCTTGGTAGCGGCGGTGCCGCCTCCTCGCGTTTCCACCTCGACTCAGCCCACCCCGACGATCGCCCTCGCTTTTATTAAACCCTCAAGGTGAGAGGCTCAGGCTGGGTCTCCAAAGTTTGCGCGGCCTCGGGTGAGCAGCCGGCTGAGCCCGGCCCCAGCCTCCCACCCCTCAGCCCCCAGGGCTTTTTTGGACCACGGTGACAGGTCTAGGTTTACCTCCATGTGCTCATGGCAGAGGAAACAAAAGAAAGCAACCTCCCTGATAATAAAACGCCATCTTCGAGTAACTGGCACACCGAGGGACCCTTGGGTCGGTCCCCCCCGGGGGGTCCCCCACCATCCAGCTCGGAGGGCGCCCCCGCGCCGTCCGCGGCAGTTTGTAAGGAACAGCCCAGGGAAGCTCCGGATAAATGGGCCGGGGTCGGGGTGGAGTGGCGGGGTGCTCCGAGAGCCCTATCTGACTCCCCACCCCGACCGCCCCGGGCAGCGTCGTTTCCGTGAAAATGTAAGAGCGGGCGCTGCTGGTGTCTCCCAGAGACGCAGTCTTCCCCTCAGGAAACTGTTCTGAGGGACCGGGCGAAGGGGCTGGCGAGCAAGCGAACCGACACGCGGGGAGCCGAAGCGAGTGTACTTACAAAACGATTAAAGCTCCGGCGGAACATCGCGTCGAAGGCTGCCGGGCGCCGAGCTGGACTCTACTGGGCTGTCTGAGAAGGTGCCGTTCACACACGACACTGCGGCGTGGGCCGGCGGCGCGAAACGGTCGGCGAGGCTCGCGGCCCCGCCAACCGCCGGCCCTCCGAACTCCCCCCGCCCCCCTCGGCCCCCGCCCCACCTCACTCACCGCCCCGCCCCGCCCCGCGCCGGGGGCGGCGGCCCCGCCTCTCCCGCAGCAGCCCGCGGAGATAGCGAGCCGAAAGCGCGGGGGAGGGATGGCGGAGGAGTGCTAGGCTCCTCCTGCGGGAGGGGGACGCCCAGAGCTCTCCACCAGCGGCGGGTTCGGCACCCCGCTGTCTACACTCTACCCTGCCGCGGAGCCACCGCCTGCTTCTCCGCGGTCAGCCCGCGTGCGCCCGCCCCGCTCGCGGCCACGGGGGACCCTCCCGAGGCGCCCCGCGCCTCACCTCGACACTACTCCCCGGCTCGTGCGGGAGCCGCAGCCTACCCTGCCCCGGCCCTAATACGTCCGCCGCTCCGCTTCGCTCACAGCCCCTCCTTGGTCCGCGGCAGCTGCGCCGGCCGTCCCGCACTCGGGCCGGGGAGCCACGGTGCAGCCTGCCGGCCCGCCCCGAACCCGCCAGGCAACCGGGCTCCCCGCTCCCCGCGGGGCGGAGCCGGGCTTTGCGTGAGGAGCCGGGACCGGCGGGGCGCTGTGGAGACCCCAGCGCAGGCGGAGCGCGGGCCGGGGGACTAGTTATAAGAGGCCCCCTCCTCGTGTGCCGAGGCGCGGATCTCCCCACTACCCTCGCTTCGCTCAGCTACCTACGCGCCTTTCCCTCCTCAGGTTTTTTCTCATCCTGTCTCCCCATCTAAACCATCTCACTTCCACTTTCTCTCTGAGGTTGTAAAGTCAGGCTTTGTGTCGCCGCTGCTGCGCAGCGGGGCGGGATTTCCCTGCCACCCCCAACTACCCCTCCCGCCTATACCCCAAGCCCGTCCCTCCCGCCCCCGCCCCTTTGCTTCTCGCACAGCAGCCTGGGAGTTGTAGTCCCGCCATGCCCCCGCCTAGTACCGCGGGCTGGGAGCTCCCCCACTCGCCCGCTCTGGGTTTGCCCAGAGGGTTGAAGGAGGAAGCGGCTGAGATCTCAGGGCTGAACCGCGGTTCTCGGCTCGGGCTGGAAGTGGAGGCCACTAGCGCTCCTTAGATTCCCCGCGGTGGGAAATGTGAAAAGGATCTGCGAGGCAAAGCCACGAATGCCTGGAACCTTCCCTGGGACGCGAAAAATTGTTCGCCAGGAAACGCTCTACCCTCTCGGCTCCTAGTTTAGAATTGGAGTTTGCGAAACTTTAAACATTACATAGGAAAGCCGAAGCTAAAATTGCCTTGAGATTGGCCATCCCAACGCCCACGTCGCTCGGTTTGCACCGCACTTTGCGGCGTGCCCCGAGGCTGCTGGAGCAGAATGTAGATTCCTCTGCAAAAGTAAAGAAAAATTAGTCGAAGGAGATCAGAGGGATTAACAGGAGCCTCTGCCGCGCCACCATCTCCTGCCAGCGAAGGGCTGGGGACAGGGCTAGCTGCACCTTGGGCCTCCCCTGGGGTCGTGAAGGGCCTTTAATCCTGGGCACGGGCACTTCTCCTTTCCACTCGGGTTTAGGTCCATTTCAACAGATCTTTCGTGGGCATTTTCTTTGTACTCGGCTGTGTTAGGGGCTGGATACGGCGACTTCTGAAAAGACCTCCCCAGCGTGTGTGTGTGGGGGGGGGAGGGGTGCCCCACTGTGGTAAGGGGCTACCCACCTGCAAAATCAGCAGGTTAGAAAGTCCTGGCTGCTAGATGAGAGGCTTCAAGTGCTGAGAGCGCCGGTGCACCTCAAAAGGGGGTCTGGGAAGCTTTCTCGAAAGCACTGGAGGTTAAACTGGACCTTGCTATGTGAGAAGGCTTTAGAAGGAGCCCCATGGGCAAAGTCCAGGGTGGAGGGAGGGGTCAGCGAGGACGTGCCAGATGATCTAACAAAAAGAACACACTCTCTGGGCAGACGCCCAGGATGTGTGGGCAGGCATGGCCCCCGAGAGAACTCTAAAACCCATTCAGTTCAGTTCAGTCGCTCAGTCGTGTCCAACTCTTTGCGCCCCCCCCCCCCCGCATGAATCACAGCTCCCCAGGCCTCCCTGTCCATCACCAACTCCCGGAGTTCACTCAAACTCATATACATCCAGCGGGTGATGCCATCCAGCCATCTCATCCTCTGTCATTCCCTTCTCCTCCTGCCTCCAATCCCTCCCAACATCAGGGTCTTTTCCACTGAGTCAATTCTTCGCATGAGCTGGCCAAAGTATTGGAGTTTCAGCTTTAGCATCAGTCCTTCCAAAGAACACCCAGGACTGGTCTCCTTTAGGACAGACTGGTTGGATCTCCTTGCAGTACAAGGGACTATCAAGAGTCTTCTCCAACACCACAGTTCAAAAGCATCAATTCTTCGCTGCTTAGCTTTCTTCACAGTCCAACTTTCACATCCATACATGACCACTGGAAAACCCATAGCCTTGACTAGACAGACCTTTGCTGGCAAAGTAACCTCTGCTTTTGAATATGCTATCGAGGTTGGTCATAACTTTCCTTCCAAAGAGTAAGTGTCTTTTAATTTCATGGCTGCAATCACCATCTGCAGTGATTTTGGAGCCCAAAAACATAAAGTCTGACCCTGTTTCCACTGTTTCCCCATCGATTTCCCATGAAGTGATGGGACCAGATGCCATGATCTTCGTTTTCTGAATGTTCAGCTTTAAGCCAGCTTTTTCACCCTCCTCTTTCAATTTTATCAAGAGGCTTTTTAGTTCCTCTTCACTTTCTGCCATAAGGGTGGTGTCATCTGCATTTCTGAGGTTATTGATATTTCTCCCAGCAATCTTGATTCCAGCTTGCGCTTCTTCCAGCCCAGCGTTTCTCATGATATACTCTGCATAGAAGTTAAATAAGCAGGGTGACCATCTGCAGCCCTGACGTACCCCTTTTCCTATTTGGAACCAGTCTGTTGTTCATGTCCAGTTCTAAATGTTGCTTCCTGACCTGATACAGGTTTCTCAAGAGGCAGGTCAGGTGGTCTGGTATTCCCATCTCTTGAAGAATTTTCCACAGTTTATTGTGATCCACACAGTCAGTAACGCAGAAATAGATGTTTTTCTGGAACTCTCTTGCTTTTTCCATGATCCAGCGGATGTTCGCAATTTGATCTCTGGTTCCTCTGCCTTTTCTAAAACCAGCTTGAACATCTGGAAGTTCATGGTTCATGTATTGCTGAAGCTTGCCTTGGAGAATTTTAAGCATTACTTTACTAGTGTGTGAGATGGTACAATTGTGCAGTAGTTTGAGCATCCTTTGGCATTGCCCTTCTTTGGGACTGGAATGAAAACTGACTTTTTCCAGTCCTGTGGCCACTGCTGAGTTTTCCAAATTTGCTGGCATATTGAGTGCAGCACTTTCACAGCATCATCATTCAGGATTTGAAATAGCTCAACTGGAATTTCATCACCTCCACTAGCTTTGTTCTTAGTGATGCTTTCTAAGGCCCACTTGACTTCACATTCCAGGATGTGTCGCTCTAGGTGAGTGATCACACCATCGTGATTATCTTGGTCATGAAGATCTTTTTTGTACATTTCTTCTGTGTATTCTTGCCACCTCTTCTTAATATCTTCTGCTTCTGTTAGGTCCCTACCATTTCTGTCCTTTATCGAGCCCATCTTTGCATGAACTGTTCCCTTGGTATCTCTAATTTTTTTAATGAGATCTCTAGTCTTTCCCATTCTGTTGTTTTCCTCTATTTCTTTGCATTGATCACTGAGGAAGGCTTTCTTTTCTCTCCTTGCTATTTTTTGGAACTCTGCATTCAGATGCTTATATCTTTCCTTTTCTCCTTTGCTTTTGGCTTCTCTTCTTTTCACAGCTATTTCTAAGGCCTCCTCAGGCAGCCATTTTGCTTTTTGGCATTTTTTTTTCCCATGGGGCTGGTCTTGATCCCTGTCTCCTGTACAGTGTCACGAACCTCATTCCATAGTTCTTCAGGCACTCTATCAGATCTAGTCCCTTAAATCTATTTCTCACTTCCACTGTATAATCATAAGGGATTTGGTTTAGGTCGTACCTGAATGGTCTAGTGGTTTTCCCCACTGTCTTCAATTTAAGTCTGAATTTGGCAATAAGGACTTCATGATCTGAGCCACAGTCAGCTCTCAGTCTTGTTTTTGCTGACTATATAGAGCTTCTCCATCTTTGGCTGCAAAGAATATAATCAGTCTGATTTCGGTGTTGACCATCTGGTGATGTCCATGTGTAGAGTCTTCTGTTGTGTTGTTGGAAGAGAGTGTTTGCTATGACCAGTGTGTTCTCTTGGCAAAACTCTATTAGCCTTTGCCCTGCTTCATTCCATACTCCAAGGCCAAATTTGCCTGTTACTTCAGGTGTTTCTTGACTTCCTGCTTTTGCATTCCCCATTAGGAGCTCCAGAAACACCTGGGAAGTCTGCACTTGATAGTGTGAGCCACTAAGTAGCCCGTCCTCATTGCCTTAAATGCAAGGCACATAAGGTAGGTTCCCAAACTGTTCTGGTTGCCTAGATGTAAAACCGTCCATTTCCACTTATTTCTCTATTGTGGTTCCTTGCATTTACTCGCCCTTGAGGCCACGTCTAATGATTTTTAAGATTTATGTTAGATGTCTATTAATCTGCTGTTGTTTAGTCCCTCAGTCCCGCCAGGCTCCTCTGTCCATGGGATTTCCTGGACAAGAATACTGGGGTAGGTTGCCATCTCCTTCTCCAGGAGATCTTTCCAACCCAGGGATCTAACCTGTGTCTCCTGCATTGGCAGGCTTATTCTTTAACACTGAACCACCTGGGAAGCCCAATCAGATATTAGGATACTTTGTTTTATTGGCAAAATGGATCTAAGATTTTGCTCTCTAATATTTCAACGATTTATTTTCAAATAGAAAAAGTTTTACTGACTACTTTTGTTGAGAATGACTAATGTAATTTAATTCACTTATTGTTTGTTGAATACCTACTATGTGGCAGGCACTGTTCTAGATACTGACTGGAATTTGTGGGTTGAAGAGGTTGTTGTCAATTGTTCTAGGCATAAGCCTTATCAATAAGAGACATCGTTATCAGTAAAATAGGTAATAAAAAATGAATTTAGACATTTTGATATGCAAGTGCTTACTAGTAAATGATAAGCAATATCTTTCCATATGCAATTTGTTAAATAAATTGAAAAAATGTACTTAGCTTATAGATTCAAACAGACCAACTTAAAAAACTTTAGAGAACTGGATATTGGTTTTCGGTGTTCTCTCACACATCATTGTGTGAGTATTTTCTCATATACCATTGCCATTTTATCCGGCTTAAAGGCAAAGCCTTTAGGATCTCCCAGGATATAGAAATATTGTTGGTCAAATTTTCATTTGTTACTGTAATTCCACCGTCTCTCCCTCATCTTCCTAGTTTGTTGCATCACAACACCTGTATTCATGGGTCCGGACTAATTTGCTTGACTATAAAAATGCAATCCCACAAAAATCAAATATGCTCAGCAAAACCTGCAATTTATGCAAGGTAGTCTTTCCATATCCAAATGCAACCTGAATTAGAGTTACTCTCACACACATTCAGATTACTTTGTGAGTTTTTTTTTTTTAAAGACAAGAAGAAATTATTTTTGTTCTTTTTCAGTGCCCCTTCACAGCTTCCAAAGAAAACCCAGGTGTTGTAGGAAGCTGTTGTCAATGGCTATGAAAAGCAGACCATCAGCCAGCATTTTCATTTGGCCAGTTCCATAAACAGAACTGCAAAAACTAATTTCTGGCCGTCTGAACTGTCGGACCCCATGGTATATAACACCAACTCTCATGGTGCCTCAGCTGACTGCAGCTGAAGCCCCAGGCTCCTTGTAGGCAAGAGTTCAGAGGAAGCAGTCTTCTGTCATTTTTACTGTCTCAACTCGACTAGAGCTAATGCATACTGTCTCAGAAATGGAAGGGAAACTGTTCTCCCTTGACCGTTTCAATTCGGCTGCCCTATTTCTGTGCAAGCCCCTCGGTCGCCTCAACCCCTCAGAAATCTTACCATGGCAAGTGGGTAGACCATCCAGTGGGGACCGGAGGCTGTCCAGGCTTGGAAAGGAGGGAGGCAAACTGCTTCTGGGATCAATTGGTTGGTCAGCAATTCGGGGATTCAGCAGGAGGGTGAGGAGGAGCGGGAGGAGGAGTCCCCTCCTCCATCTAATACTGAAAAAAAAAAAAGGGGGAAAAATTGAAGCTGTTATATGAGCATGCCTATCACTGCCATCAGCAAGTTGAAGAAATTCCGAGGTCTCTGCTGAGCTTTCTAAAGTACCTCATAAGACTACCTTTTGCCCGTTTGAAATTTTGTTCTCCCTTACAAAGCTGCCCTTAAACGTTTCCTTGAAACCAGTTTTACCCATAACTTTCTAACTCTTGGCCCTCCCCAGTTCATTCCCTACCCTGCAACCATAGAAATCTTTAGAAGACAAATCAGATCAAATCACTCCCCTGCTTATGACTTTTCAGTAGCTTCTCATTGGTTTCAGGATAAGGCTCAGATCTCACCTGGACCTCAGCTACAAGGCTCTGAATTCTCTAACTTCTGTTTTCCTTTCTAGCTCCTGGTGAGCCTTCTCTCCCCCTGATGCACCAAGCTCCATCCACTCCACTGGCCTCCTTTTATTCCTTGCATTCCCAAAGTTCCTTTTCCCCTAAGAGGCTTTGTGCTTGCAACCATCTCTGCAGGAATGCTTTCATAGCCTTTGCAATTTGTCTTTCAGATCTCAGCTTAAATGTCACTTTGTCAGATGAGATCAGGGTTCCCTGTTATAGTGCTCCAAATAGCCCATATTAATTACATTGAGGATACTGTACTGACAAATGAGGTTAGTAATCATGGAGAACAGAAGTCCAAGGGGATTGTGGATGATCTAATATTGTGTTGCTTTTAAGAAAGGGAAAGTAGATGTATTCTAGTAATCAGGATATCAAAGGCACACACAGTTCTAGAAGCGACTGATGAAAGGATAGGGTATTTTATTTTAATGGAAGGGAAAAGGCAATCACAAGTAGCTATAGTGAATTCACTGGGATATAGTTTGGCCTTCAAGATTCTGAGAAAATTCTTTTGTAGGATGAAGGGAAAGTAAATTGGAAAGGATGGTATTGTAAGAGGTCTAAATATTTATCTTCCATAATAAGAAGGCAACAAGTATTTATCTAAAAATGGAAAGATCAAGAACCATCAGTATAAGGACATTATTTAGAAATATGGAAGTAAATGTTAGGGAAAACAGTTAAGATTATTGAAAGTGGTTGCTTTCCTAGTACAGATCAGAAGTTAGGCAAGATGGAGTAGGGGTCTGCTCTTTTGCTTAAGAAGTCTTAATCTATTCAAGTTTTTAACTATGAATATATATTACTTTAAAAAATAAAATTAACAAGAAGAGTAAATAGCATTTTGAATGGGCAGAAAGAAAGGAGAGCATTCAAGCCAAGAGAAACAGCAAAGATATGAAGCAGTAAGTAAACCTCTCTAGGGGAGCAGTGAAAGATAGTTGAATAACTATCACTTATTGAACGCTTGCTGTGTGCCAGGCACTGTGTGAAGCACTTTGTACACATTACTTCATTTATTCTCATTAATCCCATAATGTACCCTTACTATTCTCATTTTACAGATAAAAAAATTGAGAGGTTAGGGAACATGCCCAAAGTCAGAGCTTGACAATTGCAGAGCAAAGAGTCAAACGGGACTATGTGACTCCACATCCATATTGGATGTCATCCTTAACCATGACATTTTGAGTCATAATTGATAAGGTTTCATCACTGATGTAATTTATGGAACAAAGGAGGAAGGTGAATCCAAAATGACTCTAAAGAATTCAGGCTCAGTGAGTGGAAGAATGATGTTTGTTCATTTCAACAAATATTTACTGACTGTTGATTACATCCGAGCAGTGTGAAGGACCTATAGTAATGTACCTGAAAGGTGTGATCCCTGCTCTTAACAGGGCTCATCATCAGTTACACATTGGAAAATCATTCAGAGGGAACATCAGTAGAGAAAATTATGAGTCGTTTTAACTGTGTTGAAGTAACAATAGAATGCTCTAATACAAATGTCTAGTATGCATTGAAAATGTGGTTTTAGAGCTTGGTATAAGATGCTTTAAACCTCAAAAGTTTACCCCTGGTCAAGGGAAATCAGAACTGAGGAGAGCTATTTCATTTAATGCTTCAGAAATCCTGCATGAGCCTTAAGAATGCAGTTTCAGTGGTGGTTGGGCTGGAAGCCGGATGGCAGGAGTTTATAGATGTAACCCATTCATTTTCAAAGCTTAGTGGTAGAAGAAGGAATAAAATATTGAATACAATTTCTAGGAGGACCATCAGGATTAAGCATCCCCCCAAAAAACTAAAGGAGACCTCAGTTCAGTTCAGTTCAGTTCAGTCGCTCAGTTGTGTCTGACTCTTTGCGACCCCATAAATTGCAGCACTCCAGGCCTACCTGTCCATCACCAACTCCTGGAGTTCACTCAGATTCACGTCCATCGAGTCAGTGATGCTATCCAGCCATCTCATCCTCTGTCGTCCCCTTCTCCTCCTGCCCCCAATCCCTCCCAGCATCAGAGTCTTTTTCTAATGAGTCAACTCTTCACATGAGGTGGCCAAAGTACTGGAGTTTCAGCTTTAGCTTAAACATGTTTAAAAACAGAGAGGGGAACAGACTTTGTGGACACAAGGTGGAAAGGAGAAGGTGGGATGAATTGAGAGAGTATCGTTGAAACATACACATTACTATATTTAAAATTAGATAGCTGTATGATGCAAGGAGCTCAAATCTGGTGCTCTGTGACAACCTAGAGAGGTAGGATGGGGTGGGTGGTGGGAGGGAGGCTCTAGAGGGAGGGGGCTACGTACACCTATGGCTGATTCATGTTGATGTATGGCAGAAAACAAAACAATATTGTAAAGCAATTCAGTTCAGTTGCTCAGTCACGTCAGACTCTGTAACCCCATGGACTACAGCATGCCAGGCATCCCTGTCCAT
Organism: Ovis aries; assembly: GCF_016772045.2. Taxonomy (NCBI): domain Eukaryota; kingdom Metazoa; phylum Chordata; class Mammalia; order Artiodactyla; family Bovidae; genus Ovis; species Ovis aries. The sequence continues at coordinate 95,495,537 of NC_056080.1, read as the reverse complement.
CACCAACTCCTGGGGTTTGCTCAAACTCATGCCCATTGAGTCAGTGATGCTATCCAACCATCTCATCCTTTGTTGTTCCCTTCTCTTCCCACCTTCAATCTTTCCCAACATCAGGGTCTTTTCCAGTGAGTCAGCTCTTCGCATCAGGCAGCCAAAGTATTGGAGTTTCAGGTTCAGCATCAGTCCTTCCAATGAATATTCAGGACTGATTTCCTTCAGGATGGACTGCTTGGATCTCCTTGCAGTCTAAGGGACTCTCAAGAGTCTTCTCCAACACCACAGTTTAAAAGCATCAATTCTTTAGCACTCAGCCTGCTTTATGGTCCAACTCTCACATCCATACATGACTACTGGGAAAACCATAGGTTTGACTAAATGGACCTTTGTTGGCAAAGTAATGCCTCTGCTTTTGAATATGCTGTCTAGGTTGGTCATAACTTTTCTTCCAAGGAGCAAATGTCTTTTAATTTCGTGGCTGCAGTCACCATCTGCAGTGATTTTGGAGCCCCCCAAAATAAAGTCTGTTAATGTTTCCATTTCTTCCCATCTATTTGCCATGAAGTGATGGGACCAGATGCCATGATTTTAGTTTTATGAATGTTGAGTTTTAAGTCAACTTTTTCACTCTCCTCTTTCACTTTTATCAAAGGATCTTTAGTTCTTGTTTCCTCTCTGCCATAAGGGTGGTATCATCTGCATATCTGAGGTTATTGATATTTCTCACAGCAATCTTGATTCCAGCTTCTGCTTTATCCAGCCCAGGGTTTCTCATGGTTTACTCTTCATATAAGTTAAATAAGCAGGGTGACAATATACAGTCTTGACATACTCCTTTCCCAATTTGGAACCAGTCTGTTATTCTATGTCCACTTCTAACTGTTGTTCCTTGATCTGTGTACAGATTTCTCAGGAGGCAGTCAGGTGGTCTGGTATTCCCATCTCTTTAAGAATTTTCCAGTTTATTGTGATCCACACAGTCAAAGGTTTTGATGTAGTCAATAAAGCAGAAATAGATGTTTTTCTGGAACTCTCTTGCTTTTTCCATGATCCAACGGATGTTGGCAATTTGATCTCTGGTTCCTCTGCCTTTCCTAAATCCAGCTTGAACGTCTGGAAGTTCTCAGTTCAAGTACTGTTGAAATCTCACTTGGAGAATTTTAATCATTACTTTGCTAGCATGTGAGATGAATGCAATTGTGCGGTAGTTTGAACATTCTTTGGCATTGCCTTTCTTTGGGATTGCAGTGAAAACTGACCTTTTCCAGTCCTGTGGCCAATGCTGAGTTTTCCAAATTTGCTGACATATTGAGTGCAGCATTTTCACAGCATCATTTTTTAGGATTGGAAAAAGCTCAACTGGATTTGCATCACCTTCACTAGCTTTGTTCATAACCACACTCCCTAAGGCCCACTTGACTTCGCACTTTAGGATGTCTGGCTCTAGGTGAGTAATCATACCATCGTGATTATCTGGGTCATGAAGATCTTTTTTGTTGTTGTTGTTGTTGTTGTTTTTGAAGAAGATCTTTTTTGTACAGTTCTTCTGTGTATTCTTGCCCCCTCTTCTTAATGTCTTCTGCTTCTGTTAGGTCCATACCATTTCTGTCCTTTATCGAGCCCATCTTTGCATGAAAATTTCCCTTGGTATTTCTAATTTTCTTGAAGAGATCTCTAGTCTTTCCCATTGTATTGTTTTCCTCATTCAGGTATGACCTAAATCAAATTCCTTATGATTATATAGTGGAAGTGAGAAATAGATTTAAGGGACTAGATATAATAGATAGAGTGCCTAATGAACTATGGATAGAGGTTCATGACATTGTACAGGAGACAGGGATAAAGACCAGCCCCATAGAAAAGAAATGCAAAAATATAAAATGGCTGTCTGGGGAGTCCTTACACATAGCTGTGAAAAGAAGAGAAGCCAAATGCAAAGGAGAAAAGGAAAGATATAAGCATCTGAATGCAGAGTTCCAAAGAATAGCAAGGAGAGATAAAAAAGCCTTCCTTAGCGATCAATGCAAAGAAATAGAGGAAAACAACAGAATGGGAAAGACTAGCGATCTCATTAAGAAAATTAGAGATACCAAGGGAACAGTTCATGCAAAGATGGGCTTGATAAAGGACAGAAATGGTAGGGACCTAACAGAAGCAGAAGATATTAAGAAGAGGTGGCAAGAATACACAGAAGAACTGTACGAAAAAGATCTTCATGACCCAGATAATCATGATGGTGTAATCACTCACCTTGAGCCAGACATCCTGGAATGTGAAGTGAAGTGGGCCTTAGAAAACATCACTACGGAGGGGGGCAGTCCTGAGATGGCAGAGGAATAGGACGGAGAGACCACTTTCTCCCCCACAAATTCATCAAAAGATCATTTGAACACTGAGTAAATGTCACAAAACAACTTCTGAATGCCAGCAGAGGACATCAGGCACCCAGAAAAGTAGCCCGTTGTCTTCAAAAAGAGGTAAGAAAAAATATAAAAGACAAAAAAAGAGACAAAAGAGGTAGGGACAGAGCTCCATCCTGGGAAGGGAGTCTTTAAAAGAGAGAAGTTTCCAAACACCAGGAAACACTCTCACTGCCGAGTCTGTGGTGAGCCTTGGAAGCACAGAGGGCAACATAACAGGGAGGAAAAATAAATAAATAATTAAAACCCACAGATTATGAGCCCAATGGTAACTCCCCCAGCAGAGAAGCAGCGCAGATGCCTGCATCTGCCACTAGCAAGCAGGGGCTGGGCAGGGAGGCACGGGCTGCATTGCTTAGAGTAAGGGTTGGGCCCGAATGCCCCGAATGTAATCAGAGCAAACTAACTTGGGCTAGAAAACCAGACTGTGGGATAGCTACCACGCTAAAAGCTCTAATATAAGACACCGCCAAGACACGCACAGAACAAAGGATGGAACAGAATTAGCTGGCTGCAGACCATCCCCCTCCGGTGACAGGCAGCCAGAACCGCAAGGGCCAGAAGGGGGCAATCGCAGCCCCAGAGAGACATTATCTACCAAACAGAAAGCAGACTCCTTTGCTAACTAATACTTCTTGTGGTTCTGGACAGTCATCATCCACCTGGGAATGTGCGCCAGTTGTACACCCAGAAAACCGAGCAGCAGGAACGGGAGAGACAATAAATCGCAGTGATCGCGCTCACCAAACACCTGAGCTACTCGGACCTGGGAAAGGCACAAAACGCAGGCCCAACCGAGTCTGCACCTCTGAGGACTACCTGAATGCCTGAACTTGAGCAGATTAGACTTGGGAGGGGCATACAGCCCAGGGCTGGCCTTGGACGGTTCCCAGAGGAGCAACCTAGAGCCTGAGCTGTGTGAGCCGTGAGCAGGGGCAGGCCCAGTGTGGCTGAGACATTGCGAGCACACGCCAGTGTTTTTTGTTTGCAGAGTCCCTCCCTCCCCACAGTGCGACTGAACAAATGAGCCTAAAAAAAGTGTCCACCACCGCCCCCCTGGTGTCAGGGTAAAAATCAGACACTGAAGAGACCAGCAAACAGAAGAAGCTAAAACAGAGGGAACCGCCTTGGAAGTGACAGGTGCAATAGATTAAAACCCTGTCGTTAGTACCGACTACATAGGAAGGGGCCTATAGATCTTGAGAAATACAAGCCGGACCAAGGAACTATCTGAAAATGAACTGACCTCATACTGCCCACAACAACACCAGAGAAAGTCCTAGATATATCTGTACTATTTTTACGATCATTCTTTTTTTTTTCTTCTTTTTTTAACTTTTTAAAATTTTTAAGCCCTCTTAAGTCTTCTATTACCCCTTTAATTGTCATTTTTATAACCTACTATTACTTTTCAAAAAAATACCCTATTTTTAAGCAAACTTCATATATATATATTTAATAATTTTTGTGACTTTTTTTCTTCTTCTTTTCTTTAATATTGTGTTTTTGAAAATCCAACCTCTACTCTAGATTTTTAATCTTTGCTTTTGGGTATTTGTTATCAATTTTGTACCTTTAAAAACCCACTGTTCAGTACCCATTTTTACTTGGGAGCGAGACTACTGGCTTGACTGCTCTCTCCTCCTTTGGACTCTCCTTTTTCTCCACCAGGTTGCCTCTGTCTCCTCCCTCCCCCTTCTCTTCTCTACTCAACTCTGTGAATCTCTGTGTGTTCCAGACAGTGGAGAACACTTAGGGAAGTGATTACTGGCTGGATCTGTCTCTTTCCTTTTCATTTCCCCCTTTTATCCTCCTGGCCACCTCTGTCTCCTTCCTACCTCTTCTCTTCTCCGTGAACATCTCTGAGCAGTCCAGACTGTGGAGTACACATAAGGAAGTGATTACTGGCTAGCTTGCTCTCTCCTCTTTTGATTCCACCTCATCTTGTTCAGGTCACCTCTACCTCCCTCCTCCCTCTTTTCTTCTCCATGTAACTCTGTGAACCACTCTGGGTGTCCCTCTCTGTGGAGAAACTTTTCATCTTTAACCTAGATGTTTTATCAACGGTGCTGTATAGAAGGAGAAGTCTTGAGGCTACTGTAAAAATAAGACTGAAAACCAGAAGCAGGAGTCTTTAAGTCCAAATCCTGAGAACATCAGAGAACTCCTGACTCCAGGGAACATTAACGAATAGGAGCTCATCAAATGCCTCCATACCGACACTGAAACCAAGCACCACCCAAGGGCCAACAAGTTCCAGAGCAAGACATACCATGCAAATTCTCCAGCAACACAGGAACACAGCCCTGAGCTTCAATATACAGGCTGCCCAAAGTTACCCCAAACCCACTGACATCTCATAACTCATTACTGGACACTTCATTGCACTCCAGAAAGAAATCCAGCTCCACCCACCAGAACACAGACACAAGCTTCCCTAACCAAGAAATCTTGACAAGTGACTGATACAACCCCACCCACAGCGAGGAAACTCTGCAATAAAGAGAACTCCACAAACTGCCAGAAAACAGAAAGGCCACCCCAAACGCAGCGATATAAACAAGATAAAGAGACAGAGGAATACCCAACAGGTAAGGAACAGGACAAATGCCCACCAAACCAAACAAAAGAGGAAGAGATAGGGAATCTACCTGATAAAGAATTCCAAATAATGATAGTGAAAATGATCCAAAATCCTGAAATAAAAATAGAATCACATATAAATAGCCAGGAGACAAGGACTGAGAAGATGCAAGAAAGGTTTAACAAAGACCTAGAAGAAATAAAAAAGAGTCAGTAAATAATGAATAATGCAATAAATGACATAAAAAACACTCTGGAGGCAACAAATCGTAGAATGGAGGCAGAAGATAGGATTAGTGAAGTAGAAGATAGAATGGTAGAAATAAATGAATCAGAGTGGGAAAAAGAAAAATGAATTTAAAAAAACAAGGACAATCTCAGAGACCTCCAGGACAATATTAAATGCTCCAACATTCGAATCATAGGAGTCCCAGAAGAAGAAGACAAAAAGAAAGACCATGAGAAAATACTTGATGAGATAATAGTTGAAAGCTTCCCTAAAATGGGGAAGGAAATAATCACCCAAGTCCAAGAAACCCAGAGAGTCCCAAACAGGATAAACCCAAGGTGAAACACCCCAAGACACATATTAATCAAATTAACAAAGATCCAACACAAAGAACAAATATTAAAAGCAGCAAGGGAAAAACAACAAATGATACACAAGGGGATCCCTGTAAGGATAACAGCTTATCTTTCAATAAAAACTCTTCAGGCCAGGAGGGAATGGCAAGACATACTTAAAGTGATGAAAGAAAATAGCTTACAGCCCAGATTACTGTACCTAGCAAGGATCTGATTCAAATATGAAGGAGAAAGCAAAAGCTTTACAGACAAGCAAAAGCTGAGAGAATTCAGCACCACCAAACCAGGTCTCCAACAAATGGTAAAGAATACTCTCTAGTCAGGAAACACAAAAAGGGTGTATGAACCCAAACCCAAAACAGTAAAGTAAATGGCAATGGGACCATACTTATCAATAATTATCATAAACGTAAATTGGTTGAATGCCCCAACCAAAAGACAAAGACTGGCTGAATGGATACAAAAACAAGACCCCTGTATATGTTGTCTACAAGAGACCCACATTGAAACAAGGGACACATACAGACTGAAAGTGAAGGGCTGGAAAAGATATTCCATGCAAAGAGAGACCAAAAGAAAGCAGGAGTAGCAATACTCAGATCAGATAAAATAGACTTTAAAACAAAGGGTGTGAAGAGACAAAGAAGAACACTACATAATGATCAAAGGATCAATCCAAGAAGAAGATATAACAGTTATAAATATATATGCACCCAACATAGGAGCACCACAATATGTAAGACAAATGCTAACAAGTATGAAAGGGGAAATTAACAATAACACAATAATAGTGGGAGACTTTACTACCCCACTCACACCTATGGATAGATGAACTAAACAGAAAATTAACAAGGAAACACAAACTTTAAATGATACAATAGACCAGTTAGACCTAATTGATATCTATAGGACATTTCACCCCAAAACAATGAATTTCACTTTTTTCTCAAGTGCACATGGAACCTTCTCCAGGATAGATCACATCTTGGGCCATAAATCTACCCTTGGTAAATTAAAAAAAAATTGAAATCATTCCAAGCATCTTTTCTGACCATAATGCAATAAGATTAGATCTCAATTACAGGAGAAAAACTATTTAAAATTCCGACATATGGAGGCTGAACAACATGCTTCTGAATAACCAACAAATCACAGAAGAAATCAAAAAAGAAATCAAATATGCATAGAAACGAATGAAAATGAAGACACAACAACCCAAAACCTGTGGGACACTGTAAAAGCAGTGCTAAGGGGAAAGTTCATAGCAATACAGGCATACCTCAAGAAACAAGAAAAAAGTCAAATAAATAACCTAACTCTACACCTAAAGCAACTAGAAAAGGAAGAAACGGAGAACACCAGGGTTAGTAGAAGGAAAGAAATCTCAAAAATTAGGGTAGAAATAAATGCAAAAGAAACAAAAGAGACCATAGCAAAAATCAACAAAGCCAAAAGCTGGTTCTTTGAAAGGATAAGTAAAATTGACAAACCACTAACCAGATACATCAGGAAACAAATGGAGAAAAATCAAATCAATAAAATTAGAAATGAAAATGGAGAGATCACAACAGACAACACAGAAATACAAAGGACCATAAGAGACTACTATCAGCAATTATATGCCAATAAAATGGACAACGTGGAAGAAATGGACAAATTCTTAGAAAAGTACAATTTTTCAAAACTGAGTCAGGAAGAAACAGAAAATCTTAACAGACCCATAACAAGCACGGAAATTGAAACTCTAATCAGAAATCCTCCGGCAAACAAAAGCCCAGGTCCAGACGGCTTCAAGCTGAATTCTACCAAAAATCTAGAGAAGAGCTAACACTTATCCTACTCAAACTCTTCCAGAAAATTGCAGAGGAAGGTAAACTTCCAAACTCATTCTATGAGGCCACCATCACCCTAATACCAAAACCTGACAAAGATGCCACAGAAAAAGAAAACTACAGGCCAATATCACTGATGAACATAGATGCAAAAATCCTTAAGAAAATTCTAGCAATCAGAATCCAACAACACATTAAAAAGATCATACACCATGACCAAGTGGGCTTTATCCCAGGGATGCAAGGATTCTTCAATATCTGCAAATTAATCAATGTAATATACCACATTAAGAAATTGAAAAATAAAAGCCATATGATTATCTCAATAGATGCAGAGAAAGCCTTTGACAAAATTCAACATCCATTTATGATTAAAAACTCTCCAGAAAGCAGGAATAGAAGGAACATACCTCAACATAATAAAAGCTATATATGACAAGCCACAGCAAACATTATCCTCAATGGTGAAAAATTGAAAGCATTTCCCCTAAAGTCAGGAACAGGACAAGGGTGCCCACTCTTATCGCTACAATTCAACATAGTTTTGGAAGTTTTGGCCACAGCAATCAGAGCAGAAAAAGAAATAAAAGGAATCCAAGTTGGAAAAGAAGAAGTAAAACTCTCACTGTTTGCAGATGACATGATCCTCTACATAGAAAACCCTAAAGACTCCACCAGAAAACTACTAGAACTAAGCAATGAATATAGTAAAGTTGCAGGATATAAAATCAACACACAGAAATCCCTTGCATTCCTATACACTAATAATGAGAAAATAGAAAAAGAAATTAAGGAAACAATTCCACTCACCATTGGAATGAAAAGAATAAAATACTTAGGAATATATCTACCTAAAGAAACTAAAGACCTATATATAGAAAACTATAAAACACTGGAGAAAGAAATCAAAGAGGATACTAGTAGATGGAGAAATATACCATGTTCATGGATCAGAAGAATCAATATAGTGAAAATGAGTATACTACCCAAAGCAATCTATAGATTCAATGCAATTCCTATCAAGCTACCAGCGGTATTTTTCACAGAGCTAGAACAAATAATTTCCCAATTTGTATGGAAATACAAAAAACCTCGAATAGCCAAAGCAACCTTGAGAAAGAAGAATGGAACTGGAAGGATCAACCTGCCTGACTTCAGGCTCTACTACAAAGCCAGTCATCAATAGAGTATAGTACTGGCACAAAGACAGAAATATATATCAATGGAACAAAATAGAAAGCCCAGAGATAAATCCACACACCTATGGACACCTTATCTTTGACAAAGGAGGCAAGAATATACAATGGAGAAAAGACAATCTCTTTAACAAGTGGTGCTGGGAAAACTGGTCAACCACTTGTAAAAGAATGATACTAGATCACTTTCTAACACCATTCACAAAAATAAACTCAAAATGGGTAAAGATCTAAACGTAAGACCAGAAACTATAAAACACCTAGAGGAGAACATAGGCAAAACAGTCTCTGACATAAGTCACAGCAGGATCCTCTATGATCCAAGTCCAAGAATACTGGAAATAAAAGCAAAAATAAACAAATGGGACCTAATTAAAATTAAAAGCTTTTGCACAACTGCTGGGTGCCAGCACGGGAGATCCCACCCATGACAAGGTCATGTGGAAGAGAACTGTTAAGCAAGGCTTCAGGATTCAAGGGGCTCCCTAGACCTGCTCGAGCATCTACCCCAAAACCAGAATCTGTCTGTCTTACTATTTTGTGCCTTCCACCAACTCTCCTGATATTAACAGGGGGCTATCCCCAACCACCTTTCTCTGGAGAAAATCAACTTAGGGCTCAGCTAATAAGTCTTTTGGACATGAGAAGAATATTTCAAATCAAACCCCCTCTGTTAGCATTCTAGCTGGCTTGGCAGGTTTATCCAGACTCTTGCAGCTACACATATGATTGTTCACAGCCTCCCAACTGTGAGAGGCATGGGAAGCCTAAAACATAGAGCCTTTTAAAGAGTTAAATGCTATTAGAATAGTGCTGGTGTAGGATTTCATTATTGGGCCAATGCTTGCTGCTACGTTCCCATATCTCTTATCCACTGTGCACCTGGGAGTGCATTAGTTAACATAGTTGGAATGTAAGAAAACAAGAAGTAGCCTTGAAATTAACCTCATCAGACCTTTGAGCTAATTGGTTCTTTCTTTCTTGTAACTCACTGCACCTTTGCTCCGTGAGAAATGTAACTCTGTTTAGCATTTTCTGAGGCTGACATAAATTAGAAATATAAAGAAAAAACAATTTAAGGGAAAATAAGTTTTCTGGTTGAGCAGCCTTTATCAAAAGAGGGCCAGAAAATGTTCACAGGCCTCCAAGGCCAGAAGATAATGTACACAACATTGTTTATGGGAAAGGTATGCAGAAAAAATCCTGGTTTTGATAAAGACAAAACAGATGTAATGTTTGGGCTGACTCCGTATGACTTTTCATCTTTCATTTCCCTCTATGTACAAGTCAAGGTATAAAAGATTCCTTGAAAAATAAAGTGACAGACCAGGATCAGTTCCACGAAAGCCTGATTCCCCCGTGTTTTTCTTTGTTTCTTTCTTTCTCTCCTCTATTTTCTTATCTGCAACATTCTTTCTTTATCTCTCTCTAAATCATTTTCTTTGCTGACGCCATTTCTCCTGAGGGTTCCCATGGATCCTGTGGGGGCTGAACCCCAGCACACAACAAAGGAAACTATAAGCAAGGTGAAAAGACAGCCTTCGGAATGGGAGAAAATAATAGCAAATGAAGCAACTGACAAACAACTAATCTCAAAAATATACAAGCAACTCCTGTAGCTCAATTCCAGAAAAATAAATGGCCCAGTAAAAAAATGGGCCAAAGAACTAAATAGACATTTTTCCAAAGAAGGCATAGAGATGGCTAACAAACACATGAAAAGATGCTCAACATCACTCATTATCAGAGAAATGCAAATCAAAACCACAATGAGGTACCATTTCACACCAGTCAGAATGGCTGCTATCCAAAAGTCTACAACCAATAAATGCTGGAGAGGGTATGGAGAAAAGGGAACCCTCTTACACTGTTGGTGGGAATGCAAACTAGCACAGCCACTATGGAAAACAATGTGGAGATTCCTGAAAAAACTGGAAATAGAACTGCCTTATGACCCAGCAATCCCACTACTGGGCATACACACTGAAGAAACCAGAATGGAAACAGACACATGTACCCCAATGTTCATTGCAGCACTGTTTATAATAGCCAGGACATGGAAGCAACCTAGATGTCCATCAGCAGATGAATGGATAAGAAAGCTGTGGTACATGTACACAATGAAGTATTACTCAGCCATTAAAAAGAATACATTTGAATCAGTTCTAATGAGGTGGATTAAACTGGAGCCGATTATACAGAGTGAAGTAAGCCAGAAAGAAAAACACCAATACAGTATACTAACATGTATATATGGAATTTAGAAAGATGGTAACGATAACTCTGTATGCGAGACAGCAAAGGGACACAGATGTATCGAACAGTCTTTTGGACTCTGTGTTAGAGGGAGAGGGTGGGATGATTTGGGAGAATGGCATTGAAACACGTATAATATCATATAAGAAACGAATCGCCAGTCTAGGTTCGATGCAGGATACAGGATGCTTGGGACTGGTGCACTGGGATGACCCAGAGGGATGGTATGGGCAGGGAGTTGGGAGCGGGGTTCAGGATTGGGAACACATGTACACCTGTGGCAGATTCATGTTGTTGTATGGCAAAACCAATACAATATTCTAAAGTAAAATAATAATAATAATAAAATTAAACTTTAAAAAAAGAAAGCATCACTATGAACAAAACGAGTGGAGGTGATGGAATTCCAGTTGAGCTATTTCAAATCCTGAAAGATGATGCTGTGAAAGTGCTGCACTCAATATGCCAGCAAATTTGGAAAACTCAGCAGTGGCCACAGGACTGGAAAAGGTCAGTTTTCATTTCAATCCCAAAGAAAGGCAATGCCAAAGAATGCTCAAACTACTGCACAATTGCACTCATCTCACACGCTAGTAAAGTAATGCTCAAAATTTTCCAAGCCAGGCTTCAGCAATACGTGAATCATGCACTTCTACATGTTCAAGCTGGTTTTAGGAAAGGCAGAGGAACCAGAGATCACATTGTCAACATCCACTGGATCATGGAAAAAGCAAGAGAGTTCCAGAAAAACATCTATTTCTGTTTTATTGACTATGCCAAAGCCTTTGACTGTGTGCATCACAATAAACTGTGGAAAATTCTTCAAGAGATGGGAATACCAGACCACCTGACCTGCCTCTTGAGAAACTTATATGCAGGTCAGGAAGCAACAGTTAGAACTGGACATGGAACAACAGACTGGCTCCAAATAGGCAAAGGAGTACGTCAAGGCTGTATATGGTCACCCTGCTTATTTAACTGCTATGAGGAGTACATCATGAGAAACGCTGGGCTGGAAGAAACACAAGCTGGAATCAAGATTGCTGAGAGAAATATCAATAACCTCAGATATGCAGATGACAACACCCTCATGCCAGAAAGTGAAGCGGAACTAAAAAGCCTCTTGATGAAAGAGAAATAAGAGAGTGAAAAAGTTGGCTTAAAGCTCAACATTCAGAAAACGAAGATCATGGCATCTGGTCCCATCGCTTCATGGGAAATAGATGGGAAACCGTGGAAACAGTTTCAGACTTTATTTTGGGGGGCTCCAAAATCACTGCAGATGGTTATTGCAGACATGAAATTAAAAGACGCTTACTCCTTGGAAGAAAGTTATGACCAATCTAGAATAGCATATTCAAAAGCAGAGACATTACTTTGCCAACAAAGATCCATCTAGCCAAGGCTATGTTTTTCCAGGGGTCATGTATGGATGTGAAAGTTGGACTGTGAAGAAAGCTGAGTGTCAGAGAATTGATGCTTTTGAACTGTGGTGTTGGAGAAGACTCTTGAGAGGCCCTTGGACTGCAAGGAGATCCAACCAGTCCATTCTAAAGGAGATCAGTCCTGGGTGTTCTTTCGAAGGAATGATGCTAAAGCTGAAACTCCAATATTTTGGCCACTTCATGCGAAGATTGACTCATTGGAAAAGACTCTGATGCTGGGAGGGATTGGGGGCAGGAGGAGAAAGGGACGACAGAGAATGAGATGGCTGGATGGCATCACAGACTCGATGGACATGTGTTTGTGTGAACTTCGGGGGTTGGTGATGGACAGGGAAGCCTGGTGTGCTGCGATTCATGAGGTCGCAGAGTCAGACACGACTGAGTGACTGAACTGAACTTCTTTGCATTGATCACTGAGGAAGGCTTTTTTATCTCTCCTTGCTATTCTTTGGAACTCTGCATTCAAATGGGTATATCTTTCCTTTTCTCATTTGCCATTTGCTTCTCTTCTTTTCACAGCTATTTCTGAGGCCTCCTCAGACAACCATTTTGTCTTTTTTGCATTTCCTTTTTTGGGGGATGTTCTTGATCACTGCTTCCTTTACAATGTCATGAACCGCCATTCATAGTTCTTCAGCCACTCTATCAGATCTAATCCTTTCAGCCTATTTCTCACTTCCACTGTATAATCAAAAGGGATTTAATTTAGGTCATACCCATATGGCCTAGTGGTTTTCCCTACTTTCTTCAATTTAAGTCTGAATTTGGCAATAAGGAGTTCATGATCTTAGCCACCGTGGGCTCCTGGTCTTATTTGTGCTAACTGTATAGAGCTTCTCCATCTTTGCCACAAAGAATATGATCAATCTGATTTCAGTATTGACCATCTCGTGACGGCCATGTGTAGTCTTTTCTTGTGTTGTTGGAAGGTGTTTGCTATGACCAGTGCGTTATCTTGACAAAACTCTATTAGCCTTTGCCTGCTTCATTCTATACTCCAAGGCCAAATTTGTCTGTTACTCCAGGTATTGCTTGACTTCCTACTTTTGCATTCCATTCCCCTATAATGACGTCTTTTGTGTGTGTTAGTTCTAGAAGGTCTTGTAGGTCTTCCTAGAACCGTTCAACTTCAGCTTCTTCAGCACTACTAGTCAGGGCATAGACTTGGATTACCGTGATATTGAATGGTTTGCCTTGGAAATGAATACAGGCCATTCTGTCATTTTTGAGATTGCATCCAAGTACTGCATTTCAGACTGAAGTGACTTATCAGCAGCAGCAGCACGCTTGTATATCTCTTTTTGATCTTAAATCATTTGGTCATAGGTAACTTACCATGAGGACACAGGTATGGATTGAGGAGGGACCGCAGTGTGGCAGGAAGAGGTGACAAGGGAGTCTAGGCCACCTGCTCAGGAAACTAGCATGTCTTCAGAGTCTGCTCAGGCTTCATCCCACATGGACACCTTCCACAAATGAGGGAGTACTTCTGGGCACCCCAGACTTTATTGCCAGGGAGATGGGATAACAGTGTTTGTGATGGGCAGCCTGTGTCTTTATTCTCACTTGGCCAGCCATTCTGCTGCTGCTGCTGCTGCTGCTGCTAAGTCGCTTCAGTCATGTCTGAATCTGTGCTTCCCCAGAGACAGCAGCCCACCAGGCTCCCCCGTCCCTGGGAATCTCCAGACAAGAACACTGGAGTGGGTTGCCAGTTCCTTCTCCAATGCATGAAAGTGAAAAGTGAAAGTGAAGTCGCTCAGTCATGCCAGACTCTACGAGACCCCATGGACTGCAGCCTACCAGGCTCCTCTGCTCATGGGATTTTCCAGGCAAGAGTACTGGAGTGGGGTGCCATTGCCTTCTCTGGGCCAGCCATTCAGTCTCCACTAGAAACTATCAGCAAGCCAGGAGATTCTTGAAAGATCTCCTAGCAAAACAGGAGATCAGTTGAGTGAGCAAAACAGACATCCCACCAGGTGTCTACTAGACCTCCTCCTCCCTCTTTTCAGCACTGCCTTACTGCCTTTTCCTAGCCTCTGCTTCAAGAGCCTAGTGTTCTTCCAAAGTCCCCTTTTATGAGTAGAGGAATGAGATCTGATAAATCTCTTCAATTTGAGAATTTGGGGACTTTAAAAAATGTTGAGATAGTCAAAAAGAACCACAGGGAATGAGCAACGCTGAGCCAAAGTAATGAGTCTCTGATGGTGGGATTGAAGTGTCAATAAGGAAACTACCTGGGTGTGTAGGGAGGGTTCACTCACCTCCTGACCTTCAAATCACAGCTTGTGACCACCAACTTCTTTGTTGTGGTACATGGCCTTCCCATTGCCATGGCTTCTCTTGTTGCAGAGCATGGGCTCTAGAGCATGGACTCAGTAGTTGGGGCTTGTGGGCTTAGTTTCCCCACAGCACTTGGGACCTTCCTGGACCAGGGATCAAAACCATGTTCCCTGCTTTCACAGGCGAATTCTTTACCACTGAGTCACCAGGGAAGTCCCATACCTTCTCTTTTACAGTTGTGGGGAAGGCCAAGTTTCCTTTCTGCCCTAATCAGCCTACCTTTCAATATCCACCACCTCCTCCTTCCTCCACCCTTCCTTCCTCCACCCTCCCTTCCTCCACCCTCCCTTCCTCCACCCTCCCTAAGACTCTTACCACACCTGTGATTTATGAGACTCTTCCTAATCAATCCTGGGTAACAGAGAACATCCAACAGTGAAGAAAAGACCAAACCCATCACATAAATACTGTACTTACTTGTTTTGTTAGCACTCAGAGTGAAGCTTGCTTCCTTCTCTGTGCTATCTCTGTGTACAGATTGCCCAGAATCACCCAGGCAACCAGATAGAATGGAACTTTAAAGAAACAATCATCTTTTCATACCTCACTAGAAATTAATTAGCTCCTCTCCTGCAGACCAATACTAATACTATCAGAGATGATGTCTCAACTCCTGCTCAGTTCTAGGCCATAATTAATAATCAGGCTATTTCTCTGTCATTCCATGACTGCTGGGCAATCTCCTTTCACTAATGGCTGCTTTATGTTACCACAGGGCAGACAATCTTCCAGTGACCCTCAGGCTTCCACAGGAAGTTTTAGCCAGATCTAATCACTATGGGTCTCCAGCAGACACACTCTCCTCCCCATCCCAACATTGTTATCACCCAAATGAAACTGTTAAAGGAATAAAAACTTCACAAAAGGGTACAGTTTATGAACCAATTGTGTACAGTTCAGCAGGGAACAGTTTTTCTTATTGAATACTTATAAGATTGTTACCTGCCTTATCTCCTTTGGGCTGCCTCCCCCAGTTATGTGTCAGTTTATCAGAAAGCTGGTGTTTCCTGAAGCACAGAACTCTCAACCATTGCCTCAATTCACTTCACTTTAGCAATGGTGCTTCCTGGATGGTGTACATATTTGTAATATGTATAAAGTTCCTGATATCATCAATTTTGTATTTAATAAAGGGATGTGAGACCACTGCACTTTTTGACAGTTAATATAATATTAGTTGTTTATTATTTCATGTGAAAAGTTAGTATCTTCTTTGGTTTAAATCACAGCTGCCTCAGGAATATATGGGAATTTTCCTAATCAGTTTTTGTTCTTGGTCCAGATATAAACAATATTCACGATCTCAAGTGTACAGAGAACTTATTTATAGCCTTGACATATTTTTCCATGAACTGTTTAAATACCAATAGAGTACCAATGTACCTGTCCAGGAAAATAACTGATTTATGTTCTTGTCTATTGGTGACCTTCCATAGAAAGAAATTAAGGATCATTTGAGTATAAAGAGGGCTCAAACAAAACCTTGTGTGCACCAGGACCCAGAGACCCCACAAGAGACTGAGCCAGACCTGCCTTTGAATGTTTGAGTATCTTCTGCAGAGGCACGGGTCAGCAGTGGCCTGCTGTGGGGATAGGGGCTCTGGCTGCAGCAGACCTGGGATGCATGGCATGTGGCATAAAACCTCATTAGCCTCAGCATAGAGCCACGGAGCAGATGACCTGCACACTGGAGAACAACTATATCAAGAAATTCTCCCACTGTTGCAAAAGTTCTAGGGCCACAAAACAGATTCCCCAATCTGGGGATCTGGCAAAGGGACTGAGAACCCCCAAAGAATTTGACTTTGAAGGCCAGTGGGATTTGATTACAGAATTCCACAGGACTGGAGAAACAGACTCTTGGAGGGCACAAACAAAACCTTGTGTTCACCAGGACCCAGGAGAAAGGAGCAGTGACCCCACAAGAGACTGAGCCATACTTGCCTGTGAGGGTCCAGGATTCTCCAGCGGGGCCTGCTGTAGGGTCAGGGGCACTGAATAAAACAGTCCTGGGAGCCATGTGCCATAAGTCCTTTTGAAGGAGGTTGCCATTACTGCCATTACCCTTACCATAGTTTGGCCTCAGGCCAAACCACAGGGAGGGAACACAGCCCCACCCATCAACAGAAAATTGGGTTAAAGATTTACTGAGCCTGGTCCCACCCATCAGAATAGGACCCAGATTCCCCATAGCCAGTTCCTCCCATCAAGAAGCTTCCACAAGCCTCTTATCTCTATCCATCAGAGGACAGACAGACTGAAAACCATAATCACAGAAAACTAACCAAATTGATGACATGGATCACAGTTCAGTTCAGTTCAGTCACTCAGTCGTGTCTGACTCTTTGCGACCCCATGAACTGCAGCATGCCAGGCCTCCCTGTCCATCACCATCTCCCTGAGTTCACTCAGACTCATGTACATCGAGTCCGTGATGCCATCCAGCCATCTCATCCTGGGTTGTCCCCTTCTCCTCCTGCCCCCAATGTCTCCCAGCATCAGAGTCTTTTCCAATGAGAACTCTTCTCATGAGGTGTCCAAAGTACTGGAGTTTCAGCTTTAGCATCACTCCTTCCAAAGAAATCCCAGGGATGATCTCCTTCAGAATGGACTGGTTGGATCTCCTTGCAGTCCAAGGGACTCTCAAGAGTCTTCTCCAACACCATAGTTCAAACGCATCAATTCTTCAGTGCTCAGTCTTCTTCACAGTCCAACTCTCACATCCATACATGACCACTGGAAAAACCATAGCCTTGACTAGATGGACCTTAGTCGGCAAAGTAACGTCTCTGCTTTTGGATATACTATCTAGGTTGGTCATAACTTTCCTTCCAAGGAGTAAGCATCTTTTAATTTCATGGCTGCAGTCACCATCTGCAGTGATTTTGGAGCCCCCAAAATAAAGTCTGAAACTGTTTCTACTGTTTCCCCATCTACTTCCCATAAAGTGATGGGACTGAATGCCATGATCTTCGTTTTCTGTATGTTGAGCTTTAAGCCAACTTTTTCACTCTCCTCTTTCACTTTCACCAAGAGGCTTTTAGTTCCTCTTCACTTTCTTCCATAAGGGTGGTGTCATATGCGTTTCTGAGGTTATTGATATTTCTCCCAGCAATCTTGATTCCAGCTTGTGTTTCTTCCAGTCCAGCATTTCTCATGATGTACTCTGCATAGAAGTTAAATAAGCAGGGTGACAATATACAGCCTTGATGTACTCCTTTGCCTATTTGGAACCAGTCTGTTGTTCCATGTCCAGTTCTAACTGTTGCTTCCTGACCTGCATACAGATTTCTCAAGAGGCAGGTCAGGTGGTCTGGTATTCCCATCTCCTTCAGAATTTTCCACAGTATATTGTGATCCACACAGTCAAAGGCTTTACTTTACTAGCATGTGAGATGAGTGCAATTGTTTAGTAGTTTGAGCATTCTTTGGCATTGCCTTTCTTTGGAATTGGCATGGACCGCAGCCTTGTCTAACTCAATGAAACTATGAGACATGCCATGTATGGCCATCGAAGGAAGATGGGTCATGGTGGAGAGTTCTGACAAAATGTGGTCTCCTGGAAAAGGGAATGGCGAACTACTTCAGTATTCTTGCCTTGAGAATCTCATGAACAGTATGAAAAGGCAAAAATATATGACACTGAAAGATGAACTCCCCAGGTCAGTAAGTGTCCAATATGCTACTGGAGAAGAACAGAGAAATTGCTCCAGAAGGAATGAAGAGATGGGGCCAAAGCAGAAACAATGCCCAGTTGTGGATGCATCTGGTGGTGAAAATAAAGTCCGATGCTGTAAAGAACAATATTGCATAGGGACTTGGAATGTTAGGTCCATGAATCAAGGTAAATTGGAAGTGGTCAAACAAGAGATGGCAGAGTGAACATCAACATTTTAGGAATCAGTGAACTAAAATGGACCAGAATAGACAAATTCAATTCAGATGACCATTATATCTACTACTGTGGGCAAGAATCCCTTAGAAGAAATGGAGTAGACATCATAGTCAACAAAAGAGTCCAAAATGCAGTACTTGGGTGAGATCTCAAAAACGACAGAATGATCTCTGTTTGTTTCCAAGGCAAACCATTCACTATCACAGTAATCCAAGTCTATGCTCCAACCAGTAATGCCAACGAAGCTTAAGTTGAACAGTTCTATGAAGACCTACAAGACCTTCTAGAAATAACACCCCAAAAAGATATCCTTTTCATCATAGGGGACTGGAATGCAAAAGTAGGAAGTCAAGAGATACCTGGAGTAACAGACAAATTTGGCCTTGGAGTACAGAATGAAGCAGGGCAAAGGCTAATAGAGTTTTGCCAAGAGGACACACTGGTCATAGCAAACACACTCTTCCACATCACAAGAGATGACTCTTTGCATGGACATCCCAGATGGTCAATACTGAAATCAGATTGATTATATTCTTTGTAGCCAAAGATGGAGAAGCTCTATACAGTCAGCACAAACAAGACTGGGAGCTGACTATGGCTCAGATCATGAACTCTTTATTGCTAAATTCAGACTTAAACTGAAGAAAGTGGGAAAAACCACTAGACCATTCAGGTATGACCTAAATCAAAACCCTTATGATTATACAGTGGAAGTGAGAAATAGATTCAAGGGATTAGATCTAATAGACAGAGTGCCTGAAGAACTATGGTTGGAGGTTCATAACATTGTACAGGATGCTGTGATCAAAACCATCCCCAAGAAAAAGAAATTCAAAAAGGCAAAATGGTTGTCTGAGGAGGCCTTAGAAATAGCTGTGAAAAGAAGAGAAGTAAACAGCAAAGGAGAAAAGGAAAGATATACCTATTTGAATGCAGATTTCCAAAGAATAGCAAGGAGAGATAAGAAAGCCTTCCTCAGTGATCAATGCAAAGAAAGAGAGGAAAATAGTAGAATGGGAAAGACTAGAGATCTCTTCAAGAAAATTAGAGATACCAAGGGAACTTTTCATGCAAGGATGGTCTCAATAAAGGATATAAATGGTATGGACCTAACAGAAGCAGAAGACATTAAGAAGATGTGGCAAGAACACACAGAAAACTGTATTAAAAAGATCTTCACGGCCCAGATAACCATGATGGTGTGATCACTCACCTAGAGCCAGACATGCTGAAGTGTGAAGTCAAGTGGGCCTTAGGAAGCATCATTATGAACAAAGCTAGTGGAGGTGATGCAATTCCAGTTGAGCTATTTCAAATCCCAGAAGATGATGCTGTGAAAGTGCTGCACTCAATATGTCAGTAAATTTGGAAAACTCAGCAGTGGCTGCAGGACTGGAAAAGGTCAGTTTTCATTCCAATCCCAAAGAAAGGCAATGCCAAAGAATGTTCAAACTACTGCACAATTGCACTCATCTCACATGCTAGCAAGGTATTGATCAAAATTCTCCAAGTGAGGTTTCAACAGTACATGAACCATGAACTTCCAGATGTTCAAGCTGTATTTATAAAAGGCAGAGGAACCAGAGATCAAATTACCAACATCCATTGGATCACTGAAAAAGCAAGAGAGTTCCAGAAAAACATCCTCTTCTGCTTCATTGACTATGCCAAAGCCTTGACTGTGTGGATCAACAACAAACTATGGAAAATTCTTCAAGATCTGGGAATACCAGACCACCTTACCTGCCTCCTGAGAAATCTGTGTGCAGGTCAAGAAGCAACAGTTAGAACCAGACATGGAACAATGGACTGGTATGTCAAGGCTGTATATTGTCACCATACTTGGACTGGAAAAGGTCAGTTTTCATTCCAATTCCAAAGAAAGGAAATGCCAAAGAATGCTCAAACTACCGCACAATTGCACTCATCTCACATGCTAGTAAAGTAATGCTCAAAATGCTCCAAGCCAGGCTTCAGCAATACGTGAACCGTGAACTTCCTGATGTTCAAGCTGGTTTTAGAAATGGCAGAGGAACCAGAGATCAACTTGCGAACATCCGCTGGATCATTGAAAAAGCAAGAGAGTTCCAGAAAAACATCTATTTCTGCTTTATTGACTATGCCAAATCCTTTGACTGTGTGGATCACAATATACTGTGGAAAATTCTGAAGGAGATGGGAATACCAGACCACCTGACCTGCCTCTTGAGAAATCTGTATGCAGGTCAGGAAGCAACAGTTAGAACTGGACATGGAACAACAGACTGGTTCCAAATAGGCAAAGGAGTACGTCAAGGCTGTATATTGTCACCCTGCTTATTTAATTTCTATGCAGAGTACACCATGAGAAACGCTGGACTGGAAGAAACACAAGCTGGAAACAAGATTGCTGGGAGAAATATCAATAACCTCAGATATGCAGATAACACCACCCTTATGGCAGAAAATAAAGAGGAACTCAAAAGCCTCTTGGTGAAAGTGAAAGAGGAGAGTGAAAAAGTTGGCTTAAAGCTCAACATACAGAAAACGAAGATCATGGCATTCGGTCCCATCACTTTATGGGAAATAGATGGGGAAACAGTGGAAACAGTGTCAGACTTTATTTTTGGGGACTCCAAAATCACTGCAGATGGTGATTGCAGCCATGAAATTAAAAGACGCTTACTCCTTGGAAGAAAAGTTATGACCAACCTAGACAGCATATTCAAAAGCAGAGACATTACTTTGCCGACTAAGGTCTGTCTAGTCAAGGCTATGGTTTTTCCAGTGGTCATGTATGGATGTGAGAGTTGGACTGTGAAGAAGGCAGAGCACCGAAGAATTGATGCATTTGAACTGTGGTGTTGGAGAAGACTCTTGAGAGTCCCTTGGACTGCAAGGAGATCCAACCAGTCCATTCTGAAGGAGATCATCCCTGGGATTTCTTTGGAAGGAGTGATGCTAAAGCTGAAACTCCAGTACTTTGGCCACCTCATGCAAAGAGTTGACTCATTGGAAAAGACTCTGATCCTGGGAGGGATTGGAGGCAGGAGGAGAAGGGGCCGACAGAGGATGAGATGGCTGGATGGTATCACTGACTTGATGGACGTGAGTCTGAGTGAACTCAGGGAGTTGGTGATGGACAGGGAGGCCTGGCGTGTTGAGATTCATGGGGTCGCAAAGAGTCAGACACCACTGAGTGACTGAACTGAACTGAACATGAAGAATACATAATGTGAAATGCTGGCCTGGATAAAGTACAAGTTGGAATAAAATTTCTGGGAGAAATACCAATAATCTCTGATGTGCAAATTACACTACCTTTATGGCAGAAAGCAAAGAACTAAAGAGCCTCTTGATGAAAGTGAAAGAAGAGAGTGTAAAAGCTAGCTTAAGACTCAACATTCAGAAAACTAAGATCATGGAATCAGGTCCCATCACTTCATGGCAAATAGATGGGGAAACAATAAAAACAGTGACAGACTCTATTTTCTTGGACTCAAAAACCACTGGAGATGGTGACTGCAACCATGAACTTGAAAGATGCTTGCTCATTGAAAGAAAACCTATGACCAACCTAGACAGCATATTAAAAAGCAGAGACATTAGTTTACCGACAAAGGTCCGTCTAGTCAAAGCTATGAGTTTTCCAATCGTCATGTATGGTTGTGAGATTTGGACAATAAAGAAGGCTGAGCGATGAAGAATTGATGCTTTTGAATTGTGGTGTTGGAGAAGCCTCTTGAGAGTCCCTTGGAGTGCAAGTAGTTCAAACCAGTCTATCACATAGGAAATCAACCCTTAATATTCAGTGGAGGGACTGATGCTGAAACTGAAGCTCCAATACTTTGTCCATGTGATGTGAAGAACTGACTCATTGGAAAAGACCCTGATGATGGGAAAGATTGAAGGTTGGAGGGGAAGGGGCCAACTGAGGATGAGATGGTTGGATGGCATCACTGACTTGATGGATTGAGTTTGAAGAGACTCTAGGTGTTGGTGTTGGACAGGGAGGCCTGGTGTGCTGCAGTCCATGGGTTCACAAAGAGTTGGATACGACTGAGCGACTGTACTGACTGAAATATAAAGAAGAGATAGGAAAAGCCAAAAGTTTAGCAGCCTGCTGTGATGAGAGGTGATCAAAATGTATATATTTCGTGTACCTCATATTTCCATAATGTAGTTCCACAATGATCTTTGCTATCTTTTAGAAGAAAACCTATGCTTATCTCAATTTCTTACTTAACTATTGGGATGGCAAACATATGACATATATATTGCCACTCCCCACTCCCACTTTCACAGCAGGCAGTGCTAGTCCAACTTGGCATCTTTGTCACTGAATTTGGAGTAATTTCATAACCTTTTTGCAGTCCAGCTCTGTACACAGCTATGTAAATAGATGACATGGGTCACCTGAGATGAAAGCCATTTGTCTTTCTTTTTCTCTCCTTGAGAGGTCATATTGTTTCTTAGTCAAGGATCAGTGGTGTCAATGAGTAGAAACTCTTTCATGCTAGCTTTAGAAGGGGAAATTTATTATAAGACTATGACAACCAATATTACAGATATCTGGTCTATGAAGTACAGTGATTGAATTTGGAATCGGCAAGCAGAAACTGAGGTTGCTTTTCTTTCTCTCAGTGATCACACAGTGTCTCTCTTCTACACTTCTCTCTATTTTCTTTGACTCTCATTTCAACTTTCTACCTAACTGCCTTCCCAGTCTGACTCTTCCTGTTATATTTTTGTAACTTTTGAAAAAACTTATTTATTTGGCTGTGCCAGGTCTTAGTTGCAGCATGTGGGATCTAGCTCCCTGACCAGGGATTGAACCTGGGCCCCCTGCATCACCATTGTGAAGTCTTAGCCACTGGACCACCAGGAAAGTCCTTCTTCCTGTTATTTAATTCAAGCATCTACATAGTTCTCTCACTAGAGTCTCTGTGTCTTTTACTAAAAATTTTCAAGAGACAAACTCTGACAGACAATTAATTTGTGTTTCTAGGATGTCAGTTGTCTACTTTTGGTTCAATCAGGTTTAAGAGAGAAGACTCTCATTGTGTGAAGAACTGTCCCTCCCAGAGCCATGAACATGCCAAGTGAAAGCTGGAAAAGTTGGGTCTTGGTGGGCAAACTGACTCTCTAATAATCTGTTTACTATATTCTCCTTTTTGTCTTCCTTGAGTGCAGTTGCCAGATGAAACACAGGAGTGGCATGTACTCAGTCGCTGAGTCGTATCCAACTCTTACCACCTTATGGACTGTAGCCGGCTAGGCTCCTCTGTCCATGGAATTTTCCATGCAAGAATACTGGAGTGAGTTGCCACTTCCTTATCCAGGAATCTTCCTGACCCAGAGATTGAACCTGTCTTGGCAGGTGGATTCTTCACCCCCTGAGTCATCAGGGAAGCAAAATACAGGAGGCTCAATTATAGTTGAATTTCAGACCAACTGTGAATATTCTTTGACATATGTATGCCCCCCAAATTATTCATTGTTTATGAGAAATTCAAACGCCAATGGACATCCTGTGTTTTAGTTGCTAAATTTAGCAACCTTGTCCCTGAGTCCTCTCTTGGACTCACCCCTTGGGCTGATGCAGTGAAATATTTTCTAATAAATCATTAGGTGTTATCCATAGAGGATGAGTAAAAATCCAAAAACTGAAATATGCTCTTCACTAGCAGAGATACAGTATGGCCATAGCAATAGTCCACATTTAGAATATTGCATGGTTTACTATTATTGGTTCTATTTTTGAAGACTTGGTTTTTCCTTCTAGATTGATTTTAGGACAGATTTTTTGGTAGAGTGGGTGGATTGTCTCTACCAAAGAATAGAAGCTATTGAGGGGCAGAGTCTGACTCATGGTAATTTGATGTCACTCAGTGGAATGTTTGGAGCACTATGAGTATATCACGAATGCCCCACTTTCAAAAAAATATCTTTCCTGGAAGAGTTTCTTCAAAAGAAGTTGAAGAGACTATCATCTCTACTTTCTTGAGTCAGATTTGTTTAGGGTTTGGGGGACTACCCAATCCTCTTCAATAATCAAATCAAAACCAAAGTACTAATTACAAGGGACTGATTTATTCATGAATTGTTGGCCAAGACCCAATAACCCAACATACAGTGCTGTTAAGAGATAGATTGTAGATGCAGCTTAGACTTATGACTTAAGAAGGAGACTTGTGACTTTCTACTCAAATTATAATCCTGAGGCCAACCTGCATATTCATGTGCAGAGGGAAAGACAAGAGAGGAGAGGGAAAGAGAGAGAGATGACTAGAAGTTTAAATCAGGATTGAGTCCACTTACCCAATCAAGAAAATGGATGTGAACCCCAGGACTGCATTGCATGCCAAGGTGGTAAAGAGAGCATTGTTCTTGTTCAATTGCTCAGTTGTGTCCAACTCTTTGCAAACCCTTGGACTACAGCATGCCAGGCTTCCCTATCCTTCACCATCTCTTAGAGTTTGCTCAAACTCATGTGCATTGAGTCGGTGATGCCATCCAACCATCTCATCCTCTGTCATCCCCTTCTCCTCTTGCCTTCAATCTTTCCCAGCATCAGGGTCTTTTCAAAAGAGTCAGTTCTTCACATCAAGTGGCCAAAGTATTGGAGCTTCAGGTCCAGCATCAGCCCTTCCAGTGAATACTCACGTTTGATTTCCTTTAGGATTGACTGGTTTGATCTCCTTTCAGTCCAAGGGACTCTCAAGAGTCTTCTCCAACACCACAGTTCAAAAGCATCAGTTCTTTGACGCTCAGCTTTCTTTATGGTCCAACTCTCACATCCATACATGACTACTGGATAAACCATAGCTTTGACTAGACAGACCTTTGCTGGCTTAGCATAAACAAAGAAAGAATAGCAAACACAATCACCTTTCAAGATAATGACCTTACACACTCACGATGTGTGGCCTGATGCAGTTTAACTATACAATTAGATTAGTCACTCCTTTCCCTGTGGGGATGGGGTGTGAAAGGACACTTCCTCCCTAACATGCCCCTATTATTTTTCCATTATTTGGTTTTCAGTTCAGTTCAGTTCAGTCACTCAGTCGTGTCCGACTCTTTGCGACCCCATGAATTGCAGCATGCCAGGCCTCCCTGTCCATCACCAACTCCTGGAGTTCACTCAGACTCATGTCCATCGAGTCCATGATGCCATCCAGCCATCCCATCCTCTGTCATCCCCTTCTCCTCCTGCCCCTAATCCCTGCCAGCATCAGAGTCTTTTCCAATGAGTCAACTCTTCTCATGAGGTGGCCAAAGTACTGGAGTTTCAGCTTTAGCATCACTCCTTCCAAAGAAATCCCAGGGATGATCTCCTTCAGAATGGACTGGTTGGATTTCCTTGCAGTCCAAGGGACTCTCAAGAGTCTTCTCCAACACCACAGTTCAAAAGCATCAATTCTTCGGTGCTCTGCCTTCTTCACAGTCCAACTCTCACATCCATACATGACCACTGGAAA
This sequence comes from Ovis aries, assembly GCF_016772045.2. Classification (NCBI taxonomy): domain Eukaryota; kingdom Metazoa; phylum Chordata; class Mammalia; order Artiodactyla; family Bovidae; genus Ovis; species Ovis aries. Next base: position 95,469,525 of record NC_056080.1, on the reverse strand, counting down.
AACCATAGCCTTGACTAGACAGACCTTAGTCGGCAAAGTAATGTCTCTGCTTTTGAATATGCTGTCTAGGTTGGTCATAACTTTTCTTCCAAGGAGTAAGCATCTTTTAATTTCATGGCTGCAATCACCATCTGCAGTGATTTTGGAGTCCCCAAAAATAAAGTCTGACACTGTTTCCACTGTTTCCCCATCTATTTCCCATGAAGTGATGGGACCAGATGCCATGATCTTCGTTTTCTGAATGTAGAGCTTTAAGCCAACTTTTTCACTCTCTTCTTTCACTTTCATCAAGAGGCTTTTAGTTCCTCTTCACTTTCTTCCATAAGGGTGGTGTCATCTGCATATCTGAGGTTATTGATATTTCTCCCAGCAATCTTGATTCCAGCTTGTGTTTCTTCCAGTCCAGCGTTTCTCATGGTGTACTCTGCATAGAAGTTAAATAAGCAGGGTGACAATATACAGCCTTGACGTACTCCTTTGCCTATTTGGAGCCAGTCTGTTGTTCCATGTCCAGTTCTAACTGTTGCTCCCTGACCTGCATACAGATTTCTCAAGAGGCAGGTCAGGTGGTCTGTATTCCCATCTCTTTCAGAATTTTCCACAGTTTATTGTGATCCACACAGTCAAAGGCTTTGGCATAGTCAATAAAGCAGAAATAGATGTTTTTTCTGGAACTCTCTTGCTTTTTCGGTGATCCAGTGGATGTTGGCAATTTGATCTCTGGTTCCTCTGCCTTTTCTAAAACCAGCTTGAACGTCAGGGAGTTCACGGTTCACGTATTGTTGAAGCCTGGCTTGGAGAATTTTGAGCATTACTTTACTAGCATGTGAGATGAGTGCAATTGTTCAGTAGTTTGAGCATTCTTTGGCATTGCCTTTCTTTGGGATTGGAATGAAAACTGACCTTTTCCAGTCCTGTGGCCACTGCTGAGTTTTCCAAATTTGCTGGCATATTGAGTGCAGCACTTTCACAGCATCATCTTTTGGGATTTGAAATAGCTCAACTGGAATTCCATCACCTCAACTAGCCTTGTTCCTAGTGATGCTTTCTAAGGCCCACTTGACTTCACATTCCAGGATGTCTGGCTTTAGATGAGTGATCACACTATCGTGATTATCCGGGTCGTGAAGATCTTTTTTGTACAGTTCTTCTGCGTATTCTTGCCACCTCTTCTTAATATCTTCTGCTTCTGTTAGGTCCATAACATTTCTGTCCTTTATCGAGCCCATCTTTGCATGAAATATTCCCTTGGTATCTCTAATTTTCTTGAAGAGATCTCTTGTCTTTCCCATTCTTAGTTATTTTTAAGGTGACAGCAGACTTCACCAAGTATATTAGTTCTGAGGGTTGCCATGATAAACTGCAAGCTGGTTGACGAACGTCAGTTGTTTTCTTCTTTTAATTTTTGGTGGCATCACGTGAGATCTTAGGTCCCCAGCCAGGGATCTAACCTGCATCTGAACCACTGGTCCAGCAGGGAAATCCTTGAGACATCACAGATTTATTTGGTCACAGTTCCAGAGGCTAGATGTCTGAGATGGGGGTGTCAGTAGGGCCATGCCTTCCTCTAAAGGCACCCCGGATGGATCCTTGCCAGCCTTCTCTCCTCAATTCTGATAGTTCCCTAGCCTGAGGCGGCACAGCTCTCACCTTCATGTGGCATTCTCTCTGTTTTCTTGTCTGGGTCCAACTTTACCCTTTTTATAACAGCACCAGTAATATTGGATCAGGGGCCCATTCTAGTATGATGAGTCCTCATCTAACACCTGCAGTGACACTGTTTCCAAGTGTTACTTTCTGTGGATTAGGAATTTGGGGGAGGGGCATTGTTCAACACCTAATGCCAAGGTTTTCCATTACTTGTAATCCATGTATCCCTTACAGCATCTCCAGAATTTATTTCTCCTCTTATGAGTACTTCTTACAAAAGTGTTTCAGTGTGGATGTTTGTGTGGCAGACCTTCTGAGGCCTTATGTTGCTGCTACTGCTAAGCCGCTTCAGTCGTGTCTGACTCTGTGCGACCCCATAGACGGCAGCCCACCAGCCTCCTCCATCCCTGGGATTCTCCAGGCAAGAACACTGGAGTGGGTTGCCATTTCCTTCACCAATGCATGGAAGTGAAAAGTGAAAGTGAAGTCGCTCAGTCGTGTTCAACTCTTAGCGACCCCATGGACTACAGCCTACCAGGCTCCTCTGCTCATGGGATTTTCCAGGCAAGAGTACTGGAGTGGGGTGCCATTGCCTTCTCTGCTGCGGCCTTATATGCCTGAATAAAACTTGATCTATATTATTTGTGCTACAGCAGAAGTGTACAACAAAATATGAGCTTTAGAGAAAGAAACTAAACCACAAAATCTGGCGTATATAGAGGACCCATGGGATGTTATGGTCACAAAAAAATATTTTTTTCCCTCCAGTCCAACATATAGTACCTAGTTAATGAGCGGGGGAGGGGTTTTTTGGGAGGCTGCCTACAACATAAAAGTGGTTGAAAGCTCTAGAACACCATAAATTTGTATCAGACTTGCATGATTTCTTGCATATAACAGTAATTAAAAAAAAGAAGTAGCTTGAATTAGTGTTTAGTACCCAAGACTGGTTTTCTGACAATTCATGAGTCTAGCAATTGGTATACGGCTCTTGAAATAGCTTACCCCACACCATTTTAATTTTTCAAGTGACTTGCAGTATGTTCTTATTTTTTCCTGTAAGTAACCTCAAGAGATCAGCGTAGAAAACTTTATTTTTCTGCTGGGGCTCTCACTGCCTGGAGAAAGATGGGACTGGGAGCTTGGGTGGCCTGAGACCTCTGGTAGCAACAGCTACAGAAATCTGATGATGCAGATCACCATAGCAGTTGTGAGACAATTTCAATAACAGGCGATACCCTAAAAATGCAGTTTACGTTGGAAGCTTCACTGGAGGCCATGTCACGTTATCATGCTACCTTAGAAGATGAGGTACAAGACTAAAAGAAGAAGTTACGTCAACTCACAAGTCAGATTGATGATCTTACAGCAGAGCTGGAAATCTTCAGAATGTCTGCACCTGAATGCAAAAAATTAAGTTCTTTGACAGGAATTATTATCTATGAAAATACAAGCAGTATCTCAAGGAAACTTAGAGCAGTTATGAGAGAAGAATAACGCTTCAATAAGAAGTCAGATGGAACTCAGAGTTAAAGACTTGGAATCTGAACTCTCCAAGGTGAAAACATTTCAAGAAGATTCTAATACAGGAGAGTTGGAAAAATATAAGCCACTCTACCTAGTACGAGCTAGAATTTAGAAAGACATTGGCAAACAAACTAGACAAGACTAATGAGAGGCTAGCGGAGATCAGCAGCAAACTTGTGGTGGAGAAACAGTAGAAAAGACCTTGAATCAGCACTCTTACCACGAGACCAGTCCTGGAGCCCATTTGTGTTGGAAATATCAATAGCAGTTTAGTGCTCAATAGAAATATTACTCTAAGAGCAAATGTAGTGTTTTCTACCTCAATTCCACGCCCTTCAAATAACAGCATGGAGACTTACTTGACCAAGATGCAGTGGGAGTTGCAAAAGAAAATAACTAGAGAACTAGAAAAACCTGCTGCTGAATTTGAATCTGGATCCTAAGGAGTGTCTCCTCTAGGATCTACAGATGAGTCAAATCTACATCAGGACCTATTTTTGAAAATATCACAAGAATATGTGCAGATTTTGAAGAAAAAATATATGATCTGAAAGATAAATAGTAAATGTTTCCCTACTGCACTGTTTTCATGACATTTTTAGTCGTTTCCCATTAAATATGATGAGAAAATCTTAAAAAAAGAGAAGCCTTTATTTTTGACAATTTCACTTTGTCTTCACTGTTTGTTCAGTGAAACTAAAGTTTATAAAAGAGACTTGTTTACACAACAGTGATAGAATCCTTTTTTGAACAAATATCAAGAGTTGACTACCTTCACACCTTTCATTGTTACTAATTTATAACATCTTCCATTAGTCCTTTGGTACTTTAGAATTTTATTTCATTTTGCTGTGGATACTTTTTGTTTTACAAATGTGAAAATTGAAGGTAAGTAGCTCAGTCACATTCTTTTTTTTTAATTGAAGTATACTTGATTTACAACTTTGTATTAGTTTCAGGTGTACAGCAAATTCACTGATATATTTAATATATATTTTTTCAGATTATTTCCATTATTGGTTCTTATAAGATATTGGATATAATTCCCTGTGCTCTACTGTAACTCTTATAACATCTATTTTATGTATAGTAGTTTGTATTGGTTAATCCCAAACTCCTAATTCTCCCCTCCTCCCTTTCCTTTCCCCTTGGTAACCATAAATTTGTTTTGAATATCTGTGAACCTGTGTCTGTTTTGTAAAAGTTCATTTGTATCAGTTTTTAGATTCCCCATATAGGTGACATCATACGATATTGTCTTCCTTTTTTTAGTTCACTTAGTGTGATAACGTGTAGGTCCATCCATGTTGCTCCAGATAGCATTATTTCATTCTTTCCTATGCCAAAGTAATATTCCATTTAATATATATATATACCACTTCTTAAGCCAGTCACTTGTTGATGGGCACTTGGATTGTTTCCATATCTTAGCTATTGTAAATAGTGCCGTTATGAACATTGAGGTGTCAGTCACGTTCTATTGTTCTGATTCGCAGCCACACAATTGGACATTTTTACTTATTTATTTGACTATGCCTGGTTTCAGTTGTGGCAAATGGGATCTTTGTTGCATGTGCAGGATCTTCAGTTGTGGCATGTGAACTCTTAGTTGCCATGTGTGGGATCTAGCTCCCCAACCAGGGATCAAACCCAGAGTCCCTGCATTGTGAGTGCAGAGTCTTAGCCACTAGACTACCAGAGGGGTCCCACAATTGAGACATCGATTTTCTATTTTGCAAATTGGCAGAGAAGGTATAGATATGATAGATACAGTCCATTCAGTCTTTTCAGGACTAATTATTCCAGCCATTCATTAGCATAAGGAGAAGGCAATGGCACCCCACTCTGGTGTTCTTGCCTGGAGAATCCCAGGGAAACAGGAGCCTAATGGGCTGCCGTCTATGGGGTCGCACAGAGTCGGACACAACTGAAGCAACTTAGCAGCAGCAGCAGCACCATTAGCATAAGGCTTTGTTTCTTCTTTTCCTCTTTGTGATTACCTGCCTTTTGGTAAATAAAAAAAATTTAAATTGAAGTATAGTTGTTTTGCAATGTGTTAATTACTGCTGTACAGGAAAGTGATTCAGTTTTACATATATATACATATACGCATTCTTTTTTGATACATTCTTTTCCTTTATGGTTTACTATAGGTTGGAAAGATATACCCATTTGAATGCAGAGTTCCAAAGAATAGCAAGGAGAGATAAGAAAGCCTTCCTCAGCGATCAATGCAAAGAAATACAGGAAAACAACAGAATGGGAATGACTAGAGATCTCTACAAGAAAATTAGAGATACCAAGGGAACAGTTCATGCAAAGATGGGCTCAATAAAGGACAGAAATGGTATGGACCTAACAGAAGCAGAATATATGAAGAACAGGTGGCAAGAATACACAGAAGAACTGTACAAAAAAGATCTTCATGACCAAGATAATCACGATGGTGTGATCACTCACCTAGAGCCAGACATCCTGGAATGTGAAGTCAAGTGGACCTTAGAAAGCTTCACTACGAACAAAGCTAGTGGAGGTGATGGAATTCCAGTGGAGCTGTTTCAAATCCCAAAAGATGATGCTGTGAAAGTGCTGCACTCAATATGCCAGCAAATTTGGAAAACTCAGCAGTGGCCACAGGACTGGAAAAAGGTCAGTTTTCATTCCAGTCCCAAAGAAGGGCAATGCCAAAGAATGCTCAAACTACCACATAATTAAACTCATCTCATACACTAGTAAAGTAATGCTCAAAATTCTCCAAGCCAGACTTCAGCAATACGTGAACCATGTACTTCCAGATGTTCAAGCTGGTTTTAAGAAAGGCAGAGGAACCAGAGATAAAATTGCCAACATCTGATGGATCATGGAAAAAGCAAGAGAGTTCCAGAAAAAACATCTATTTCTGCTTTATTGACTATGCCAAACCTTTGACTGTGTGGATCACAATAAACTGTGGAAAATTCTGAAAGAGATGGGAATACCAGAGCACCTGACCTGCCTCTTGAGAAATCTGTATGCAGGTCAGGAAGCAACAGTTAGAACTGGACATGGAACAACAGACTGGTTGCAAATAGGCAAAGGAGTACGTCAAGGCTGTATATTGTCACCCTGCTTATTCAGCTTATATGAAGAGTTCCGTTCGGTTCAGTTCAGTCGCTCAGTCATCTTCGACTCTTCGCGACCCCATGAATTGCAGCATGCCAGGCCTCCCTGTCCATCACCAACTCCCGGAGTTCACTCGAACTCACATTCATCAAGTCGGTGATGCCATCCAGCCATCTCATCCTCTGTCGTCCCCTTCTCCTCCTGTCCCCAGTCCCTTCCAGCAGCAGAGTCTTTTCCAGTGAGTCAACTCTTCACATGAGGTGGCCAAAGTACAGGAGTTTCATCTTTAGCATCATATGCTGAGTACATCATGAGAAACGTTAGGCTGGAGGAAGCACAAGCTGGAATCAGGATTGCCAGGAGAAATATCAATAACCTCAGATATGCAGATGACACCACCCTTATGGCGGAAAGTGAAGAGGAACTAAAAAGCCTCTTGATGAAAGTGAAAGAACAGAGTGAAAAAGTTGGCTTAAATCTCAACATTCAGAAAACGAAGATCATGTCATCTGGTCCCATCACTTCATGGGAAATAGATGGGAAACAGTGGAAACAGGGTCAGATTTTATATTTCTGGGCTCCAAAATCACTGCAGATGGTGATTGCAGCCATGAAATTAAAAGACGCTTGCTCCTTGGAAGGAAAGTTATGACCAACCTAGACAGCATATTAAAAAGCAGAGACATTACTTTGTCAACAAAGGTCCATCTAGTCAAGGCTATGGTTTTTCCAGTGGTCATGTATGGATGTGAGAGTTGGGCTATAAAGAAAGCTGAGCACTGAAGAATTATGCTTTTGAACTGAAGTGTTGGAGAAGACTCTTGAGAATCCCTTGGACTGCAAGGAGATCCAACCAGTACATCCTAAAGGAGATCAGTTATGGGTGTTCATTTGTAGGACTCATGCTGAAGCTGAAACTCCAATACTTTGGCCACCTTATGCGAAGAGCTGACTCATTTGAAAAGACCCCAATGCTGGAAAAGATTGAGGGCAGGAGGAGAAGGAGACGACAGAGGATGAGATGGTTGGATGGCATCACCAACTCGATGGATGTGAGTCTGAGTGAACTCCGGGAGTTGGTGATGGACAGGGAGGCCTGGTGCTGCAGTTCATGGGGTCGCAAAGAGTCAGACACATCTGAGCGACTAAAGTGAACTGAATTGGATATAGTTTTCTGTGCTATACAGTGAAACCTTGCTGTTTATCCATTCTATATATGAAAGCTTGGATCTGTTAACCCCTCCCCCTCAATCCCCTCTCACTTGGCTACCACCAATCTGTTCTCCATGTCCATCAGTCTGTTTCATAGATAGGTTTATGTGTTTCATATTTTAGATTCTACATATAAGTGATATCGTACGGTATTTGCCTTTCTCTTTCTAATTTATTTCACTTAGTGTGATAATCTCTAGTTGCATCCATGTTGCTAAAATGACATTATTTCATTCTTTTTATGACGGAGTAGTATTCCATCATTATTCCATCTTTATCCATTCCTCTGTTGAGGGACATTTAGATTTATTTCCATGTCTTGGCTATTGTGAATAATGCTGCTCTGACATCGGGATATATGTATCTTTTGGAATTTTAATTTTGTCTGGATATATGCCCAAGAGTGAGATTGCTGGATCATATGGTAATTCTATTTTTAATTTTCTGTGCTTCCTTTCTGTTTTCCACAGTGGTTGTGCTAGCTTACATTCCCAGCCTTTTGGTAATTTTAATATGGATTAAAAAGTAGTTCATTTTGCTAGGAAAATTGGTAACTAAGGGAAGAGTTTGATGATAGAGGGTATCTACATATATTTTTTTATTATCAGAAAATTTCTACTGTTTAGAGAAAAGTGACTATATGGTTCGTATATCTATTTTTAAAGTAAAATATTTATATATGACAGATTTATGGCAATTTATTTCTTCATCTCCTTCAGCTGTCTTTTCAATGTGTTATTTTGATTCAGGCACATCAGGGAATAATTCTAAGTAGAACTATTCTCAAGTAACACTACCTCAAAGTTCTTAGATGTAAGCTATTATTAGCTATTATTAGCCCTTTCTTATTTCAAAGACGGCCCTTACTATACATTATATAAATAATTGCGAAACTAATTAATCATGATTAAACCTTGTTTTATAAGGTTGCAACAGCAGAGGAATAATTGAGGGTTGTATATAGGTTGCCTTTAAGGAGATATTTGACTGAAACTCTCAGAAAACTTTCTTCTTACTTCTAGTTCCCTTCCTTTGTTGCTTCTAATTCTTAGGAATTTCACGATGTGGCAGGGACTGGAGGATTCTGAGAGTTGATAAAACTGGAGACTTTTAAATATCCCTCATCTGGTGTATCACTTCTCTGTGACCACTTAAAGATTTGCCAATCAGGCACATGCCACCACGAGCTAGCATCCTCAACCCTGTTAGCCCGGTAAAACGTCTTTTAGCTGCATGAGCATTCCTTCAGCTCTTCAGAGCCCCCTCTCCCCACAGGAGGTAGAAGAGAGGATCTCAAAGTATACTTTCAGCTACATGTTTATATAATTTCTTTTTAAAAATTTTATGTATTTATTTTAATTGGAGAATAATTACTTTGCAATATTGTGATGGTTTTTGTCATACGTCAACATGAATCAGCCATAGGTATACTTGTGTCCCTTCCCTCCTGAACCCCCCCTCCCAGCCCCCACCCCACCCCATCCCTCCAGGTTGTCACAGAGCACCTGCTTTGGGTGCCCTGGCCCTGCCTCATACCTCAAACTCACACTGGCTATCTATTTTACATATGGTAATATATATGTTTCAATGCTGTTCTCTCAAATTATCCCACCGTCTCCTTCTCCCACTGAGCCCAAAAGTCTGTTCTTTGCATCTGTGTCTCCTTTGCTGCCCTGAACATAGGATTGTAGGTACCATCTTTCTAAATTCCACATATATGTGTTCAGTTCAGTCACTCAGTCGTGCCTGACTCTTTGCGACCCCATGAATTGCAGCATGCTAGGCCTCCCTGTCCATCACCAACTCCCAAGTCTACCCAAACCCACGTCCATCAAGTCAGTGATGCCATCCAACCATCTCATCCTCTGTTGTCCCCTTCTTCTCCTGCCCCCAATCCTTCCCAGCATCAGAGTCTTTTCCAATGAGTCAACTCTTCGCATGAGGTGGCCAAAATATTGGAGTTTCCGCTTTAGCATCAGTCCTTCCAATGAACACCTAGGAATGATCTCCTTTAGGATGGACTGGTTGGATCTTCTTACAGTCCAAGGGACTCTCAAGAGTCTTCTCCAACACCACAAATCAAAAGCATCAATTCTTCAGTGCTCAGCTTTCTTTATAGTCTATCTCTCACATCCATACATGACCACTGGAAAAACCATAGCCTTGACTAGATGGACCTTTGTTGGCAATGTAATGTCTCTGCTTTTGAATATGCTATCTAAGTTGGTCATGACTTTCCTTCCAAAGAGTAAGCGTCTTTTAATTTCATGGCTGTAATCACCATCTGCAGTGAATTTGGAACCCCCCAAAATAGTCTGACCCTGTTTCCACTGTTTCCCCATCTATTTCCCATGAAGTGATGGGACCAGATGCCATAATCTTAGTTTTCTGAATGTTGAACTTTAAGCCAACTTTTTCACTCTCCTTCTTCACTTTCATCAAGAGGCTTTTAGTTCCTCTTCACTTACTATACAGTATTTGTCTTTCTCTTTCTGACCTACTTCACTGTGTATAATAAGCTCTAGGTTTCCCACCTCATTAGAACTGACTCAAATGTATTCCTTTTGTAGCTGAGTAATATTCCATTGTTTATGTAATTTCTTTATTTTTTAATTTTAAAATTGTTTAATTTTCACAAATTTTGTTGAAGTACAGTTGATTTACAATGTGTTAACTTCCATGTTTATCGAATTTCATGTAGAAATATATGTGAGAAATGTTTGAAATCTGATCTTTTAGCACTTTTTTTAAATGATAGGTTTTTAGAAAGCACTTTACTGAATAAAAGGAGCAAAATATAATTCATTTCAGTTCCATTGTTACTGTTGTGTTAGTCACTCAGTCGCATCCGACTCTCTGTGATCCCATGGCTTCCGTGGTGGCTCAGGTGGTAAAGAATCTGCCTGCAGTGCAGGAGACCTGAATTGGATCCCTGGGTCTGGAAGATCCCCTAGAGAAAAGAATGACTACCCATTCCACTATTCTTGCCTGGAGAATTCCTTGGTTAGAGAAGCAAGGTGGGCTACAGTCCACAGGGTCACAAAGAGTTGGACACGACTGAACAATTAACAATTTTAGTTCCACAGCCAGGAACAAGATATGAGTTTTGGAGATGAAGGTAATGAATTCCGATTAAAGGGAAACACAGTGTGGAAGGTCTTTGAGGGAAGGACCACGTTTGAAACTGGCTTCACAGCGACACCTGGTGGACAGAAATGTAAGGAAGCCAAGAACTGACAGCCCTGACACTTGCTGAACTGGGAAATAATAAAAAGGGAGCCAGACAGAAGAAAGGTATCATGAAGGATAAGACAATGCAGCAAGGCTAGGAAATAGAGATTCAGAGCCCTCTTACTTAAACCAGGACATTTCCAAGAAGACCTAAAGACTATCCTTTGAAGTCATAGGAGTGATTTTAGGTATTAAATTGTATAAGCTTTCACTGCTAAAATTATTTATTTATTTATTTATTTATTTATTGCAAAAGTTCTCCTCTAACTCAGGGTACATATTTTTAAAAATATTTTATATTGGTTTTATATGTGTGCACATAGAATTTTGCACGTTGAATGAGCTTCAAATATTCTGTAGACTCAACTCTACAATTAAGTGTGATTTAAAAAGGAACCATACTCATGCTGATAACTTGTTCTTAAGGTGTCATTATCATTGGTTGTTACTGGCAGTTAGTCATTTTTATTAGATATTATTATTCCCAGCCTTTAAAGTATTACAGCTTTTTAGCTTAAGAATGGTGAAGAAAAGCGAGCTTAGATTATTTGGTTTTGCCTACCAAGACTTTGGTTGAATTTAAACTGAAAAACTATACAATTTTGACGTTGGCTATTTTCCAGGCTACAGATAGCTCAGATAAACTCCAAAATCATCTTGCAATATGAAGCCAGATTACCCAATCAAATTTTAATTTTGATTTTAAAAAGTTTAGACTGAGGTGCTGTCAAATGCTGGTCACCATCATCTGAACAAAGAAATTGCATACTGATTCAATAATTTATGTTAAGATATTATTAATTTTTATCTGAGATAATAGTATTGTGTTTATATATATTTTTAAAATTTATTATCTTTTAGAGATATAAATGGGAGGGCAATGGATTGAAGTATAAATGAAACAAAATTGGCCATGTGGTGATAACTGATGAATCTGAGCAATGTTTATATGGGCGTTCATTCATAGTCCTTCTAATTTTTGTTTGAACTGTTTTTCATGCTAAACCATAAAAACTTGATCAGAACTTTTGCTTCTATTTGTGAATTTTAAAAAGACCAGGCTAGCCCAGAACAGTTCTAACCCTTTACAGTGTATCTTCTCAAAAGTGTAATAGCAGTAGGAAATCAAGTCTGTAGCTCTCACAATGCTTTTTAATTGCATTTTCCACTCTTAAAACTTTTTGCATGAGCAGCTACTTCATGACATCTGTGAATTTCATGATAACCTAACAGACCCCACCAGGGTACTACCAGTAGAGGCAGAGGCTATGGGGAAGTCAGATCTGAATGAACACAAGACATCTTTATATGCTCCTGGTAGGTTAAGAGAATGTCCAGATTGATTAAAAGTCAAGTAGGGATTTTGCTGACACCAGTGGACTGGGTGATCTGTGAATAAACAGATACCTTAAAAACTGAGAGTGAGAAGGCAGTACAGCATAATGAAAATTTGAACCTAAGCCAATCATTTCTGTCCTTTATTGTGCCCATCTTTGCATGAAACGTTCCCTTGGCATATCTGATTTTATTGAAGAGCTCTCTAGTCTTTCCTATTCTATTATTTTCCTCTATTTCTTTGCACTGATCACTGAGGGAGGCTTTCTTATATCTCCTTGCTATTCTTTGGAACTCTGCATTCAAATGGGTATATCTTTTCTTCTTTGCCTTTGGCTTCTCTTCTTTTCTCAGCTATTTGTAAGACCTCCTCAGACAACCATCTTGCCTTTTTGCATTTCTTATCCTTGGGGGTGGTTTTGATCACATCCTCCTGTACAGTGTTACGAACCTCCCTCCATAGTTCTTCAGGCACTCTGTCTATCAGATCTAATCCCTTGAATCTGTTTGTCATTTCCACTGTATAATCATAAGGGATTTGATTTAGGGCATACATGAATGGTCTTGTGGGTTTCTCTCTATTCAGTTCAGTTCAGTTCAGTCACTCAGTTGTGACTGACTCTGTGACCCCACAGACTGCAGCACACCAGGCCTCCATGTCCATCACCAACTCCCAGAGTTTATTCAAACTCATGATCCAACCATCTCATCCTCTGTTGTCCCCTTCTCCTCCTGCCTTCAATCTTTCCCAGCATCAGGGTCTTTTCAGATGAGTCAGTTCTCTGCATCAAGTGGCCAAAGTATTAGAGTTTCAGCCTCAGCATCAGTCCTTCCGATGAACACCCAGGACTGATCTCCTTTAGAATGGACTGGCTGGATCTCCTTGCAGTCCAAGGGACTGTCAAGAGTCTTCTCCAACATCACAGTTCAAAAGCATCAGTTCTTTGGTGCTCAGCTTTCTTTAGAGTCCAACTCTCATATCCATACATGACTAGTGGAAAAACCACAGCCTTGACTATACGGATGTTTATTGGCAAAGTAATGTCTCTGCTTTTTAACATGCTGTCTAGGTTGGTCATAAATTTTCTTTCAAGGAACAAGCGTCTTTTAATTTCATGGCTGCAATCACCATCTGCAATGATTTTGGAACCCCCCCAAAAAATAAAATCTGTCAATGTTTCCATTACTTCCCCATCTATTTGCCATGAAGTGATGGGACCAGATGCCATAATCTTAGTTTTCTGAATGTTGAGTTTTAAGTCAACATTTTCACTCTCCTCTTTCACTTTCATCAAGAGGCTCTTTAGTTCTTGTTTGCTTTCTGCCATAAGGGTGGAGTCATCTGCATATCTGAGGTTATTGATATTTCTCACAGCAATTTTGATTCCAGCTTGTGCTTCATCCAGCCCAGCATTTCTCATGGTGTACACTGAATTTAAATTAAATAAACAGGGTGACAATATACAGCTTTGACATACTTCTTTCCCGATTTGGAACCAACCAACATATTGCTCCATGTCCAGTTCTAACTCTTCCTTCCAGACCTGCATACAGATTTCGCATGAGGCAGGTCCAGTGGTCTGGCATTCCCATCACTTGAAGTATTTTCCACAGTTTGTTGTCATCCACACAGTCAAAGGTTTGGCATAGTCAATAAAGCAGAAGGAGATGTTTTTCTGGAACTCTCTTGCTTTTTCTATGATTCAACAGATGTTGACAATTTAACCTCTGGTTCCTATGCCTTTTCTAAATCCAACATCAACATCTGGAAGTTCACAGTTCATGTACGGTTGAAGCCTGGCATGGAGAATTTTGAGCATTACTTTACTAGCATGTGAGATGAGTTCATTTGTGCAGTAGTCTGAGCATTCTTTGGCATTGCCTTTCTTTGGGATTCGAATGAAAACTGATCTTTTCCAGTCCTGTGGCCACTGCTGAGTTTTCCAAATTTGCTGGCATATTGAGTGCAGCACTTTCACAGCATCATCATTTGGGATTTGAAATAGCTCAACTGGAATTCCATCACCTCCACTAGTTTTGTTTGTAGTGATGTTTCCTAAGGCCCACTTGACTTCACATTCCAGGATGCCTGGCTCTAGGTGAGTGATCACACCATCGTGATTATCTGGGTCATGAAAATCTTTTTTGTACAGTTCTTCTGTGTATTCTTGCCACCTCTTCTTAATGTCTTCTGCTTCTGTTAGGTCCATACCATTTCTGTCCTTTATTGAGCCCATCTTTGCATGAAATGTTCCCTTGGTGGCTATGAAGGGATCTCTAGTCTTTCCCATTCTGATGTTTTCCTCTCTTTCTTTGCAATGATCCCTGAGGAAGGCTTTCTTATCTTTCCTTGCTAATCTTTGGAACTCTGTATTCAAATGGGTATATCTTTCTTTTTCTCCTTTGCCTCTGGCTTCTCTTCTTTTTATAGCTTTTTGTAAGGCTTCCTCAGACAACTGTTTTGCCTTTTTGCATTTATTTTTCTTGGGGATGGTCTTGATCCCTGTCTCAATGTCATGAGCCTCTGTGCATAGTTCTTCAGGCACTCTGTCTATCAGATCTAATCCCTTGAATCTATTTCTCACTTCCACTGTCTAATCCTAAGGGGTTTGATTTAGGTCATAACTGAAACGTCTAGTGGTTTTCTGAACTTTCTTCAGTTTCAGTCTGAATTTGGCAATAAGGAGTTCATGATCTGGAGAAAGCAATGACAACCCACTCCAGATTCTTGCCTGGAGAATCTCAGGGATGGGGGAGCCTGGTGGGCTGCTATCTATGGGGTCGCACAGAGTCGGACATGACTGAATCGACTTAGCAGCAGCAGCAGCAATTCATGATCGGAGCCACAGTCAGTTTCCAGTCTTGTTTTTGCTGACTGTATAGAGCTTCTCCCTCTTTGGCTGCAAAGAATATGATCAATCTGATTTGGGTATTGACTGTCTGGTGATGTCCATGAGTAGTCTTCTCTTGTGTTGTTGGAAGAGGGTGTTTGCTATGACCAGTGCATTCTCTTGGCAAAATGCTATTAGTCTTTGCCCTGCTTCATTCTGTACTCCAAGGCCAAATTTTCCTGTTACTCCAGGTATTTCTTAATTTCCTGATTTTGCATTCCAGTCCCCTATAATGAAAAGGACATCTTTTGGGGATTTGTTTTTGGTGGTTTTCTCTACTCTTTTGGGTGTTTTTCTCTATGTTCTACAATTTAAGTGTGAATTTTGCAATAAGGAGTTCATGATCTGAGCCACAGTCAGCTCCTGGTGTTGTTTTTGCTGACTATATAGAGCTTCTCCATCTTTGGCTACAAATAATATGATCAATTTGATTTCAGTATTGACCATCTGGTGATGTCCACATGTAGAGTTATCTCTTGTGATGTGGCAGAGGGTTTTTGTTATAACCAGTGCATTCTCTTGGAAAAGCTCTATTAGCCTTTGCCCTGCTTCATTTTGGACTCCAAGGCCAAACTTGCCTGTTACTCCAGGTATCTCTTGACTTCCTACTTTTGCATTCCAGTCCCCTATAATGAAAAGAACATCTTTTTTGGGTGTTAGTTCTAGAAAGTCTTGTAGGTTTCGTGGAACCATTGAAATATTACTGGCTGAGGCATAGACTTGGATTACTGTGATATTGAATGGTTTGCCTTGGAAACAAACAGAGATCATTCTGTCATTTTTGAGATTGCACCCAAGTACTACATTTTGGACTCTTCCATTGACTATGATGTCTACTCCATTTCTTCTTCTTTTTTCTTTCCAGTGTTACTTATTTATTTACTTTATAATATTGTATTGGTTTTGCCATATATTGACATGAATCTGCCATGGGCGTACATGTATTCCCCATCCTGAACACCCCTCCCACCTCCTTCCCTATCCCATTCCTCTGGGTCATCCTAGTGCATCAGCCCTGAGCACCCTGTATCATGCATGGAACCTGGACTGGTGATTCATTTCACATGTGATAATTTAAATGTTTCAATGCCATTCTCCCATATCATCCTGCCCTAGCCCTCTCCCACAGAGTCCAAAAGACTGTTCTATACATCTGTGTCTTTTTTGCTGTCTCGCATACAGGGTTATCATTACCATCATTCTAAATTTGATATATATGCATTCAGTTCAGTTCAGTTCAGTCACTCAGTCATGTCCGACTCTTTGCGACCCCATGAATCGCAGCACGCCAGGCCTCCCTGTTCATCACCATCTTCCGGAGTTCACTCAGACTCACGTCCATCGAGTCCGTGATACCATCCAGCCATCTCATCCTCAGTCGTCCCCTTCTTCTCCTGCCCCCAATCCCTCCCAGCATCAGAGTCTTTTCCAATGAGTCAACTCTTTGCATGAAGTGGACAAAGTACTGGAGTTTCAGCTTTAGCATCATTCCTTCCAAAGAAATCCCAGGGCTGATCTCCTTCAGAATGGACTGGTTGGATCTCCTCGCAGTCCAAGGGACTCTCAAGAGTCTTCTCCAACACCACAGTTCAAAAGCATCAATTCTTCGGTGCTCAGCCTTCTTCACAGTCCAACTCACATGCATACATGACCACAGGAAAAACCATAGCCTTGACTAGACAGACCTTAGTCGGCAAAGTAATGTCTCTGCTCTTGAATATGCTATCTAGATTGGTCATAACTTTTCTTCCAAGGAGTAAGTGTCTTTTAATTTCATGGCTGCAGTCACCATCTGCGGTGATTTTGGAGCCCCCAAAAATAAAGTCTAACACTGTTTCCATTGTTTTCCCATCTGTTTCCCATGAAGAGATGGGACCAGATGCCATGATCTTTGTTTTCTGAATGTTGAGCTTTAGGCCAACTTTTTCGCTTTCCTCTTTCACTTTCATCAGGAGGCTTTTAGTTCCTCTTCACTTTCTGCCATAAGGGTGGTGTCATCTGCATATCTGAGGTTATTGATATTTCTCCCGGCAATCTTGATTCCAGCTTGTATTTCTTCCACTCCAGCGTTTCTCGTGATGTACTCTGCATAGAAGTTAATTAAGCAGGGTGACAATATACAGCCTTGATGTACTCCTTTGCCTATTTGGAGCCAGTCTGTTGTTCCATGTTCAGTTCTAACTGTTGCTTCCTGACTTGTATACAGATTTCTCAAGAGGCAGGTCAGGTGGTCTGGTATTCCCATCTCTTTCAGAATTTTCCACAGTTTATTGTGATCCACACAGTCAAAGGCTTTGGCATAGTCAATAAAGCAGAAAAAGATGTTTTTCTGGAACTCTGTTGCTTTTTCCATGATCCAGCGGATGTTGGCAATTTGATCTCTGGTTCCTCTGCCTTTTCCAAAACGAGCTTGAACGTCAGAGAGTTCACAGATCACGTATTGCTGAAGCCTGGCTTGGAAGATTTTGAGCATTACTTTACTAGCATGTGAGATGAGTGCAATTGTGCAGTAGTTTGAGCATTCTTTGGCATTGCCTTTCTTTGGAATTAGAATGAAAACTGACCTTTTCCAGTCCTGTGGCCACTGCTGAGTTTTCCAAATTTGCTGGCTTATTGAGTGCAGCACTTTCACAGCATCATCTTTCAGGATTTGAAACAGTTAGTATACTGTATTGGTGTTTTTCTTTCTGGCTTACTTCACGCTGTATTATAGGCTCCAGTTTCATCCACCTCATTAGAACTGATTCAAATGTATTTTTTTAATGGCTGAGTAATATTCCATTGTGTATATGTACCACAGCTTTCTTATCCATTAGTCTGCTGATGGACATCTAGATTGCTTCCATGTCCTGGCTACTATAAACAGTGCAGTGATGAGCATTGGGGTACACGTGTCTCTTTCAATTCTGGTTTCCTTGGTGTGTATGCCCAGCAGTGGGATCGTTGGGTCATAAGGCAGTTCTATTTCCAGTTTTTTCAGGAATCTCCACACTATTCTCTATAGTTACTGTACTAGTTTGCATTCCCACCAAAAGTGTAAGAAGGTTCCCTTTTCTCCACACCCTCTCCAGCATTTATTGCTTGTAGACTTTTGGATAGCAGCCATTCAGACTGGTGTGAAATGGTACCTCATTGTGGTTTTGATTTGCATTTCTCTGATAATGAGTGATATTGAGCATCTTTTCATATGTTTGTTAGCCATCTGTATGTCTTTTTTGGAGAAATGTCTGTTTAGGTCTTTGGTCCACTTTTTGATTGGGTCATTTATTTTTCTGGAATTGAGCTGCAGGAGTTGCATATATAGTTTTGAGATTAATTCTTTGCCAGTTGCTTCATTTGCTTATTATTTTCTCCCATTCTGAAGGCTGTCTTTTCACCTTGCTTATAGTTTTCTTTGCTGTGCAGAAGCTTTTAATTTTAATTAGGTCCCATTTGTTTATTTTTGCTTTTATTTCCAATATTCTTGGAGGTGGGTCATAGAGGATACTGCTGTGATTTATGTTGGAGAGTGTTTTGCCTATGTTCTCCTCTAGGAGTTTTATAGTTTCTGGTCTTATGTTTAGATCTTTAATCCATTTTGAGTTTATTTTTATGTATGGTGTTAGAAAGTGTTCTAGTTTCATTCTTTTACAAGTGGTTGGTCAGTTTTCCCAGCACCACTTGTTAAAGAGATTGTTTTTTCTCCATTGTATATTCTTGCCTCCTTTGTCAAAGATAAGGTGTCCATAGGTGTGTGGGTTTATCTCCGGGCTTTCTATGTTGTTCCATCGATCTATATTTCTGTCTTTGTGCCAGTACCATACTGTCTTGATCACTGTGGCTTTGTAGTAGAGCCTGAAGTCAGGCAGGTTGATTCCTCCAGTTCCATTATTTTTCTCAAGATTGCTTTGGCTATTCAAGGTTTTTTTGTATTTCCATACAAATTGTGAAATTATTTGTTCTAGTTCTCTGAAAAATACCATTGGTAGCTTGATAGGGATTGCAGTGAATCTATAGATTGCTTTGGGTAGTATACTCTTTTTCACTATATTGATTCTTCTGATCCATGAACATGGTATATTTCTCCATCTATTTGTGTCCTCTTTGATTTCTTTCTCCAGTGTTTTATAGTTTTCTATATATAGGTCTTTAGTTTTTTTAGGTACATATATTCCTGAGTATTTTATTATTTTCATTACAGTGATGAATGGAATTGTTTCCTTAATTTCTCTTTCTATTTTCTCATTATTAGTGTAGAGGAATGCAAGGGATTTCTGTGTGTTGATTTTATATCCTGCAACTTTACTATATTTATTGATGAGTTCTAGTAATTTTTTGGTGGAGTCTCTAGGGTTTTCTATGTAGAGGATCATGTCATCTGCAAACAGTGAGAGTTTTACTTCTTTTTTTCCAATTTGGATTCCTTTTATTTCTTTTTCTGCTCTGATTGCTGTGGCGAAAACTTCCAAAACTATGTTGAATTGTAGTGATGAGAGTGGGCACCCTTGTTTTGTTCCTGACTTTAGGGGAAATGCTTTCAATTTTTCACCATTGAGGATAATGTTTGCTGTGTGTTTGTCATATATAGCTTTTATTATGTTGAGGTATGTTCCTTCTATTCCTGCTTTCTGGAGGGATTTTTTTTTTTAATCATAAAAGGATGTTGAATTTTGTCAAAGGCTTTCTCTGCATCTATTGAGATAATCATATGGCTTTTATTTTTCAATTTCTTAATGTGGTGTATTACATTGATTGATTTGTTGATATTGAAGAATCCTTGCAACCCTGGGATAAAGCCCATTTGGTCGTGGTGTATGACCTTTTTAATATGTTGTTGGATTCTGTTTGCTAGGATTTTCTTAAGGATTTTTGCATCTATGTTCATCGGTGACATTGGCCTGTAGTTTTCTTTTTTGTGGCATCTTTGTCAGGTTTTGGTATTAGGGTAATGGTGGCCTCATAGAATGAGTTTGGAAGTTTACCTTCCTCTGCAATTTTCTGGAAGAGTTTGAGTGGGATAGGTGTTGACTCTCTCTAAATTTTTGGTAGAATTCGTCTGTGAAACTGTCTGGTCCTGGGCTTTTGTTGGAAGATTTCTGATTACAGTTTCCCTTTCCGTGCTTGTGATGGGTCAGTTAAGATTTTCTATTTCTTCCTCGTTCAGTTTTTGAAAGTTGTACTTTTCTAAGAATTTGTCAGTTTCTTCCAAGTTGTCCATTTTATTGGCATATAGTTGCTGATAATAGTCTCTTATAATCCTTTGCATTTCTGTGTTGTCTGTTGTGGTCTCTCCATTTTCATTTATAATTTTGTTACTTTGATTTTCCTCCCTTTGTTTCTTCATGAGTCTGGCTAATTGTTTGTCAATTTTATTTATCTTCTCAAAGAACCAGCTTTTGTTTTTGTTGATTTTTTTTATAGTCTCTTTTTTTTTTTGCATTTATTTCTGCCCTAATTTTTGAGATTTCTTTCCTTCTACTAAACCTAGGGCTCTTCATTTCTTGATTTTCTAGTTGCTTTAGATGTAGAGTTATGTTATCTATTTGACTTTTTTCTTATTTCTTGAGGTAAGCCTGTATTGCTATGAACTTCTTCCCCTTAGCACTGCTTTTACAGTGTCCCACAGGTTTTGGGTTGTTGTGTTTTCATTTTCATTCATTTCTATGCATATTTTGATTTCTTTTTTGATTTCCTCTTTGATTTATTGGTTATTCAGCAGCGTGTTGTTCAGCCTCCATATGCTGGAATTTTTAATAGTTTTTCTCCTGTAATTGAGATCTAAGCTTACTGCATTGTGGTCAGAAAAGATGCTTGGAATGATTTCAATTTTTTGAATTTGCCAAGACTAGATTTATGGCCCAGGATGTGATCTCTCCTGGAGAAGTTTCCGTGTGTGCTTGAGAAAAAGATGAAATTCATTGTTTTGGGGTGAAGTGTCCTATAGATATCAATTAGATCTAACTGGTCTATTGTGTCATTTAAAGTTTGTGTTTCCTTGTTAATTTTCTGTTTAGTTCATCTATCTATACATGTGAATGGGGTATTAAAGTATCCCACTATTATTGTGTTATTGTTAATTTCTCCTTTCATACTTGTTAGCATTTGTCTTACATATTGCAGTGCTCCTATGTTGGGTGCATATATATTTATAATTGTAATATCTTCTTCTTGGATTGATCCTTTGATCATTATGTAGTGTCCTTCTTTGTCTCTTTTCACAGCATTTGTTTTAAAGTCTATGTTATCTGATATGAGATATATGCTGCTGATATATCTGATATATTGCTACTCCTGGTTTCTTTTTGTCTCTATTTGCATGAAATATCTTTTCCAGCCCTTCACTTTCAATCTGTATGTTTCCCTTGTTTCGAGGTGGGTCTCTTGTAGACAACATATACAGGGGTCTTGTTTTTGTATCCATTCAGCCAGTCTTTGTCTTTTGGTTGGGGCATTCACCCCATCTACATTTAAGGTAATTATTTACTTTATTGTTTTGGGTTCAAGTTTATACACCATTTGTGTGTTTCCTGTCTAGAGAAGATCCTTTAGCATTTGTTGGAGAGCTGGTTTGATGGTGCTGAATTCTCTCAGCTTTCTTGCCTGTAAAGCTTTTGATTTCTCCTTCATATTTGAATGAGATCCTTGCTGGGTACAGTAATCTGGGCTACTGGTTATTTTCTTTCATCACTTTAAGTATGTCCTGCCATTCCCTTCTGGCCTGAAGAGTTTCTATTGAAAGATCAGCTGTGATCCTTATGGGAATCCACTTCTGTGTTATTTATTGTTTTTCCCTTGCTGTTTTTAATATTTATTCTTTGTGTTTGATCTTTGTTAATTTGATTAATATGTGTCTTGGGGTGTTTTGCCTTGGGTTTATCCTGTTTTGGACTCTCTGGGTTTCTTGGCCTTGGGTGATTATTTCCTTCCCCATTTTAGGAAAGTTTTCAACTATTATCTCCTCAAGTAATTTTTCATGGTCTTTCTTTTTGTCTTCCTCCTCTGGGACTCCTATTATTTGAATGTTGGGGCATTTAACATTGTTTCAGAGGTCCCTGAGGTTGTCCTCATTTCTTTAATTCTTTTTTTCTTTTTTCCTCTCTGATTCATTTATTTCTACCATTCTATCTTCTACCTCACTTATCCTATCTTCTGCCTCTGCTATTCTACTGTTGGTTCCCTCCAGAGTGTTTTTGGTCTCATTTATTTCATTATTCATTATATATTGCCTCTTTTTTATTTCTTCTAGGTCCTTGTTAAACCTTCCTTTCATATTCTCGATCCTTGTCTCCAGGCTATTTATCTATAATTCCAATTTGTTTTCAAGATTTTGGATCATTTTCACTATCAGTATTCGGAATTCTTTATCAGGTAGATTCCCTATCTCTTCCTCTTTTGTTTGGTTTGGTGGGCATTTATCCTGTTCCTTTGCCTGCTGTGTATTTCTATGCCTTTTCATATTGCTTATATTTCTGTGTTTGGGACGGCCTTTCTGTATTCTGGCAGTTTGTGGTTCCTCTTTATCGTGGACATTCCTTGCTGTGGGTGGGGTTGGACTGGTGGCTTGTCAAGGTTTCCTGGTTAGGGAAGCTTGTGTCGGTGTTCTGGTGGGTGGAGCTGGATTTCTTCTCTCTAGAGTGCAATGAAGTGTCCAGCAATGAATTTTGAGATGTCAGTGGGCTTGGTGTGACTTTGGGCAGCCTATGTATTGAAGCTCAGGGCTATGTTCCTGTGTTGCTGGAGAATTTGCATGGTATATCTTGCTCTGGAACTTGTTACCTCTTGGGTGGTGCTTGGTTTCAGCATAGGTATGGAAGCATTTGGTGAGCTCCTATTGATTAATGTTCCCTGGATTCAGGAGTTCTCTGGTGTTTTCAGGATTTGAACTTAAGCCTCCTGCTTCTGGTTTTCAGTCTTATTCTTACAGTAGCCTCAAAACTTCTCCATCTACACAGCACCGATGGTAAGACATCTAGGCTAATGATGAAAAGTTTTTCCACAGTGAGGGACACTCAGAGAGGTACACAGAGTTACATGGAGAAGAGAAGAGGGAGGAGGGAGATAGAGGTGACCAAGAGGAGAAGAGGGAGAATCAAAAGAGGAGAGAGCAAGCTAGCCAGTATTCACTTCCCTATGTGCTTACTCCTTGGAAGAAAAGTTATGACCAACCTAGATAGCATATTCAAAAGCAGAGACATTATTTTGCTGACTAAGGTCCGACTAGTCAAGGCTATGGTTTTTCCAGTAGTCATGTATGGATGTGAGAGTTGGACTGTGAAGAAACCTGAGCACCGAAGAATTGATGCTTTTGTACTGTGGTGTTGGAGAAGACTCTTGAGAGTTCCTTTGGCTGCAAGGAGATCCAACCAGTCCATTCTGAAGGAGATCAACCCTGGGATTTCTTTGAAAGGAATGATGCTAAAGCTGAAACTCCAGTAATTTGGCCACCTCATGCAAAGAGTTGACTCATTGGAAAACACTCTGATGCTGGGAGGGATTGGGGGCAGGAGAAGAAGGGGACGACCGAGGATGAGATGGCTGGATGGCATCACGGACTCAATGGACGCGAGTCTGAATGAACTCCGGGAGTTGGTGATGGACAGGGAGGCCTGGCGTGCTGCAATTCATGGGGTCACGAAGAGTCGGAGATGACTGAGCGACTGAACTGAACTGAACTGAACTGATGTGCTCTCCACAGTCTGGATCCCTCAGAGATGTTCACAGAGTTACACAGAGAAGAGAAGAGGGAGGAAGGAAACAGAGGTGGCCAGGAGGATAAAAAGGGGAATCAAAACGAGAGAGAAAGATCCAGCCAGTAATCAGTTCCCTAAGTGTTCTCCACAGCCTGGAACACACAAAGAGATTCACAGAGTTGGGTAGAGAAGGAAAGGAGGAGAGGGGAGATAGAGGCGACCTGGTGGAGAGAAAGGAGTGTCAAAAGGGGGAGAGGGCAATCTGGCCAGTGATCCCACTCCCAAGTAAAAATGGGTACTGAAGATTGGGTTCTTAAAGGTACAAAGTTGATAACAAATACCAAAAAGCATAAATTAAAAATCTCGAGTAGTGGTTAGAGTCTCAAAAATACAATATTGAAAAAAAAAGTCACAAAATTATAAAATATATATATATGAAGTTTGCTTTAAAAATAGGGCCTTTTATTGGCAAAGTAATAGTAGGTTATAAAAATGAAAATTAAAGGATTAATAGGGATCTTAAAAATACATATATTTTTAAATTTAAAAGGTGGTAATAGTAAAAATATATGTAGGACTTTCTCTGGAGCTGTTGCAGACAGTGTGGGGTCAGTTCATTTTCAGATAGTTCCTTGGTCCAGGTTGTACTTCTCAAGGTCTATAGGCCCCTTCCTGTGTAGTTGGTGCTAACTACAGGGTTTTAATCTTTTGCACCTGTCACTTCCAAAATGGTTCCCTCTGTTTATTTTAGCTTCTTCTGTTTGCTGATCTCTTCAGAGTCTAATTTCTGCCATGACACAAGGGGAGCGGTGGTGGTCACTTTTTTTAGGCTCACTTGTTCAGTCGTGCTGTTGGGAGGGAGGAACACTGCAAACAAATATCACTGGTGTGTGCTCACAGTGATTCAGCCACCCTGGGTTTGGCCCCATTCATGGCGTGTATGCTTTCCCAGTCTACACTGCTCATGCTCTAGGTTGTTCTTCTGGGGACTATCTGATGCTGGCCCTGGGTTGTATGCACTCCCCAGGTCTAAGCTGCTCAGGTTCAGGTTCTTGGGTACTCCACAAAGGTGCAGACTTAGTTGGGCCTGCGTTCCGTGCCCGTTCCAGGTCCAAGCAGCTCAGATGACCAGGTGCTTGGAGAGCACAGTCTCCCCCAGTTGAAGGCTGTGACTTATCTCCTTACCCATCCCAGCTACTCGGTTTTCTGAGTGTACAATTGGTGTGCCTTCTCAGGTGTGCCGTGTGTCTCTTTTAGGCAGCTGATCTATGGCTGTGACCCTCCTGACAGATGTCAACTGTCCAGAATCCCAAGAAATCTTGGTTAGCACCAAAGCCTGCTTGCAGTTTGGTATATGATGCCTCTCTGGGGCCATGATTGCCCCCTTCCAGCTCTGGCTGCCCTCACCTGCCCTCTCTGGTGGGGTATGGGCCAGTCTGTAGCCAGCTAGCTCTGCTCAGTCCTATGTTTTGTGAGCGGGCCTGGCGGTGTCTTCAGTTCAGTTCAGTCACTCAGTCATCTCCGACTCTTTGCGACCCCATGAATCGCAGCACACCAGGCCTCCTTGTCCATCACCAACTCCCGGAGTTCACTCAGACTCACGTCCACCGAATCAGGGATGCCATCCAGCCATCTCATCCTCTGTCATCCCCTTCTCCTC
Organism: Ovis aries; assembly: GCF_016772045.2. NCBI lineage: Eukaryota > Metazoa > Chordata > Mammalia > Artiodactyla > Bovidae > Ovis > Ovis aries. Next base: position 95,444,248 of record NC_056080.1, on the reverse strand, counting down.
CTGCCCCCAATCCCTCCCAGCATCAGAGTCTTTTCCAATGAGTCAACTCTTTGCATAAGGTGGCCAAAGTACTGGAGTTTCAGCTTTAGCATCATTCCTTCCAAAGAAATCCCAGGACTGATCTCCTTCAGAATGGATTGGTTGGATCTCCTTGCAGCCCAAGGGACTCGCAAGAGTCTTCTCCAACAACACAGTTCAAAAGCATCAATACTTTGGCGCTCAGGTTTCTTCACAGTCCAACTCTCACATCCATACATGACCACTGGAAAAACCATAGCCTTGACTAGACAGACCTTTGTGGGCAAAGTAATGTCTCTGCTTTTTAATATGCTATCTAGGTTGGTCATAACGTTTCTTCCAAGGAGTAAGGGTCTTTTAATTTCATGGCTGCAATCACAATCTGCAGTGATTTTGGAGCCCCCAAAAATAAAGTCTGACACTGTTTCCACTGTTTCCCCATCTATTTCCCATGAAGTGATGGGACCAGATGCCATGATCTTCGTTTTCTGAATGTTGAGCTTTAAGCCAACTTTTTCACTCTCCACTTTCACTTTCATCAGGAGGCTTTTTAGTTTCTCTTCACTTTCTTCCATAAGGGTGCTGTCATCTGCATAAGTGTTGCAAGAGGACATCAGAGGGCAGAGACACTGAAACCATACTCACAGAAAACTAATCAATCTAATCACACTAGGACCACAGACTTGTCTAACTCAATGAAACTAAGCCATGCCTGTGGGGCAACCCAAGAGTGTGGGTCATGGTGGAGAGGTCTGACAGAATTTGGTCCACTGGAAAAAGGAATGGCAAATCACTTCAGTAGTCTTGCCTTGAGAACCCCATAAACAGTATGAAAAGGCAAAATGATAGGATACTGAAAGAGGAACTCCCCAGGTCAGTAGGTGCTCAAAACACTACTGGGGACCAGTGGAGAAATAACTCCAGAAAGAATGAAGGGATGGAGCCAAAGCAAAAACAATACCCAGTTGTGGATGTGACTGGTGATAGAAGCAAGGTCTGATGCTGTAAAGAGCAATATTGCATAGGAACCTGGAATATCAGGTCCATGAATCAAGGCAAATTGGAAGTGGTCAAACAAGAGATGGCAAGAATGAACGTCGACATTCTAGGAATCAGCGAACTAAAATGTACTGGAATGGGTGAATTTAACTCAGGTGACCATTATATCTACTACTGCGGGCAGGAATCCCTCAGAAGAAATGGAGTAGCCCTCATGGTCAACAAAAGAGTCTGAAATGCAGTACTTGCATGCGATCTCAAAAACGACAGAATGATCTCTGTTCATTTCCAAGGCAAACCATTCAATATCACAGTAATCCAAGTCTATGCCCCAACCAGTAGTGCTGAAGAAGCTGAAGTTGAACAGTTCTATGAAGACCTACAAGACCTTTTAGAACTAACACCCAAAAAACATGTCCTTTTCATTATAGGAGACTGGAATGGAAAAGTAGGAAGTCAAGAAACACCGGGAGTAACAGGCAAATTTGGCCTTGGAATGCAGAATGAAGCAGGGCAAAGACTAATAGAGTTTTGCCAAGAAAATGCACTGGTCATAGCAAACACCCTCTTCCAACAACACAAGAGAAGACTCTACACACGGACATCACCAGATGGTCAACACCAAAATCAGATTGATTATATTCTTTTCAGCCAAAGATGGAGAAGTTGTATACAGTCAACAAAAACAAGACCAGGAGCTGACTGTGGCTCAGATCATGAAGTCCTTATTGCCAAATTCAGACTTGAAGAAAGTAGGGAAAACCGCTAGACCATTCAGGTATGACCTAAATCAGATCTCTTATGATTATACAGTGGAAGTGAGAAACAGATTTAAGGGCCTAGATCTGATAGATAGAGTGCCTGATGAACTATGGAATGAGGTTCGTGACATTGTACAAGAGACAGGGATCAAGACCACCCCCATGGAAAAGAAATGCAAAAAAGCAAAATGGCTGTCTGAGGTGGCCTTACAAATAGCTGTGAAAAGAAGAGAGGAGAAAAACAAAGGAGAAAAGGAAAGATATAAGCATCTGAATGCAGAGTTCCAGAGAATAGCAAGAAGAGATAAGAAAGCCTTCTTCAGCGATCAATGCAAAGAAATAGAGGAAAAGAACAGAATGGGAATGACTAGAGATCTCTTCAAGAAAATTAGAGATACCAAGGGAACATTTCATGCAAAGATGGGCTCGATAAAGGACAGAAATGGTATGGACCTAATCGAAGCAGAAGACATTAAGAAGAGATGGCAAGAATACACAGAAGAACTGTACAGAAAAGATTTTCACAACCCAGATAATCACGATGGTGTGATCACTCATCTAGAGCCAGATATCCTGGAATGTGAAGTCAAGTGGACCTTAGAAAACATCACTGCAATCAAAGCTAGTGGAGGTGAATTCCAGTTGAGCTATTTCAAATCCCAAAAGATGATGCTGTGAAAGTGCTGTACTCAATATGCCAGCAAATTTGGAAAACTCAGCAGTGGCCACAGGACTGGAAAAGGTCAGTTTTCATTCCAATCCCAAAGAAAGGCAATGCCAAAGAATGCTCAAACTACCACATAATTAAACTCATCTCATACACTAGTAAAGTAATGCTCAAAATTCTCCAAGCCAGGCTTCAGCAATACGTGAACTGTGAACTTCCAGATGTTCAAGCTGGTTTTAGAAAAGGCAGAGGAACCAGAGATGAAATTTCCAACATCTGCTGGATCATGGAAAAAGCAAAAGAGTTCCAGAAAATCATCTATTTCTGCTTTATTGACTATGCCAAAGCCTTTGACTGTGTGGATCACAGAAAACTGTGGAAAATTCTGAAAGAGATGGGAATACCAGACCACCTAACCTGCCTTTTGAGAAATCTGTATGCAGGTCAGGAAGCAACAGTTAGAACTGGACATGGAACAACAGACTGGCTTCAAATAGGAACAGGAGTACATCAAGGCTGTATATTGTCACCCTGCTTATTGAACTTATATGCAGGGTACATCATGAGAAACGCTGGACTGGAAGAAACACAAGCTGGAATCAAGATTGGCGGTGTCTTATGTTAGGGCTTTTTGCGGTATAGCTATCCCACAGTCTGGGTTGCTATCTCAAGCTAGTTCCCTCAGATTGCCATTGGGGCTTTCAGGCCGGGTCCTTACTCTAAGCAATGCAGCTGCGCTCCCTGTCCAGCCCCGCTTGCTACTGGGGGATGCGAGCGTCTGGGCTGCTGCTCCACTGGAAGTTGCTGTTAGGCATGTAAATCTGTAGGGTTTAATTATTTATTTATTTTTCTTCCTGGTTATTTTGCCCTCTGAGATTCCAAGGCTTGCCACAGACCTGCCGGAGAGAGTATTTCCTGGTGTTTGGAAACTTCTCTTTTTTTTGACTCTCTTCCCCAGACGGATCTCTGTGTCTACCTCTTTTGCCTCTTTATCTTTTATATTTTGTCCTACCTCCGTTCAAAGACAATGGACTGCCTTTCTGGGTGCCTGATGTCCTCTGCCAGCATTCAGAAGTTGTTTTGTGGAATTTACTCAGTGTTCAAATGTTCTTTCAATAAATTTTGTGGGGGAGAAATTGGTCTCCCTGTCCTATTCCTCTTCCATCTTAGGACTGCCCTTACTCCATTTCTTCTAAGGGATTCTTGCCCACAGTAGTAGATATAATGGTCATCTGAATTAAATTTGCCTATCCCATTCCATTTAAGTTCACTGATACCTAAAATGTAGACGTTCAGTCTGCCATCTCCTGTTTGACCACTTCCAATTTACCTTGATTCCTGGACCTAACATCCCAGGTTCCTGTGCAATATTCTTTACAGCATTGTACTTTACTTCCATCCCTAGTCACATGCAAAACTGGGTGTTGTTTTTGCTTTGGCTCTGTCTCTGCATTCTTTCTGGAGTTATTTCTCCACTGCTCTCCAGTAGCATATTGGACACCTACTGACTGGAGGAATTCATCTTTCAGTGTGAAAACTTTTTGCCTTTCCATACTGTTCATGGGGTTCTCAAGGCAAGAATACTGGGCAGAAGAAAGGACAGAAATGGTATGCACCTAAAAGAAGCAGAACATATTAAGAAGATGTGGCAGAAATACACGGAAGAACTATACAAAAAAGATCTTCATAATCCAGATGGTGTGTGGTGTGATCACTTGCCTAGAGCCAGACATCCTCGAATGTGAAGTCAAGTGGGCCTTAGGAAGTATCACTATGAACAAAGCTACTGTACATGACAGATTCCAGTTGAGCTATTTCAAATCCTATGAGATGATGCTGTTAAAGTGATTCACTCAACATGCCAGAAAATTTGGAAAACTCAGCAGTGGCCACAGGACTGCAAAAGGTCTGTTTTCATTCCAATCCCACAGATGGGCAATGCCAAAGAATGTTCAAACTACTGCACAATTGAACTCATCTCACATGCTAGTAAAGTAATGCTCAAAATTCTCCAAGCCAGGACTCTAACAGTATGTGAACCATGAACTTCCAGAAGTTGATGCTGGATTTAGAAAAGGCATAGGAACCAGAGATCAAATTGCCAACATCTGCTGGATCACTGAAAAAGCAAGAGTGTTCCAGGAAAACATCTACTTCTGCTTTATTGACTGTGCCAAAGCCTTTGACTGTGTGGATCACAATAAACTGGAAAATTCTTCAAGAGCTGGGAATACCAGACCACCTTACCTGCCTCCTGAGAAACCTGTATGCAGATCAAGAAGCAACATTTAGAATCAGACATGGAACAATGGACTGGTTCCAAATTGGGAAAGAATTAAGTCAAGACTGTATATTGTCACCCTGCTTATTTAACTTATACACAGAGTACATCATGAGAAATGCTGGGCTGGAATTAGCACAAACTGGAATCAAGATTGCCAGGAGAAATATCAATAACCTCAGATATGCAGATGACATCACCCTGATGAGAAAGTGAAGAAAAACTAAAGAGCCTCTTTATGAAAGTGAAAGAGGAGAGTGGAAAACTTGGCTTCAAGCTCAACATTCAGAAAACTAAGATCATGGCATCGGGTCCCATCACTTCATGGCAAATAGATGGGGAAACAATGGAAACAGTGACAAACTATTTTCTTGGGCTCCAAAATCACTGCAGATGGTGACTGCAGCCAAGAAATTAAAAGACATTTGCTCCTTGGAAGAAAACCTATGATCCACCTAGACAACATATTAAAAAGCAGAGACATTACTTTGCCGACAAAGGTCCATCTAGTCAAAGGTACTGTTTTTCCATAGTCATGTATGGATGTCAGAATTGGACTATAAAGAAAGCTGAGCACCAAAGAATTGATGCTTTTGAACTGTGGTATTGGAGAAGACTCTTGAGAGTTCCTTGGACTGCAAGGAGATCCATCCAGTCTATCTTAAAGGAAATCAGACCTGAATATTCATTGGAAGAATTGATGCTGAAGTGAAACTTCAATACATTGGCCACCTGATGTGAAGAACTGACTCATTTGAAAAGACCCTGATGTTGGGAAGGATGGAAGGCAGGAGGAGAAGTGGACAACAAAGGATGAGATCTTGGATGGCATAACCAACTCAATGGACATGAGTTTGAGTAAGGTCTGGGAGTTGGTGATGGACGTGGAAGCCTGGCATGCTGCAGTCCATGGTATTGCAAAGAGTTGGACATGACTGAGTGATTGATCTAAAGCCGTCATAGATTCATTTCTTGATTCAATCAATTACTAGATATGATCTTACCATATGTTACAGAGCATCAGTTAACTCATATCATACTCCATATGATAGGGGACTGTTGGAGATTAAATAAAATATGTGAAGTGTGAGGAAACTGTTAACACAGCAGGTCTGGTTGTTTGGTCCTTTTATGTCAAGGGAACTGGAAACCATGATTTGACTATTGACCAACCCTTGGGGAATGTTCTAATGTTAACTGGTTCATGATGATGTTTTGTTCACCTGATTGCTTTGCACAAACATCAACATCGATGTGCATCTGGTGTCACTGTTGGGATCCTGAGTTTCATTTGCCAAGGCTGGTCATGGAGCATGACATTACTATGGGACATATTCTCAAAAAGCCTCGGATGTTGAGGCTTCCCTGGGCAGAGCCATGTTGCACACATGCCTCTAGTTTATTGCTAGAGAAGAGAGCATGTCCTAGGTGGCCCCAGAGGGGCAAGTACTCAAAAGCGCATGTCCAACCTCTCTGATTCACCTGAATAGACGTCTTTTTCCTGTTGCTCTTGGTTTGTATATTTTTGCTCTAATAAACCTCAGCCATGATTATAATCTGCTTTTGAGTCTTATGAGTCCTTAGCTAAATCACCCAAATTGAGGGGAGGACATAAAGGGTCTAGTACAGGACATAAAAATACCCAGGACGTAAAGGGACTAGTACAATGTCTGGCAAGTAGTACATACTCAATATATGCTAGCTATGGAATTTAACTGATCCTGCTGGATGTGACCGAGGACTAACCTCACTGTACTAGAGTATAGGCTGGGACTCCAGGATTTTGTCTGTTTTTCTGAACCATGCCCTTGGAAGTGGGCAAGGATAACCTCTCATAGAGGTGAAGTTAGAAAACCTAGCTCTAAGGTTTTCCTCTGACCTCCCAGCCCTGCTGATTCCAAGTGGGAAGGTACCATGTGAAGAAAATAGGTAGATATCCAACCTCTATCTGGGTCATTCTGAGAATGCACAACAGGGAAAACTCTTTTTATCATTTTTAAGGGTAACAAAAAGAACCAAAAACCTTGAGAGTGGGGCTGGAGCCTGGACCCTTACTTTGGTAGCAGTCATCAAAGGCAGTGGTATTAGAAATGAGTATTGAGACGTCCCTGGTGGTCCAGTGGCTAAAACTCCATGCTCCCAATGCAGGGGGTCTGGATTCTATTCCTGGTCAGGGAATTAGATCCCACATGCTGCAACTAAGAGTTCGCATGCCATAACTAAGAACTGGCATGGTCAAATAAATATTTTTTTAACAAGGAAATGACTATCAGGAATTTCCCCAATGCAGCCAGAACCAAGTACACAGAGCCATTTCCGGCATGCATTAGGCACCACAGGAAAACAGTCTTAAACTGTGAGGACACTATGTCAAAGTTAAAAAAATAGTTGGGTTGAGACTTCAGTTCAGTTCAGCCCAGTCACTAAGTTGTGTCCGACTCTTTGTGACACTATGGACTGCAGCACGCCAGGTCTCCTTGTTCATCACCAACTCCCAGAGTTTACTCAAACTCATCTCCATCTAGTCGGTGATGCCATTCAACCATCTCATCCCCTGTTGTCCCCTTCTCCTCCTGCCTTCAATCTTTCCCAGCATCAGGGTCTTTTCTAATGAATCAGTTCTTTGCATCAGTGGTGAAAGTATTCAAGATTCAGCTTCAGCATTAGTCCTTCCAATGAATATTCAGGACTGATTTCCTTTAGGATGGACTAGTTGGATCTCCTTGCAGTCCAAGGGATTCTCAAGAGTCTTCTCTAACACCGCAGTTCAAAAGCATCAATTCTTCCAGTGGATGGATCACGCTGGGTTTGCCACAGCCTAAGGTGGTGTGTACTTCCCAGGTCCACACTGCTCAGGCATCATGGTGCTCTGAAAGTGTACTGTCCCAAGTGGACCTTGCATTTTGTCCAAACCCAGGTCTAAGACACTCAGGTTTCTGGGTACTCCGCAAGGGCACAGACTCAGATGGGCTGTGTGTTTTGTGCCCTTCCCAGGTGCAAGCCACTCAGCCAACCTCACTGTCCCAGGTAGGCCGTGCATCTTATGCACCTCCTCGATCCTGGCTGCTCAGTTTCCCGGGTGTGCCATGAGGGCACAGTCCCAGGTGTGCTGTGTGTCTCCTCTGGGGAGCTGATCACAGGGTGTGACACTTCTGGTAGATGTGAATGTTACAGGATCTCAGGGAGTCATAGTTAGCAACTGGCAGCTTGCTCACAGTTTGGTGGATGATGCAGTCTCTGGAGCCGAGATTGCAGCAACCCCTTTCCTTCCGGCTCTGGCTATCTCACAGCTGCCTCTCTGCTTCCCAGGAGGAAGGACCCTAACTGGCAGCCGGCTTGCTCTCCTTTGGTATTTGCTAGGGCACAATCTGGAGAAGGCAATGGCACCCCACTCCAGTACTCTTGCCTGGAGAAGCCCATGGGTGGAGGATCCTGGTGGGCTGCAGTCCATGGGTCGCTAAGAGTCGGACACGACTGAGCGACTTCCCTTTCACTTTTCACTTTCATGCATTGGAGAAGGAAATGGCAACCCACTCCAGTGTTCTTGCCTGGAGAATCCCAGGGACAGGAGAGCCTGGTGGGCTGCCGTCTGTGGAGTCGCACAGAGTCAGACATGACTGAAGCGACTTAGCAGCAGCAGCAGCAGTAGGGCACAATCCATTGTTCTGTGTTCGCGCCAAGGGTCACCATGCAATGTTAGAGTTTATGTGGGGTGGAGGGGAAAGACCTTTTTCTTCCTTTTTTGTCTCTCTGGCGATCCTAGGGTTTGGGTTGCTCTGTCACATTAGCTCCATCAGATTGTTCTCAGGGCATGCAAGCCTGGTCCTGTAAGGACCAACCGACAAGGCTCCATGCCTTCCTGCCCAACCCACACTCACTGGTCAAGGATGTGAGCATCTGTGCCACTTTGCCACTGGTAGTTGCGGTTAGGCACATGTCCTATGTTCACCCCCACACCCGCCCCGGTTTGTTGCCCTCTAAGCTACCATCTGGGATTCCCTGGTAGCTCAGATGGTAAAGCATCTGCCTACAATGCAGGAGACCAGGGTTCGATCCCTGGGTTGGGATGATCCCCTGGAGAAGGAAATGGCAACCTACTCCAGTATTCTTGCCAGGAGATTCTCATGGATGGAGGAGCCTGGTGGGCTACAGTTCATGGGGTCGCAAAGAGGTGGACACGACTGAGCGACTTCACTTTAAGCTTCCAAAGTTCCCCACAGACACGTCTGTGAGAGGGTTTCCTATTGTGTGGGAAGTTCTCCTCCTTCATGACTCCTCCCAAGGATGGGACCCTGTTCTTATATCTTTGTCTCTGTTTCCCTCTTTTATATTTTGTCCTACCTCATTTGGAAGAGATTGGGCTGTTAAATATTTTCAAGTAATATAAAAATCAAAATGAATGAAAAAAAATCCATGTTGTACAAAATATGAAATATTTTAAATAAAGACAAGATCTGACCCTGTGTTAGCCCTTGCCAATCCCAACTCTGTGTCTTAAGTCTGCAGGGCCATCCTTATCTTGTCCACTTTAAAAAGCAGAGTGGCAGGTTCCAAGGACTCAGCCACTGCTTCTAAACAGGCCTGTGAACCCAAGAGCTCTAGAAATGTTCTGCCCCAGGGCTCTGCTCCTGGGCTTGTGTTTGATGATCTTCTGTGAAGAATGCCTTTTCCTGCTTTCTCTCCCCTTAGATCTCTCTAGACTTTTCTGATTTCCCCCCTTTTATCCAATTGTCTTTCTCCCAGAGTCTGGCCAGGACGATCCCCACCGGATTGTACCTGAGCGTGTCCTAGCTCCCTCTTGGCTAAATTAGAATCCTTTTCCAGGTGAGAGGAAGGAAGAACCTTTCCCGGGTTTCCACGTCATGGCTTTCTACTGCCCTCCTCTGGGCCTCAGTTACCACTGCAGGCCTTCCGTTCATTTTTCCCATTAGATTTTTTTTTTCTAATCAAAAACATAGCATATGCAACTTATAAAAGTTTCAAATCATGCAGAAATATTTCAGCTTTTCTTTATCCCTTCAATTCTTCGGACCCCTTAAAAATTGCTTTAAATATTTGTTACCCATAGCCTGCTAAGATACCTTTATTTTTTATTGCATTTTAAAACTGTGATGAATATTTGAATCTATTCTCATTATGAAAAATCAAAAATATAGAAATATTCAGAATAGGAACTTCTCTGATGGTCCAGTGGTTAAGACTTCCCCTGCCAATGGAGGGGTGTGGGTTGGATCCCTGGCTGGGGAACTAAGATCCTACATGCTGTGGGGTCAAAAAAACAAAACAAAACACAACACAACACAACATAAAACAGAAGCAGAATGCATGTAATCAATTCAATAAAGACTTAAAAAATGGTCCACATCAAAAAATCTTAAAGAATTATACAGAATAAAAAGGTACAGTCTTGGCTGCTGGGGGAAGGACCTTGGCACCAAAGGGGCCCAGTGGTGGCAGACTCCCAGTGAAAGCACGTGGAAGAGTAGGCCGTGAATCCGCAGGCTCGAGAGGAAGCCCAGCCTGTCCCCAGACCTCCCTGGGACTGGACTCTGACAGTAAGGGCCTAGTGTGCATGGTGAGGCCAGAGGCAGCCTAGGGCCTTGCGCTGTATGCCCAGCTGTTTTTTTTTTCCTTCCTCCTGGAGCTCGATCCTTGCCTGGGAGTGCTTCCGGCTTCACATTCCGCACCCTTGGCACTTTGGTTTAGTAATGCTGGCAAGGTCTGAGTGGCCCCAATGTGGAGGTGACACCAGGTTTGTTTTTCCACCTGAAAATGAAAGCCTCTGGAGGGGTATACATTCTCTACCAGATTATGAGATTTGTACACTTTCGGACACTCTACTCCCTTGGTAACAGCAACTTCTTGCCATGAACAGATGACTTTCTACTCCTTGTTAAGACTTTGTTAAGAAGCAGGAATTGCTTGAGTATTCTCTAAACAGACAATGGTCTAGAAAACCAAAATATCTAGAAAACGAATAGTGTATATTTTCAGCTAGGTACCTTTTTACATTTCTGTTGAGGGCCGTGTCTGCCACTGCATTTGATATCTTAAGAGGGCTTCCACTCCAGAACCTAGATTCACTTCTTTCCCTATGTCCTCACAACACTATGATTTTGAAAAGCTATCCTTAAACTGCATTTGCTGGTGTTGGCTCAAGTCTAGACCTACGAATATATGGCTCATTTCAGACTTAACAGTTGATAGAACTAGCAAATGAAATCCACTTTTATGATCAGAATGATTCCAAGATATTTATTCTTTTGACACATTACACCTTAGTTCTGCTATGGCTCTTTATAGTCTTTTGGTTTGAGACTTGGAAAAACCTCAAAAAAAGAGAAAATTCCTTATCATGATCCAATAACTACTTATTGAGCACTTGTCCTGTGCAAAGTAACACGCTAGCTCCTGAAAAAAAAGGTCACAGTCTTTTCCTTGATGACCCCATTCTTTTCCCATTCTAGAGGTGATGACACAAACGTTTCATGGGCATCCCTCAAATCTTTTTCTACACATTACATGCCTACCAAGTACATGATAGATACAGCCACATAATGAACATAAGTGGGATCATTCTGTGAGTGTTATTTTTCAGAGTTTTAGAAAATTACACAACTACATGTACACTCCTAGTCATAGCAGCATCATTCACAAGAATCAAAATGTGGAAACAACTCACATACCCATCAACAGATGAATAGATAAATAAACTGTAGTATGTGCATATGGTGAAATATTCACCCTTATAAAGGATTTAAATTCTAAGACATGCTATAGCATGAATGGACCTTGAATATAATTATGCTAGGAAAGAAGCCAGTCACAAAAGACCAAATAATGTATGATTACACTTACATGAGCTACCCTAAAATAGTCAAATTGATAAAGATAGAAAGTAGAATGATGGTTACCAGGGACTGGGCAGAAGGGAGAATGCAAAGTTATTGTTTAGTAGATAACAAGTTACATTTTGGGATGCTAGAAAAAATCCGGGGATGGATGGTGGTGATGGTTTTGAGTGTATTTAATGCCAGTGTGAATGTATTTAATACTACTGAATTATACACTCAAAAGGGTTAAAATGGTAAATTTTAGGTTATGTATATTTTACCACAATTTAAAAACTGGGGGGAAAAAAATCACACAACTAGTACCCGAATGATTTACTTGTAAAAAAGTCAAATGTAAACATTTGCAGTGTAAAACATGACTAACCCCACTGACCACTTCCCCTCTCCGTCCCATTCTGCTCTCTTGAGGTAAATGCTTGCAGATGGTCTGGTGTGTGCTCTGAGTCTTATCTGTGAACTGACATACATTACAGAGCAAAGTTCTGGGGCCAGACTGGGTTAAAATCCTGGCTCTACCATTGACCAACTTGGTGACCCTTGGGCAAGTTAGTGTTTCTGTGCTTTAGGTTCTTCACTTGTAAAGGAAGAATGGTAACTGAAGCTTCTGAATAAGGGTCCCAGTGATGATTACATTAGATAATGCACTTAGAACAGTACCTAGCATTTAAGTGGTCAAGAAATGTTAGCTTGCTATTGAATGTAGTGTGTTCATCTTTAGAGAATGAGCAAAGTAGGCTGGCAGATAATACCTGTGACATTAAAAGCAGAAAGCAAGGACTGGATGAAATTTGAGGAGGGGGGCCAGAATGGGTAGCAGAAGAACCCAAGAAAGGAAATGAATGGCTGCCAATCAAATCTAGCATCTACCAATGGAACAAAATGTAGAGGAGATACAAGGAATCACAGAGAGAGGTACAGTAATAAAGGAGACTATCATATGCTACTCTCAGTAAATGACAAATCAAATGGACACAAAGTTATTAAGGAGATAGAAGATGTAAATGAAGTAATTGATAGAGTCCATCTTATGGATATACATAGAACTTTGTACTTCCTCTTATTTTCTCACAAGCATTATGAGTTGTTTTATCTGCTTGGAGTGGGAAATATATTATTTTGGAAAAACACTTCTCCCCACTCCAGCCTGGTTCTGGAAAGGGGTAGCAGTCATAGAATCCCTCCTAGCTGACAACAACGACAGGCATGTGGCTCAGGCTAGACCAGTAATCATTTCCTATCTTTGGCCATAGTGGTTGGTTTATAGTTGGCCATGTGACTCAGGACAGGTGAACCAGAGGCCTTCAAGTTTTTTCAAACAGTTTGGGCTAAGAAGTTCCTTTAGCACCACTGGTGGTAAACCTGATATTGTAAACCTGAATTCACCATATGGTAAATTCAAGGATATGAATTCAGAGTTGCCTGTACCATGGGACTGTTGGTAGGACTAAGCTAACTAGAAAGAATAAAACTGACATAAAGAGAAACAGAGATGCAAAACAGAGAGAGTTCTCAAAGGAGAGTCACAATTCTGATTGTTCCTGAGGCCGTCTGCATCGCTGCCATTTTGGTGGGTTGATTATATGCATCTGTATATACTTGAGCCTTGAACAACACAGGCTTGAACTGCATGTGCCCACTTATATGTGGATTCCCCCCCCCCCCAATAAATCCCATGATGTGGAGCTGTGGATGTGGTGGGTCAACAATGAAGTTTTCAACTGCAGGGAGAATTTGGAAAACTCAACAGAGGCCACAGGACTGGAAAACATCAGTTTTCATTGCAGTCCAAAAGAAAGTCAATGCCAAAGAATGCTGAAATTGCCACACAATTGCACTCATCTCTCATGCTAGCAAAGTAATGCTCAAAATTTTCCAAGCCAGGGTTCAACAATACATGAACTGTGAATTTCCAGATGTTTAAGCCGGATTTAGAAAAGGCAGAGGAATTGGAGATCAAATTGCCAATGTCTGTTGGATCATGAAAAAGTGAGAGAGTTCCAGAAAAACATCTACTTTTCCCTTATTGACTAGGTGAAGCCTTTGACTGAGGATCACAACACACTGTGGAAAATTCTTAAAGAGATGGGAATACCAGACCACCTGACTTGCCTCTTGAGAAACCTATATGTAGGTCAAGAAGGAATAGTTAGAACTTGACATGAAACTTTAGACTGTATCCAAATCAGGAAAGGAGTACATCTGGGCTCTATATTGTCAAGCTGCTTATTTAACTTATATGCAGAATACATCATGAGAAATTCTGGACTGGATGAAGCAGAAGCTGGAATTAAGATTGCCTGAATTCATGATATGGTAAATTCAAGGATATGAATTCAGAGTTGCCTGTGCCATGGGACTGTTGGTAGGACTAAGCTAACTAGAAAGAATAAAACTGGCATAAAGAGAAACAGATGTGAGACAGAGAGCTTTCCAAGGAGAGTCACAATTCTGGTTGTTCCCAAGGCCATCTGCATTGCTGCCTTTTTGGTGGTTGATTATATACATCCATATACACTTGAGCTTTGAACAACACAGGCTTGAACTGCATGTGCCTACTTATATGTGGATTTCTTTATCCCAATAAATCCCAGGATGTGGAGCTGTGGATATGGAGGGTCAACAGTGAAGTTTTTAACTGCAGGGAGAATCGAGAATTCCTGCCCCTAATTCCATGTTGTTCAAACATGAACTGCATTCCTTCTCTTGCTGATTGGATTTGGGGCTTATGTCATTTCAGGCACAAGAGTTCTAGTTAATATGAACTGGTGTGGTCTGTGTAAACAATAGGAAGATACCGCAGGATGTTCCTGGGCCATTAATAAAGGAAAGTGGGGCAAAGGGAAACCCAACATGCTTGTTCCTAGGACAGCAGCCCCCAGCCACACCTCTGAGGCACAGGGCCTGCTGCTAAGGTATGATGAGGCCAAGGCCAACGTTGACTGAAATTTCAAATTGCCTCCTTCTCACATTTGGCAGTGCACCCTGTCATTGCAGGGTTGTGTCAGGAGCTGTGTTAGGCATTACTGACAAAATGGAGGCACTTCCCTAAACCTCCGTTTGTTTCCTTAGGCACGGTCCCAGAATGAAGGAGTCAGGCTTTGTGATTCTGACTTGTTTTTTCCTTTCCTCGGCTGAGTTGACTGAAGAGAATATTAAGGTGCTTATTGTTTTTGAGAGGAGCATGAGAAGGCATAAAGCCTTCTGCAGCTGTGCTCAAATAATAATTCATAAAGTTAATCATTGACATTTGCAAAAGAGTGTTCCAGGGTGAGCACAGAGGCCGCAGTTTGAGACCATGAGAGGGATTGCTATCTGAAGCCTATTTGTGAGGAAAGTGTTTATGGCAAAAGAGTTTGCTGAATTTAGGGCTTAGGAATAATTAAAATAGTTAGAAGCTAAAGATTTAAGGAATGTTGTAATGTTAGCATATTCTACTATAGCTTATAGAAATTAGGGACTTTAGAGATATTATTAGCTAGAAGCCCTTTCTAAGAAATAGTGAGCTTAGGATACCAGGGACAAACAGGACTTAGAAAGATAAGAAATAAACGGAGGAATGTGGTATGCAGCCCAGACATTAGCATGAGTTACAGTGTATTCACAAAGACACATGAGAAAAAGTAGATAAGAGAATTGCTGAGGCAGAAACTCCTTTTGAGGGGCAACAATGATTTTTGGAGAGAAATAAATCTGGGTCTATGGGAACTAAAAATATCAAACCTCTGATGTAATGCTTTTGTAAAAGTATAAAAGAGAATCATAAGCTCTAAATAAACCAGCAGTCCAGGAAAACTGAGAGGCTGCCTCAGTTTCTCGCCAACACTGCTCAGCCCTTCAGGTTGAATCCCTGGCTACTGGAGCTGGACTCTGGCAGCTTGAGCATTTCCAGTGAGAAGGATGTTCTCAACTTCCCCTCCTAATTCTTCTGTGCTTACCCACAAGATTTCCCTGCCAGTGCAGGGCATTTATCTTCTCACCTGCATATGCTCACAGCATGCGTGCACATGTGCCCTCAAATGCCTTCACAAACACACATGTCAATATCCATGAGATCTCTTAGAAGAAAGCATCTGTAGGACAAAGAATTTTGTCTTGTTGATCTTTACATCATTGGTGTTTAAATCTCATATGCCTGTTGTGCTCTAGTTATTGCCACATAAATGGCAAGAAGCCGTTTTGATCTCAGCTGCCTGTCCAGTCTCATTTTATTCAGTGTCCGACATTAATGAACTGGCAGTTAATTACTTTCTAGGTCTTGAGCAGCCACTAAAGGAGATCCTGACAGATGGGTATCCACTTCACCATTCTTTGCCTGTTCTGCCCTCGTGTGGGCAAGGGACACAAATGCTTTGGAATTTAAACCCCAAGTTCCATTTGAAAAGAGCTCTAATGGTCAGAGATCTGTTTCCCTCCAGGGGTGAGGGAGAAGTGGGAAAGACACCTAGAGAAAACATGAGTTTTAAATCAAGTAAGACTGACTCCTTTCGCTGAATTGTTACAACTGGTTCAGACTGGAGGATTTGCTCCTCTGACTCCTCAGAGGATTTAGCATTTATTAGCACTACAAGGTACCAGGCAAGGAATTCCTACAGCAGTTCTCCTGGTGCCCATTGTATAATTATCTTCATCTTACAGATGGTCTATTGAGTCTGGGAATGGCTAAGTAGTGTGCCCACTTTTCCAAAGCCAGGAAGTGGCAGGAGGTTTTGAAAATAAACTGCAAATGTAAATGGGAAATATAAAATGTAACATATCATTAGGACATTTCATGGAAATAATCTAGGTTGTATCTATCTGTCTATATGTTGTTGTTCAGTCATTAAGTCACGTCTGACACTCTGTGACCCCAAGGACTGCAGCACGCCAGGGTTCCATGGCCTTCAGTAACTCTTGGATTTTGCTCAAACTCATGTCCACTGAGTTGGTGATGCCATCCATCCATCTCATCCTCTGTTGCCCCTCTTCACCTCTTGCCCTCAGTCTTTCCTGGCTTCAGGTCATTTTTATGAGTCGGGTCTTCTCATCACGTAGCCAAAGTATTGGAGCTTCAGCATGAGTCCTTCCAATGAATATTCAGGGTTGATTTCCTTTAGGTTTGACTGGTTTGATCTCCTTGCCATCCAAGGGACTCTCAAGAGTCTTCTCCAACACCACAACTCAAATGCATTGATTCTTCTGCACTCAGCCAAGAAATAACATGAATCCTCACAAACCTATTAACCTGAGAATGCCATCATTGCCATTAAATTTCCCAGTGTATCCTTATAGTCCTGCCTCGCTGCCCTTAGATACTGACATTTTCTTTCTTTCGTTTGGACACACTGCCTGACCAGGGATTGAACCTGCACCCTCCGCAGTGAAAGCACAAAATCCTAACCACTGGACTGCCAAGGAATTCCTGATCCTGACTTTTAGAACATTACTTTGGTTTTCAATGATGCTTTATCCCAGAAGTATGTGTCATTAGTTTTGCTTAATTTTAAAGTTTATAAAAATGGGAAGATATTTTACATTTCTTGTAGTTTGCTTTACTCAACTCATAATTGCTTGTGACTTCCATCCATGTTCCTGTGTGCACTTGCCGTTCTTTTCCCCACTAATGTATAGGACTCTATTATATGACTATACCAGAACGGTCTCATTCCCTTCTCCTGGTAATGGACACTTTACTTGATTCTAGCTTTCCACTATTATATCCAGTGCTGCTGTAAATCCAAGTACCTGCCTCTTGATGCATAGGTTTGAGAGTTTGTCTTGAGAACATACCTGGAAGTGAGTGGCTGCATTATAGGGGATGTAGATGTTCAACTTTTGCATGATAATCTAATATTCTTCCCCAATATAAATTTGGATCAACTTATAGTCCCACCAGAATGTGTGAGAGTTGCCATTGGCATAAATTCTTGCTATCATTTGAATTTTCCAGAACTTTACATTTTGGCCAAATTAGTGAGTGTAAAAAAAAGTGGTATGTAACTGTGGTTACTAGGAGTTCATCAAATTTGTTTTCAGATTCAATGTCCTTAAGCCGAGCTACTGAATGGGGCAAAGGGATAGTATTCCAGATGGATGAACTACTTAAAAAAGTTTCTTTGTCCATTTGGGCAACTATAACAAAATACCACAGACCGGGTAATTTACAAACAACAAAAAAAATCTCTTCTTCACAATTCTAGATGCTGAAGTCCAAAATTGGAGTGCCAGCCTGATTATGTGAGTGCCCTCTTCCAGCTCACAGACTTCTCCTTGTATCCTCACAGGATGGAATGGACTAGGGCTCCCGGGGGCTTTCATCTTATAAGGGCACTGATCCCATTCATGAGAGCTCCACCCATATGACCTGGTCATCTCCTAAAGGTCCCATCTTCCATCATATTGGATATTAGGATTTCAACATATGGATTTTGAGAGGACACAAACAGTCAGATCATAGCAGAAAGAGTTCTGAGTCAGGTCAGAAGTTAGTACATTTAAAGAAGGGAAAAAAGTCACCACAGGTGTAATGCAATGAGTTCACTGCTGCCCAGTTAGCTAACCTCTCAGTACCTCATATCTTACCTGACTTGACCTGTGAAACCTGCCAGATTCCACCTGCCAGTGCTGGTCTCTGACCAGCTCTCAATGTTTGCATCATATAATATGGTGAAGTTGTGTTTTAAGTTTAACCAAGTTGATTCACATTGGGTCTTCTGCTTCTTATCTTTTATCAGTTTAACACTTGGATGAACTTCCAGAAGATTATTTCAAAATATCTTTCTTATCATCCCTTCACTGGTTTCTTTTTTTTTTTTTTTTTAGTTTTTTATTTTTTTAATTTTATAATCTTTAATTCTTACATGCGTTCCCAAACATGAACCCCCCTCCCACCTCCCTCCCCATAACATTTCTGTGGGTCATCCCCATGCACCAGCCCCAAGCATGCTGTATCCTGCGTCAGACATAGACTGGCGATTCAATTCTTACATGATAGTATACATGTTAGAATGCCATTCTCCCAAATCATCCCACCCTCTCCCTCTCCCTCTGAGTCCAAAAGTCCGTTATACACATCTGTGTCTTTTTTCCTGTCTTGCATAAAGGGTCGTCATTGCCATCTTTCTAAATTCCATATATATGTGTCAGTATACTGTATTGGTGTTTTTCTTTCTGGCTTACTTCACTCTGTATAATCGGCTCCAGTTTCATCCATCTCATCAGAACTGATTCAAATGAATTCTTTTTAACGGCTGAGTAATACTCCATTGTGTATATGTACCACAGCTTTCTTATCCATTCATCTGCTGATGGACATCTAGGTTGTTTCCATGTCCTGGCTATTATAAACAGTGCTGCAATGAACATTGGGGTACATGTGTCTTTTTCAATTCTGGTTTCCTTGGTGTGTATGACCAGCAGTGGGATTGCTGGGTCATACGGTAGTTCTATTTGCAATTTTTTAAGGAATCTCCACACTGTTCTCCAAAGTGGCTGTACTAGTTTGCATTCCCACCAACAGTGTAGGAGGGTTCCCTTTTCTCCACACCCTCTCCAGCATTTATTGCTTGCAGATTTTTGGATCGCAGACATTCTGACTGGTGTGAAGTGGCACCTCATTGTGGTTTTGATTTGCATTTCTCTAATAATGAGTGATGTTGAGCATCTTTTCATGTGTTTGTTAGCCATCCGTATGTCTTCTCCGGAGAAATGTCTATTTAGTTCTTTGGCCCATTTTTTGATTGGGTCGTTTATTTTTCTGGAATTGAGCTGCATAAGTTGCTTGTATATTTTTGAGATTAGTTGTTTGTCAGTTGCTTCATTTGCTATTATTTTCTCCCATTCAGAAGGCTGTCTTTTCACCTTGCTTATATTTTCCTTTGTTGTGCAGAAGCTTTTCATTTTAATTAGATCCCATTTGTTTATTTTTGCTTTTATTTCCAGTATTCTTGGACGTGGATCATAGAGGATCCTGCTGTGATTTATGTCTGAGAGTGTTTTGCCTATGTTCTCCTCTAGGAGTTTTATAGTTTCTGATCTTACATTTAGATCTTTAATCCATTTTGAGTTTATTTTTGTGTGCGGTGTTAGAAAGTGATCTAGTTTCATTCTTTTACAAGTGGTTGACCAGTTTTCCCAGCACCACTTGTTAAAGAGATTGTCTTTACTCCATTGTATATTCTTGCCTCCTTTGTCAAAGATAAGGTGTCCATAGGTGTGTGGATTTATCTCTGGGCTTTCTATTTTGTTCCATTGATCTATATGTCTGTCTTTGTGCCAGTACCATACTGTCTTAATGACTGTGGCTTTGTAGTAGAGCCTGAAGTCAGGCAAGTTGATTCCTCCAGTTCCATTCTTCTTTCTCAAGATTGCTTTGGCAATTCGAGGTTTTTTGTATTTCCATACAAATCTTGAAATTATTTGTTCTAGTTCTGTGAAAAATATGGCTGGTAGCTTGATAGGGATTGCATTGAATTTGTAAATTGCTTTGGGTAGTATACTCATTTTCACTATATTGATTCTTCCAATCCATGAACATGGTATATTTCTCCATCTATTAGTGTCCTTTTTGATTTCTTTCATCAGTGTTTTATAGTTTTCTATATATAGGTCTTTAGTTTCTTTAGGTAGATATATTCCTAAGTATTTTATTCTTTTCGTTGCAATGGTGAATGGAATTGTTTCCTTAATTTTTTTTTCTACTTTCTCATTATTCGTGTATAGGAATGCAAGGGATTTCTGTGTGTTGATTTTATATCCTGCAACTTTACTATATTCATTGATGAGCTCTAGCAATTTTCTGGTGAAGTCTTTAGGGCTTTCCATGTAGAGGATCATGTCATCTACAAACAGTGAGAGTTTTACTTCTTCTTTTCCAATTTGGATTCCTTTTATTTCTTTTTCTGCTCTGATTGCTGTGGCCAAAACTTCCAGAACTATGTTGAATAGTAGCGGTGAAAGTGGACACCCTTGTCTTGTTCCTGACTTTAGGGGAAATGCTTTCAATTTTTCACCATTGAGGATAATGTTTGCTGTGGGCTTGTCATAGATAGCTTTTATTATGTTGAGGTATGTTCCTTCTATTCCTGCTTTCTGGAGAGTTTTTATCATAAATGGATGTTGAATTTTGTCAAAGGCCTTCTCTGCATCTATTGAGATAATCATATGGTTTTTATTTTTCAATTTGTTAATGTGGTGAATTACATTGATTGATTTGCGGATATTGAAGAATCCTTGCATCCCTGGGATAAAGCCCACTTGGTCATGGTGTATGATCTTTTTAATGTGTTGTTGGATTCTGATTGCTAGAATTTTGTTGAGGATTTTTGCATCTATGTTCATCAGTGATATTGGCCTGTAGTTTTCTTTTTTTGTGACATCTTTGTCAGGTTTTGGTATTAGGGTGATGGTGGCCTCATAGAATGAGTTTGGAAGTTTACCTTCCTCTGCAATTTTCTGGAAGAGTTTGAGTAGGATAAGTGTTAGCTCTTCTCGAAATTTTTGGTAGAATTCAGCTGTGAAGCCATCTGGACCTGGGCTTTTGTTTGCTGGAAGATTTCTGATTACAGTTTCAATTTCTGTGCTTGTGATGGGTCTGTTAAGATTTTCTATTTCTTCCTGGTTCAGTTTTGGAGAATTGTACTTTTCTAAGAATTTGTCCATTTCTTCCACGTTGTCCATTTTATTGGCATACAACTGCTGATAGTAGTCTCTTACGATCCTTTGTATTTCTGTGTTGTCTGTTGTGATCTCTCCATTTTCATTTCTAATTTTATTGATTTGATTTTTCTCTCTTTGCTTCTTGATGAGTCTGGCTAATGGTTTGTCAGTTTTATTTATCCTTTCAAAGAACCAGCTTTTGGCTTTGTTGATTTTTGCTACGGTTTCTTTTGTTTCTTTTGCATTTATTTCTACCCTAATTTTTGTGATTTCTTTCCTTCTACTAACTCTGGGGTTCTCCAATTCTTCCTTTTCTAGTTGCTTTACTTGTAGAGTTAGGTTATTTATTTGACTTTTTTTCTTGTTTCTTGAGGTATGCCTGTAGTGCTATGAACTTTCCTCTTAGCACTGCTTTTATAGTGTCCCACAGGTTTTGGGTTGTTGTGTTTCCATTTTCATTCGTTTCTATGCATATTTTGATTTCTTTTTTGATTTCTTCTGTGATTTGTTGGTTATTCAGAAGTGTGTTGTTCAACCTCCATATGCTGGAATTTTTAATAGTTTTTCTCCTGTAATTGAGATCTGATCTTAATGCATTATGGTCAGAAAAGATGCTTGGAATGATTTCGATTTTTTTGAATTTATCAAGTTTAGATTTATGGCCCAGGATGTGATCTATCCTGGAGAAGGTTCCATGAGCACTTGAAAAAAAGGTGAAATTCATTGTTTTGGGGTGAAATGTCCTATAGATATCAATTAGGTCTAACTGATCTAACGTATCATTTAAAGTTTGCATTTCTTTGTTAATTTTCTGTTTAGTTGATCTGTCCATAGGTGTGAGTGGGGTATTAAAGTCTCCCACTATTATTGTGTTATTGTTGATTTCCCCTTTCATACTTGTTAGCATTTGTCTTACATATTGTGGTGCTCCTATATTGGGTGCATATATATTTATAATTGTTATATCTTCTTCTTGGATTGTTCCTTTGATCATTATGTAGTGGCCTTCTTTGTCTCTTTTCACAGCCTTTGTTTTAAAGTCTATTTTATCGGATATGAATATTGCCACTCCTGCTTTCTTTTGGTCTCTATTTGCATGGTATATCTTTTTCCAGCCCTTCACTTTCAGTCTGTATGTGTCCCTTGTTTTGAGGTGGGTCTCTTGTAAGCAGCATATAGAGGGGTCTTGTTTTGTATCCATTCGGCCAGTCTTTGTCTTTTGGTTGGGGCGTTCAACCCATTTACGTTTAAGGTAATTATTGATAAGTATGATCCCGTTACCATTTACTTTATTGTTTTGGGTTCGGGTTTATACACCCTTTCGTGTTTCCTGTCTAGAGAATATCCTTTAGAATTTGTTGGAGAGCTGGTTTGGTAGTGCTGAATTCTCTCATCTTTTGCTTGTCTGTAAAGCTTTTGATTTCTCCTTCGTATTTGAATGAGATCCTTGCTGGGTACAGTAATCTGGGCTGTAGGTTATTGTCTTTCATCACTTTAAGCATGTCTTGCCATTCCCTCCTGGCCTGAAGAGTTTCTATTGAAAGATCAGCTGTTATCCTTATAGGAATCCCCTTGTGTGTTATTTGTTGTTTTTCCCTTTCTGCTTTTAATATTTGTTCTTTGTGTTTAATCTTTGTTAATTTGATTAATATGTGTCTTGGGGTGTTTCGCCTTGGGTTTATCCTATTTGGAACTCTCTGTGTTTCTTGGACTTGGGTGATTATTTCCTTCCCCATTTCAGGGAAGTTTTCAACTATTATCTCCTGAAGTATTTTCTCATGATCTTTCTTTCTGTCTTCTTCTTCTGGGACTCCTATGATTCGAATGTTGGAGCATTTAATATTGTCCTGGAGGTCTCTGAGATTGTCCTCGTTTCTTTTAATTCGTTTTTCTTTTTTCCTCTCTGATTCATTTATTTCTACCATTCTATCTTCTATTTCACTAATCCTATCTTCTGCCTCCGTTATTCTACTATTTGTTGCCTCCAGAGTGTTTCTGGTCTCATTTATTGCATTATTCATTATATTTTGACTCTTTTTTACTTCTTCTAGGTCCTTGTTAAACCTTTCTTGCATCTTCTCAATCCTTGTCTCTAGGCTGTTTATCTGTGATTCCATTTTGATTTCAAGATTTTGGATCATTTTCACTATCAATATTTGGAATTCCTTCTCAGGTAGATTCCCTACTTCTTCCTCTTTTGTTTGGTTTGGTGGGCAACTCTCCTGTTCCTTTACCTGCTGAGTATTCCTCTGTCTCTTCATCTTGGTTATATTGCTGCGTTTGGGGTGGCCTTTTTATATTCTGGTAATTTGTGGAGTTCTCTTTATTATGGAGCTTCCTCACTGTGGGTGGGGTTCTATCAGTGGCTTGTCAAGGTTTCCTGGTTAGGGAGGCTTGTGTTCTAGTTCTGGTGGGTGGAGCTGGGTTTCTTCTCTCTGGAGTGCAGTGGAGTGACCAGTAATGGGTTATGAGACATCAAAGGTTTTGGAATAATTTTGAGCTGCCTGTATATTGAAGCTCAGGGGAGTGTTCCTGTGTTGCTGGAGAATTTGAGTGGTATGTCTTGTTTTGGAACTTGTTGGCCCTTGGAACTTGTTGGAACTTGTTGGGTGGAGCTTTGTTTCGGTGTAGGTATGAAGGCATTTGATGAGCTCCTATTGCTTAATGTTCCCTGAATTCAAGAGTTCTCTAATGTTTTCAGGCTTTGGATTTAAGCCTCCTGCTTCTGGTTTTCAGTTTTATTTTTACAGTAGCCTCTAGACTTCTCCATCTATACAGCACCGATGATAAAACATCTAGGTTAAAGATGAAAAGTTTCTCCACATTGAGGGACACTCAGAGAGGTTCACTGAGTTACAAGGAGAAGAGAAGATGGAGGGGGTAGTTAGAGGTAACTGGAATGAGATGCGGTGAGATCAAAAGAGGAGAGAGCAAGCTAGCCAGTAGTCACTTCCTTATGTGCGCTCTATAGTCTAGACCACTCAGAGGTATTTTACGGAGTTATATGGGGAAGAGGAGAGGGAGGAAGTAGACAGAGGTGACCAGGAGGATAAGAGAGAGGAATGAGAAGGAGAGAGACAAATCCTGCCAGTAACCAGTTCCTTAGGTGTTCTCCACCGTCTGGAACACACAGAGATTCACAGAGTTGGATAGAGAAGAGATGGGGGAGAAAAGAGACAGAGGCCACCTGGTGGAGAAAAAGGAGAGTCCAAAGGAGGAGAGAGTGGTCATGCCAGTAATCTCGCTCTCAGGTAAACTTGGGTAGTGAAGTTTGGGTTTTTAAATGTACAAAATTGACAACAAAAACGTAAGAGCAAAGATTAAAAATCTAGAGTAGAGGTTGGATTTTCAAAGATACAATATTAAAGAAAAGCAGAAGGAAAAAGGAAGAAAGAAAAAAAAAACAAGAATTATTAAAAAACAAACAAACAAAACCCACCAACAACCATCCAAAGACTATATATGGTTTTTGCCTTAAAAAAAAAAGTCTTTTTTTTAAAAATAGTAATAGTAAGTTATAGAAATAAAAATTAGAGGAGAAATAGAAGACTTAACAATTTAAAAAAAAGTTAGAAAAAAAGAAAAAAGAAAAAACAAACAAACAAACAAAAAGGAATGATTTTAAAAATAGTAAAAATATATCTGGCCCTTTTCTGATGTTTTGGGCCATGTGGGATCACTTCTAAGGTGGTTCCCTCTGTTTAACTTCTTCTGTTTGCTGGTTTTTTAGGCTCACTAGTTCAGTCGCGCTGTGGGGAGGGGGGGTGCTGCAAACAAATAGCACTGTCGTGTGCACACAGTGCCTCAGCCCTGCTTGACCTGTCCCTTCTCGCGGCACACAAACCACTCCGGCTCTACGATGCTCAGCCGGGAACCGTCTGGGGCCGGCCCTAGGCTGTGTGCACTTCCCCAGTCCAAGCCGCTCAGGTTCGGTGCTCAGGCAGCCCTCAGAGGCACAGATTTGGCTGGGACTGTGCTTTGTGCCCTTCCCAGGTCCGAGTAGCTCAGGAGTTTGGCAAGCGTGATTGCCGCGGCTTGTCACCTTTTCTGCCGCTGCTGCTCAGCTTTCTGGGTGGACTGCTGGCGCCCCCCGTGAGGCAGATTGTGACTGTCCAGCACCCCCAGAAGTCTTAGCAAAGAAGCCTGCTTGCAGTTAGGTAAGTAAAGTCTCTCCGGGTCTGCAATTGCCCCTTTCCAGTCCTTACGGCTCTGGCTGCCTGTCCCTGGCGGGGGATGGTCTGCAGCCGGCTTTTTCCATTCCATCCTTTGTTCTGTGCTCGGTCTTGGTGGTGTCTTATGTTCGAGCTTTTCGTGCAGTAGCTATCCCACAGTCTGGTTTGCTAGCCCAAGTTAGATCGTTCTGGTTGCGCGTGGGGCGCGTGGGGCGTTCCTGCCTGATTGTTACAAAGCACTGCAGCCCGCGCCTCCCGCGTGTCCCTGCCCTGCCCCCACTTCCCAATGGCAGATGCAGGTGTCTGTGCTGCTTTTCCGCTGGGGGAGTTACTGTTGGGCTTGCAATCTCTTGGTTTTAATTATTTATTTATTTTTCCTTCCTGCTATGCTGCCCTCTGTGTTTCCAAGGCTCGCCACAGACTCGGCAGGGAGAGTGTTTCCTGGTGTTTGGAAACCTCTCTTCTTAAAATCCCCTTCCCAGGACAGGCTTCCCTTCCCGGGATGGAGCTCCCTCCCCACCTCCTTTGTCTCCTTTTTCGTCTTTTATATTTTTTCCTACCTGTTTTTGAAGACAATGGTCTGCTTTTCTGGTTGCCTGATGTCCTCTGCCAGCCTACAGAAGTTGTTTTGTGGAGTTTGCTTGGCGTTGAAATGTTCTTTTGAGGAATTTGTGAGGGAGAAAGTGGTCTTCCCGTCCTATTCCTCCGCCATCTTTACAGTTCCCCTCCCCTTCACTGGTTTCTTGTCAATTCCTCTTTGATTATCAAACTTTAAAATTGATTTTTGAAGCACATGTGGACTCTCATATGGAGTTCTGAAAGAAGAGTGAGAATGATTTTGCAGGAATTTGTTTTAGAGGTTTCTTTGGCCAGAAAAGGTATAGACCCTGCTAACTCAGTATCTGCGAATTATGGTTATGTTTATTCTTTGGAAAATGTAACTGCTAGTTGACTGAGTGTGATTCTACACGAGATTTTGCCCCTCCCACCATCTTCACCCTTTGATGTGGGGTATCGTTTTTGTTGTGACCCAACATTCTCCTACTATGGTTGTTCAGCAGTGGGTTGCAGTTTTGGAGTTCTCACAGGAGAAGATGAGTGCTCATCCTTTTACTCAGCCATCTTATTTTATTTTGTATAGTTCTTATGCATATTCTCACCACTTCTTCTTAATGTCCCCTGCTTAAGTTAGGTCCATACCGTTTCTGTCCTTCATTGTGCTCATCTGTGCATGAAACGTTCAATTGGTGTCACTAATTTTCTTGAAGAGATCTCTGCTCTTTCCCATTCTATTGTTTTCCTCTATTTCTTTGCATTGATCACTTAGGAAGGCTTTCTTATCTCTCCTTGGTATTCTTTGGAACTCTGCACTCAGATGGGTATATCTTTCCTTTCCTCCTTTGCTTTTCTGATTCTGATGATTGCCCTCAATGAACCACATCAAGTGTTATTTGTAGCCTTGTACAATCCCTGCCACGTGAGCTTCTGGCTGGCATGAAACAATAGGATGCTATGTAAGGGATACTGTGTCAGTTACAGACCCAGTCTTTGTTTGTTTGTTTGTTTGTTTGTTTTTAATATTCAGCCTTTATTTTTCCCCGACTATATTGCTATGTTATTGATATATAACACTTTGTAAGTTTAAGGTGTACTATGTGATGGTTTAATATATGCATATATTGTGAAATGATTACCACGAAATAACGCTAGTTAACACAACTATCACCTCACATAGCTACCTTTTTGTGTGTGGTGAGGACTTTCCAGATTTAATCTTTAGCAAGTTTCAAGTATTGTATGCAGTATTGTTAACTATAGTCATCATGCTACAATTAGATAGGCAAGAAATCGTTCATCTTATAACTGGAAGTTTGTACCCTTTGACCACCTTTACTCATTTCATCCTCCTGGTCTCTCCAAAAACCACGAATCTACCCTCTGTTTCTATGAGTTTGGGTTTTCCTTTTCTTTCAGATTCCACATATAAATGAGATCATAGAATATTTGTCTTTTTCTGTGTGACTTCATTAAGCATAACGTCCTCCAAGTTCATTCATATTATCACTGCTACTGCTGCTAAGTCACTTCAGTCGTGTCTGACTCTGTGTGACCCCATAGACGGCAGCCCACCACGCTCTGCCGTCCCTGGTATTCTCCAGGAAAGAACACTGGAGTGGGTTGCCATTTCCTTCTCCAGTGCATGAAAGTGAAAAGTGAAAGTGAAGTCGCTCAGTCATTTCCGACTGTTAGCGCAGGATTTCCTTGATTTTATTGCTTAACAACATTCCACTTTGTGTGTATATGCACACATGCGTACACTCACAACCATACATGCACACTACAGTTTCTTTACCATTCATCTGTTAATGGACACTAAAATTGTTTTCATGTCTTGGCTATTGTGAATATTGTTGCAGTGAATATGGAGGTACAGCCATCTCTTCAAGATAGTAATTTCGTTTCCTTCAGATATATACAGAGAAGTGGGATGGCTGGATTATATGGTAGTTCTAGTGTTAATTTTTTGAGAAACCTCCACACTGTTTTCCAAAGGGTTGTACTAATTTACATTTCCATCAGCAGTGTACAAAGATTCCCTTTTCTCCACATCTTTGCCAGCATTTGTTATGACTTGTCTTTTTATAATAGACAGTCTTTCCAACAGATTTGAGAGGATATCTTATTGTGGATTTGACTTGCATTTCCCTGATTATTAGTGATGTTGAGCACCTTTTCATGTATTGGTTGGCCATTTGTATATATTCTTTGGAAAAATGGCTATTCAGATTCTTTGCCAACTTTAAATCTGATAATTTGTTTTTTCTGTTAAGTTTTATGAGTTCCTTATATATTTTGGATATTAACCCCTTATCAGATAGATGGTTTGCAAATATTTTTTTCCCATTCTGTAGGTTGTCTTTTCATTTTGTTCATTATTTCTTTTGTTGGGCAGTGGCTTTTATTTTTGATGTAGTCCTACATGGTGTGTTTTGCTTTTGTTGCAAGCAAAAGGTAAAATGGCCTAGTAATCATGAAGGCTGAGGAAACATTCATTTTTGGGATTTCTTAGCCATGTAGTAAAAAGGCTAATGAGGGAGTGGCCAAGATGGTGGAGTAGGAAGACCCTTAGCTCACCTCCTTCCATGAAATTTATACTACTTAAAGAGCAGCCATTGAAGAGGAAGACCTGCAGACTAACAGAAAGTTCTACAATGAAATTTACAAAGAACAAACCACAAAGAGTTGGGTAGGAGGGCCAGATACATGGTATAGTTAAGACCAATAACTCCCTGAGCAGGAAACCCACAAAAGGGAGAATAATTACAACTGCAGAAGTTCTCCCAAAGGAGGAAGGTGTCTAAGCTCTACATCAGGTTTCCCAGCCTGGAGGTTCTGTGCCAAGAAGACAAGCCTCTAAAACATTTGGCTTTGAAGACCAGAGGGCTTAGTTTCAGGAGAGCCACAGGCCTGGGGGAAATAGAGACTCCTCCCTTAAAAGGTGCACAGAAAATCTCACATGTTTCAGGACCCTGGGAAGAAGGAATAATTTGGGATGAGCTTGGGTCAAATCTACCTGTTGACCTTGGGAAAGCCTCCCAGGGAGGCAGGAGGCAACTGGAGCTCACCTAGAGGATTCAGACATTCTGGCAGCCATTTTTGGGAGCTTGTTCTACCACAAAGACACTGGTACTGGCAAATATAATTTTGAAATCCTTCTAGCTTATTTGCACTGGGACCTACCAGCCTGTTGGCACTAGTACTCAGACAACTCAGGACAGGCAGCTGGCCAGGAGGTGACACAGCCTTACCCACCAACAGGTGGGCTGCCTTAAGACCCTTGAACCTCCAGCCACGCAGGACTAGGCCCCCTACACCAGGGAGCCTTGGAACCTCCACCACATCTTCAGGGCCCTGCAGCCAGCCTTTGATATCCTGTCCTGCCTAGTAGCATTGTTACCTGGAGCATTCTATGGAGTGAGGAGCCATGGTGTTGCAACAATGACTGAACACACACACACACACACACCTCTGCCTATGAGCAGTTCAGTTCAGTTGCTCAGTCGTGTCCAACTCTTTGCAACCCCATGAATCGCAGCACGCCAGGCCTCCCTGTCCATCACCAACTCCCGGAGTTCACTCAAACTCATGTCCATTGAGTTGGTGATGCCATCCAGCCATCTCATCCTCTGTCGTCCCCTTCTCCTCCTGCCCCCAATCCCTCCTAGTATCAGAGCCTTCTCCAATGTGTCAACTCTACACATGAGGTAGCCAAAGCATTGGAGTTTCGGCCTCAGCATCAGTCCTTCCAATGAACACTCAGGACTGATCTCCTTTAGGATGGACTGATTGTATCTCCTTGCAGTCCAAGGGACTCTCAAGAGTCTTCTCCAGCACCACAGTTCAAAAACATCAATTCTTCAGTGCTCAGCTTTCTTCACAGTTCAACTCTCACATCCATACATGACCACTGGAAAAACCATAGCCTTGACTAGATGGAACTTTGTTGGCAAAGTAATATCTCTGCTTTTTAATATGCTATCTAGGTTGACCATAACTTTTCTTCCAAGGAGTAAGTGTCTTTTAATCTCATGGCTGCAATCACCATCTGCAGTGATTTTGGAGCCCCCCAAAATAAAGTCTGACACTGTTTCCACTGTTTCCCCATCTATGGCCTATGAGCAGGCCAGCACCAACTCCAAAACTCCACAGTTCTAGAGCCAGAGACGACAGAATTCTATACATAGAAGAGCCTAAAGACACCACCCAAAAGTCTACCTGACCTCATCAATAAATTAGGATACAAAATCAGTAGGCAGCAATCTGGTGTGTTTCTACATACTAACAGTGAACTATGAGAAAGAGAAATTTACCAGTACAGGAAAACGAGTAAAATATCTAAGAGTAAATGTAACCAAGGAGGTAAAAGACCAGTGTTGACTAAAAAAAGATGTACAACTTGAGAGTTGTGCTGCTGCTGCTGCTGCTAAGTCGCTTCAGTCGTGTCCGACTCTGTGTGACCCCATAGACGGCAGCCCACCAGGCTCCCCCATCCCTGGGATTCTCCAGGCAAGAACTCTGGAGTGGGTTGCCATTTCCTTCTCCAATGGATGAAAGTGAGAAGTGAAAGTGAACTCGCTCAGTCGTGTCCTACCCTTAGTGCCCCCATGGACTGCAGTGTACCGGGCTCCTCTGTCCATGGGATTTTCCAGGCAAGAGTACTGGAGTGGGTTGCCATTGCCTTCTCCTGAGAGTTGTGAGTTAAGCTTTATGGGTTAAGTTTTATTTGGGGTGAAATTAGGACTGCAGCCCAGGAGGCAGCATATCAGATAGCTCTGAGAGACTGCTCCAAAGCAGCAGTGGGCGAAAGACAATATATAATGTTTTGGTGAAGGGGGAGTTCAATACCATGAAGCACTCATTTTACAAAAGGTTTTTTGTTAGTCACGAGGATCTGATGTCACCATGAAGGGATTTAGTGCTTCTGTAGATATGAGGAGATGCAAGGATTGAGAGCATAAAATCTCTTCCTAAAAACATCCAACTATCTAAAGACCTGTCCCACCAGATTCCTTGGAGCACAGAGTGCCTCATTCCACCCTGAACTCCCTCAGGGATTGTTGAAGGTCAACAGCTATAGAGGCATATGACAAAGGCCTTTGTTGTTCAGTCCTTGGCAATGCTCTTGGTAAGTGCCAAATTGTAGTTCACACGGCCCCCTTGTGGTCATAAATCTGACCATACTTTGGGGGCATTTCATGACCATTTTGTCCTGCATTGCTGGGAAGGCTCATTCCCAGATCTGAAGAAGGTTTTGTTTGTTTGTTTGTTTGTTTGTTTTTTTGATAAGAAACTCAATGTGCTGTTACTGGACTAGGTCTTAATAGTCAAAGATTTCTAGACACCTGTGTTGTAGTTATGGTCCAGTAGAGTACTCTGTCTTGTTGCATCTTTTCATACCTCAGTTCAGTTCAGTTCATTTCAGTTGCTCAGTCGTGTCCAACTCTGCCACCCCATGAATCGCAGCACTCTAGGCTTCCCTGTCCATCACCAACTCCCAGATTTCAGCCAAATTCATCGAATTTGGGTGCATGGAGTCAATGATGCCATACAGCTATCTCATCCTCCATTGTTCCCTTCTCCTACTGCCTCGAATCCCTCCCAGCACCAGGGTCTTTTCCAATGAGTCAACTCTTCACATCAGGTGGCAAAAGTATTGGAGTTTCAGCCTCAGCATCAGCCCTTCCAATGAACACCGAGGACTGGTCTCCTTTTGAATGGACTGGTTGGATCTCCTTGCAGTCCAAGGGACTCTCAAGAGTCTTCTCCAACAACACAGTTCAAAATCATCATTACTTCAGCTCTCAGCTTTCTTCACAGTCCAACTCTCACATCCATACATGACCACTGGAAAAACCATAGCCTGGACTAGACAGATCTTTGTTGGCAAGGTAATATCTCTGCTTTTCAATATGCTGTCTAGGTTGGTCATAACTTTCCTTCCAAGGAGTAAGCGTCTTTTAATCTCATGGCTGCAATCACCATCTGCACTGATTTTGGAGCCCCCCAAAATAAAGTCTGGCACTGTTTCCACTGTTTCCCCATCTATTTCCCATGGAGTGATGGAACCAGATGCCATGATCTTAATTTTCTGAAAGTTGAGCTTTAAGCCAACTTTTTCACTCTCCTCTTTCACTTTCGTTAAGAGGCTTTTAGTTCCTCTTCATTTTCTGTCATAAGGGTGGTGTCGTCTGCATATCTGAGGTTATTGATATTTCTCCCGGCAATCTTGATTCCAGCTTTGCTTCTTCCAGCCCAGCGTTTCTCATGATGTACTCTGCATCGAAGTTAAATAAGCAGGGTGACAATATACAGCCTTGACATACTCCTTTTCCTATTTGGAATCAGTCTGTTGTTCCATGTCCAGTTCTAACTGTTGCTTCCTGACCTGCATATAGGTTTCTCAAGAGGCAGGTCAGGTGGTCTGTATTCCCATCTCTTTCAGAATTTTCCACAGTTTATTGTGATCCACACAATCAAAGGTTTTGGCATAGTTAATAAAGCAGAAATAGATGTTATTCTGGAACTCTCTTGCTTTTTCAATGATCCATCAGATGTTGGCAATTTGATCTCTGGTTCCTCTGCCTTTTCTGAAATCAGCTTGAACATCTGGAAGTTCATGGTTCACGTATTGCTGAAGCCTGGCTTGGGGAATTTTGAGCATTACTTAACTAGCGTGTGAGATGAGTACAATTGTGTGGTAGATTGAGCATTCTTTGGCATTGCCTTTCTTTGGGATTGAAATGAAAACTGACCTTTTTCAGTTGCAGAAGCACGGCGGCTGTGATGGACCATGCAGAAGCACGTGGGGCAGAGAGGAGCTACCCCATGCCCAAGGTCAGGGGCAGCAACCGAGAGGAGCATGCCCAAGTCCAAGGAGCGGTGGCTGCATGGGTGCAGGAGGGCTGAGAGGAGCTACTGCACGTTCAAGTTCAGGAGAGGCGACCTCGTTCAGGTAAGGAGCAGTGGCTGTGCTTTGCTGGAGCAGCCGTGAAGAGATACCCTACTTCCAAGGTAAGAGAAACCCAAGTAAGATGGTAGGTGTTGTGAGGCAGCATCAGAGAGCAGACACTCCGAAATAATAATCACAGAAAACTAGCCAATCTGGTCACACAGACCACAGCCTTGTCTAACTTAATGAAACAAAGCCATGCCGTGTGGGGCCACCCAAGATGGATGGATCATGGTGGAGAGGTCTGACAGTGGTCCACTGGAGGAAGGAATGGCAAACCACTTCAGTATTCTTGCCTTGAGAACCCCATGAACAGTATGAAAAAGTAAAATGATAAGATACTGAAAGGGGAACTCCCCGGGTTGGTAGGTGCCTAATATGCTACTGGAGATCAGTGGAGAAATAACTCCAGAACAAATGAAGGGATGGAGCCAAAGCAAAAGCAATACCCAGTTGTGGATGTGACTGGTGATAGAAGCAAGGTCTGATGCTGTAAAGAGCAATATTGCATAGGAACCTGGAATGTCAGGTCCATGAATCAAGGCAAATTGCAAGTGGTCAAACAGGAGATGGCAAGAGTGAACGTCAACATTCTAGGAATCAGTGAACTAAAATGGACTGGAAAGGATGAATTTAACTCAGATGACCATTATATCTACTACGGTGGGCAGGAATCCCTCAGAAGAAATAGAGTAGCCATCATGGTCAACAGGAGTCTGAAATACAGTACTTGGATGCAATCTCAAAAATGACAGAATGATCTCTGTTCGTTTCCAAGGCAAACCATTCAATATCACGGTGATCCAAGTCTAAGTCCCAACAGGTAACGCTGAAGAAGCTGAAGTTAATGGTTGTATGAAGACCTGCAAGACTTTTAAGAACTAACACCCAAAAAAAGATGTCCTTTTCATTATAGGGGACTGGAATGAAAAGTAGGAAGTCAAGAAACACCTGGAGTAACAGGCACATTTGGCCTTGGAATACAGAATGAAGCAGGGCAAAGGCTAATAGAGTTTTGCCAAGAAAATGCACTGGTCATAGCAAACACTCTCTTCCAACAACACAAGAGAAGACTCAACACATGGGCATCACCAGATGGTCAACACTGAAATCAGATTGATTATATTCTTTGCAGCCAAAGATGGAGAAGCGCTATACAGTCAGCAAAAACAAGACCGGGAGCTGACTGTGGCTCAGATCATGAACTCCTTATTGCCAAATTCAGACTTAAATTGAAGAAAGTAGGGAAAACCACTTGGAGAGGCAATGGCATTCCACTCCAGTACTCTTGCCTGGAAAATCCCATAGATGGAGGAGCCTGGTACGCTGCAGTCAATCAGGTCCCTAAGGGTCGGACACGACTGAGCGACTTCACTTTCACTTTCATGCATTGGAGAAAGAAATGGCAACCCACTCCAGTGTTCTTGCCTAGAGAATCCCAGGGACGGGGGAGCCTGGTGGGCTGCCGTCTATGGGGTCGCACAGAGTCGGACACGACTGAAGTGACTTAGAAGCAGCAGCGGCAGCAGGGAAAACCACTAGACCATTCAGGTGTGACCTAAACCAAATCCCTTATGATTATACAGTGGAAGTGAGAAATAGATTTAAGGGACTAAATCTGATGGACAGAGTGCCTGTTGAACTATGGACGGAGGTTTGTGATGTTGTACAGGAGACAGGGATCAAGACCATCCCCATGAAAAAGAAATGCAAAAAAGCAAAATGGGTGTCTGAGGAGGCCTTACAAATAGCTGTGAAAAGAAGAGAAGAGAAAAGCAAAAGAGAAAAGGAAAGGTATTCCTATTTGAATACAGTGTTCCAAAGAACAGCAAGGAGAGGTAAGAAAGCCTTCCTCAGCGATCAATGCAAATAAATAGAGGAAAACAACAGAATGGGAAAGACTAGAGATCTCTTCAAGAAAATTAGAGATACCAAGGGAATATTTCATGCAAAGATGGGCTCGAAAAAGGACAGAAATAGTATGAACCTAACAGAAGCAGAAGATATTAAGAAGAGCTGGCAAGAATCCACAGAAGAACTATACAAAAAAGATCTTCAAGACCAAGATAATCATGATGGTGTGATCACTCATCTAGAGCTAGACATCCTGGAATGTGAAGTCAAGTGGGCCTTAGAAAGCATCACTAGGAACAAAGCTAGTGGAGGTGATGGAATTCCAGTTGAGCTATTTCAAATCCTGAAAGATGATGCTGTGAAAGTGCTGCACTCAATATGCCAGCAAAATTTCATACCTAGAGTTACACTAGTAGAACCATTGACCATATATCGAGCTATACATTTGATCAACTGCTTTGAGTCTAGTCATAATTTTTGTTGGAGGCTTAGTCATACACTTGGTAATACAAAAAATAATAATCGTGTGAAACAAGCAAAATACAAATGGTATAGTTAATAACATTAGTGGAATTAAAATTAAATTTGATAGGCAATAGCCTAGTTACTATCATTTAAAGCTTATGAAAATTGTTAAGGCTTCAGTTCAGTTAAGTTCAGTTGCTCAGTTGTGTTCAACTCTTTGTGACCCCAAGATTCGCAGCACGCCAGGCCTGCCTGTCCATCACCAACTCCTGGAGTTCACACAAACTCATGTCTATTGAGTCACCGATGCCATCCAGCCATCTCATCCTCTCTCGTCCCCTTCTCCTCCTGCCCCCAATACCTCCCAGCATCAGAGTTTTTTCAAGTGAGTCAGCTCTTCGCATCAGGTGGGCAAAGTATTGGAGTTTCAGCCTCAGTATCAGTCCTTCCAATGAACACCCAGGACTGGTCTCCTTTAGGATGGACTGGTTGGATCTCCTTGCAGTCCAAGGGACTCTCAAGAGTCTTCCCCAGCACCACAGTTCAAAAGCATCAACTCTTCAGCACTCAGGTTTCTTCACAGTCCAACTCTCACATTCATACATGACCACTGGAAAAACCATAGCCTTCACTAGACAGACCTTTGTTGGCAAAGTAATATCTCTGCTTTTCAATATGCTATCTAGATTGATCATAACTTTCTTTCCAAGGAGTAAGCGTCTTTTAATTTCATGGCTGCAATCACCATCTGCAGTGATTTTGGAGGCCCCCCAAAATAAAGTCTGACACTGTTTCCACTGTTTCTTCATCTCTTTTCCATGAAGTGATGGGACCAGATGCCATGGTCTTCATTTTCTGAATGTTGAGCTTTAAGCCAACTTTTCCACTCTCATCTTTCACTTTGATCAAGAGGCTTTTAGTTCCTCTTCACTTTCTGCCATAAGGGTGGTGTTATCTGCATATCTGAGGTGGTTGATAGTTCTCCCGGCAATCTTGATTCCAGCTTGTGCTTCTTCCAGCCCAGCATTTCTCATGATGTATGCATAGAAGTTAAATAAGCAGGGTGACAATATACAGCCTTGACATACTCCTTTTCCTATTTGGAACCAGTCTGTTGTTCCATGTCCAGTTCTAACTGTTGCTTCCTGACCTGCATATAGGTTTCTCAAGAGGCAGGTCAGGTGGTCTGTATTCCCATCTCTTTTAGAATTTTCCAGTTTATTGTGATCCACACAGTCAAAGGCTTTGGCATAGTCAATAAAGCAGAAATAGATGTTTTTTTCTGGAACTCTCTTCCTTTTTTGATGATCCATCAGATGTTGGCAATTTGATCTCTGGTTCCTCTGCCTTATCTGTTAAGGCTTAAATATGGTCAATTACATTCTCCACCCCACTGAAAGCACACACACACACACACACACACACACACACACACACACACACACACACAAGCTGCTAAATGTCATACCAGTAGAATACAGATTTTTGACCCATTGAGATCATACCAGTGCTAGATTGGTTAGGGTTACCTCTAACTTGTTAACATGTATGACCTTAAGTGCATGGGAATCCCAGGCTACACCTTCGTATCCATCCCTGTAGATGTGAAGGTCATAAATTAGAGCCACAAATCCACTGAGTTCCATACCAACCACTCTCTCTAAGGGTAATAATAGACATAGCTCATAAAGCACCGAGCCTTAATTATCAGGTTGATCTTAATTACCAGATTGATCATTTTTAGTATGATTTAACCCTTCCCAACATAGAAGAGCTTTTAAACTTAAATGACCATAGCCTGCTGTTAGCCATGTAGATCCACCCCATAACTGTGGGACTTTTCCTTTTCATAGATGAGAGGTTAATTTTTTTTTTTACTGAGACTTAGCTCATCACTACAATTGAGTTTAAGTAGTCATGTATGGATGTGAGAGTTGGACTGTGAAGAAGGCTGAGCGCTGAAGAATTGATGCTTTTGAACTGTGGTGTTGGAGAAGACTCTTGAGAGTCCCTTGGACTGCAAGGAGATCCACCAGTCCATTCTAAAGGAGATCAGTCCTGGGATTTCTTTGGAAGGAATGATGCTAAAGCTGAAACTCCAGTACTTTGGCCACCTCATGCGAAGAGTTGACTCATTGGAAAAGACTCTGACACTGGGAGGGATTGTGGGCAGGAGGAAAAGGGGATGACAGAGGATGAGATGGCTGGCTGGCATCACTGACTTGATGGACGTGAGTTTGAGTGAACTCCAGAAGTTGATGATGGACAGGGAGGCCTGGCATGCTGCAATTCATGGGGTCACAAAGAGCTGGACACGACTGGGTGACTGAACTGAACTGAAGAGAAAACTTAAATCTATGGCCAGAATCAGGGTGCGTATTATTAATTGGCCAGGTGAGAGAATCCCAACTAGTAATATCATGAAAATAGAACAGGACGGCACACTCATCTAAAATAAATTTCGTAGTGGGTATCCCTAGAGAACCGAAATCCACCAAGGTAGCCCAGAAGTACTAGACACAGGTAATTGGCCTCAACCTAACAATTGGATTGCGTTTTAAGGTAGCATAGAATCATGTCCATGATAGAAAACTTTTGATTGATAGGCATAGGTCTAAGAAATCAAGAAAACATTATAAATGATCATAAAAGTCAGATCAGCATCTTGGGCAAGCTGTCTACTTCTGATGTCTTCTTCTTCTCGTCCTAGTGTAGTGTAGTTTCCTCTGTTTGAGCATTGTTTTAAGGTGAGTTTGAGGTCAGCAGGCCTCTCTATAAACCAGTCCAGCTTAGGGGCCTTTTGGAAGTGGGAGTTAACCCATGAGTCAATTTCCCTTCAATTTCACTGGGCATGAGCTAGTTAAGAGTTCCTGATAGAAAGGTCCTTCCATCTAGGTTGGAAACAGTTCCTTGGATTATGTCGTCTTCCAGTCTTGACTGCAGGTCATGTGTGACACATCTGATCTTCATCCAAAGATAGATTACTGAGATAAGCTTCAGAAACAACCCTAGAGTGTCCTTTAATAATGCAATTAAATTTTACACTAATATACCCTAACGACAAAGAACTATTCAGGAAATGAGTCTTAGTAGATACAGACCTCCATCAACAAACTGGGATTTCACATTCATTGAAACATTTTTTTCTGCCTAAAATCACTGTCATTTTTGCCAAATATAACCAAATTAAGACCTGTTTGTAATATAGATCTGCTCGCAATAAACTTGGCCTGATGATTTATATAACCATAATTGATCATAGATATTTTTGCTTTGTTGAGAGTATAAAAGTCTCAGACTGAACTTTTAAAATAAAACCTTTCAAGGCTAGGAAAGTCCTGCCAAAGGTTTATCACAGATTTTGCCTAACAGATCTAAGTGAATTCCTCCCTTCTCAAGGTCTCAGATTTCTTCAAGTTCCTTCAGATTTCTGTACCTGTTAGTGAGATATCCTTCCTAACTTGTATTATAAAGTTACTGGAAACTAAGAGTTTCCAATCTCTGGAGGGTTCAGATAGAGAGAAAAGATAAATGGTTCAATTTGTTTATAAAATAAAATTTTATGAAAGTACCATTATAGTTAGTCTGAGGGGAAGGTTTTTCTTACACCTGGAAAACACAGATTTAACCCAGTAATTTTTCAGATAAAAACCATAAAAGTTATAAGCATATTCACCAGTTCATTAGGTCCTTTTGTTAACCTTTGTGAAGTCATCAGGTTTTTCAATAAAATTTTTTTAAATATAAATTTGTTTATTTTAATAGGAGGTTAATTACTTTACAATATTGTATTGGTTTTGCCATACATCCATATGAATCCGCCACAGGTATACATCTTTATCCAGTTCAGAAACTGGTGTTTATCCCAAAGTCCTTTTTATAAATCTTGAAGAGGAAATATTTTTGTGAAACTTGGTTAGTGCATGACAATATTTTGAGATAGTAACTAGAATTATGCCTGATAACATATTACCCAAACATCAAAATTTTAGGAACTCCATACAGTTTTTCTAGGATATCTGTATTAGTAACATTTACCATACAATATAACCGGAGACTTATTACTTACTTGACAATATTCCCCATGTAATTCTGTATACAAAATGAACCTAATCAGTGTAGTATCTCTTTGGAATGTTTCAGAAGCCCTCTGAAGCATCCCAAAGTTAGCTAGAAATCTTCATTAGAATGATTTAGGAAGCTTTGTCAACAAATATCAAAAAGGTTTAGAACACTCAGTCAGATAGGGCTATAGGTCATTGTGAAACAATAGCTGTTCACCAGGCCAAAGTCACAATAAAGAATTTCATAACAGATCATTTAACAGATAAATAAATTTAAATCTATTATCAAACACAGTTCAATATCTGAAGACAAGGTGTCCTCTTAACAGAGAGAAAAGCTAAATTCAAGTTTTTGCACTAGGTTACTTTACTTAAAAGGTAAACTTAATTGACATTATTTTAAACGTAGTCCTAACAATATACAAAACTCTTTCCTCATGGTTCACTTTTAATAAACCTTATCCCTTTCTGTACCCATTACTGTGTTCTTCCATCCTAAAAAGCCACCTGTAAGTCACGCTTGCTTCCTTTTCCCTTCACAAAATTTAATTCCATTCCTCATACCTTCTTTACTGAAAACACACTTCCTGCTTCCTTTAACCAACCAAGAACTGACTTTTATATTAGCATTTTATAGATTGGTGAGCATAAATACCAGTGATAATTTCTAAAACATTTGTTTTCTTAGAACATTTTAGGATGGCACCAAACATCATTTCTTTTTAATCCCAAACTTCTTTAGTTTCTCTGTAAGAGTTAATTAGTGTTTAGTAGTAAACGTTTCAAAATCTTTTTATTTATTTTATTTGGAAATGACTTAGCTATTCAACAGACTTCCAACACTTAGCTGAGCACAACCCTTAGAAGTTCAAGTTACCCCAATCTGGATAGACTATTTTAGACGGACATTCCTAAAGCATAATTATTCTTAATAGAGTTTGTCTAAGGCTCATATCTCATTTACATTTTTTAGAAGCTTCTTCACTCAGCAAGGTAATTTCTTTGTTGACAAACTTGTAACAGATATAATAATATTTAACTTATGTTAAACCTAGGTACAATGAAAATATTCTGCTTAAAGATAAGTATTCTTAGAGATGTCTACATTATTTAGATCAACAAATAAACAGTAATGTCAGGTATTTCACACTGAATATTTCCCATTTCACATGAACCTGAAATTCTTTTAGGTTAATTTCTCTTGTATTTAGAATTATTTTATTTGTAAGCACTTACTCTTTTTTTTTTTAAGGCCAATTAGATTAAAGCTCATTTACAAACTGATCTCAGCAATCAGCAATATTATCAAAAAAGAAAAAAAAGAAAAGAAACACGCTGAGACATACATAAATCCAAATAGATACAAGAGATCGTATAGCTTTGTTTTCAAAACTTCAGTTCAGTTCAGTTCAGTCGTTCAGTCGTGTCCGACTCTTTGCGACCCCATGATTCACAGCACGCCAGGCCTCCCTGTCCATCACCATCTCCCGGAGTTCACTCAAACTCATGTCCATCGAGTCAGTGATGCCATCCAGCCATCTCATTCTCTGTCGTCCCCTTCTCCTCCTGCCCCCAATCCCTCTCAGCATCAGAGTCTTTTCCAGTGAGTCAACTCTTCTCATGAGGTGGCCAAAGTACTGGAGTTTCAGCTTTAGCATCAGTCCTTCCAAAGAACACCCAGGACTGATCTCCTTTAGAATGGACTGGTTGGATCTCCTTGCAGTCCAAGGGACTCTCAAGAGTCTTCTCCAACACCACAGTTCAAAAGCATCAATTCTTCGGCACTCAGCTTTCTTCACAGTCCAACTCTCACATCCATACATGACCACAGGAAAAACAACAGCCTTGACTAGACAGATCTTAGTTGGCAAAGTAATGTCTCTGCTTTTGAACATGCTATCTAAGTTGGCCATAACTTTCCTTCCAAAGAGTAAGCATCTTTTAATTTCATGGCTGCAATCACCATCTGCAGTGATTTTGGAGCCCCCCAAAATAAAGTCTGACACTGTTTCAACTGTTTCCCCATCTATTTGCCATGAAGTGATGGGACCAGATGCCATGATCTTCGTTTTCTGAATGTTGAGCTTTAAGCCAACTTTCCCACTCTCCTCTTTCACTTTCATCAAGAGGATTTTTAGTTCCTCTTCACTTTCTGGCATGAGGGTGTTGTCATCTGCATATCTGAGGTTATTGATATTTCTTGTGGCAATCTTGATTCCAGCTTGTGCTTCTTCCAGCCCAGCATTTCTCGTGATGTACTCTGAATAGAAGTTAAATAAGCAGGGTGACAATATACAGCCTTGAGGCACTCCTTTTCCTATTTGGAATCAGTCTGTTGTTCCATGTCCAGTTCTAACTGTTGCTTCCTGACCTGCATACAGATTTGTCAAGAGGCAGGTCAGGTGGTCTGGTATTCCCACCTCTTTCAGAATTTTCTACAGTTTATTGTGATCCACAGTCAAAGGCTTCAGCATAGTCAATAAAGCAGAAATAGATGTTTTTCTGGAACTCTCTTGCTTTTTCCATGATCCATTGGATGTTGGCAATTTGATCTCTGGTTGCTCTGCCTTTTTTAAACCAGCTTGAAAATCTGGAAGTTCACGGTTCATGTACTGCTGAAGCCTGGGCTGGAGAGTTTTGAGCATTACTTTACTAGTGTATGAGATGAGTTTAATTATGTGGTAGTTTGAGCATTCTTTGGCATTTGCCTTTCTTTGGATTGGAATGAAAACTGACCTTTTCCAGTCCTATGGCCGCTGCTGAGTTTTCCAAATTTGCTGGCATATTGGGTGCAGCACTTTCACAGCATCATCGTTCAGGATTTGAAATAGCTCCACTGGAATTCCATCACCGCCACTAGCTTTGTTCATAGTGATGCTTTCTAAGGCCCACTTGACTTCACTTTCCAGGATTTCTGGCTCTAGGTGAGTGATCACACCATTGTGATTATCTGGGTCGTGAAGCTCTTTTTTTGTACAGTTCTTCTCTGTATTCTTGCCACCTCTTCTTAATATCTTCTGCTTCTATTAGGTTCATACTGTTTCTGAACTTTATCGAGCCCATCTTTGCGTGAACTGTTCCCTTGGTATCTCTAATATTCTTAAATAGATCTCTAGTCTTTCCCATTCTAATGTTTTCCTGTTTCTTTGCATTGATCACTAAGGAAGACTTTCTTACCTCTCCTTGCTATTCTTTGGAACTCCGAATTCAGATGCTTATATCTTTCCTTTTCTCCTTTGCTTTTCTCTTCACTTCTTTTTACAGCTATTTGTAAGGCCTACTCAGACTGCCATTTTGCTTTTTTGAGTTTCTTTTCCATGGGGATGGTCTTGATCCCTGTCTCCTGTACAATGTCACGAACCTGCATCCATAGTTCAACAGGCACTCTATCTATCAAGTTTAGTCCCTTAAATCTATTTCTCACTTTCACTGTATAATCATAAGGGATTTGATTTAGGTCATACCTGAATGGTCTAGTGGTTTTCCTACTTTCTTCAATTTAAGTCTGAATTTGGCCATAAGGAGTTCATGATCTGAGCCACAGTCAGCTCCCGGTCTTGTTTTTGCTGACTATATAGAGCTTCTCCATCCTTGGCTGCAAAGAATATAATCAGTCTGATTTCAGTGTTGACCATCTGGTGATGTCCATGTGTAGAGTCTTCTCTTGTGTTTTTGGAAGAGAGTGTTTGCTATGACTAGTGCCTTCTCTTGGCAAAACTGTATTAGCCTTTGCCCTGCTTCATTCTGTACTCCAAGGCCAAATTTGCCTGTGACCCCAGGTGTTTCTTGACTTCCTACTTTTTCATTCCAGTCCCCTATAATGAAAAGGACATCTTTTTGGGGTGTTAGTTCTTAAAGGTCT
The DNA here is from genome assembly GCF_016772045.2 of Ovis aries. Taxonomy (NCBI): domain Eukaryota; kingdom Metazoa; phylum Chordata; class Mammalia; order Artiodactyla; family Bovidae; genus Ovis; species Ovis aries. The sequence goes on along the minus strand of NC_056080.1, from coordinate 95,401,108 downwards.
TGTAGGTCTTCATAGAACCGTTCAACTTCAGCTTCTTCAGTGTTACTGGTTGGGGCATAAACTTGGATTACTGTGATATTGAATAAAAAATGGTTGGAGTAAGATTTTAAAAGGCTTTATTACCCTTTTTGTTCCTTCTGCACCCAGGAATTAGATATGGTCTAGATAGGTGATTCAGAGAGCTTTGGTCGAAAGGTGTCAGTTCAGTTCAGTCACTCAGTTGTGTCCGACTATTTGTGACCCCATGAACCGCAGCACACTAGGCCTCCCTGTCCATCACCAACTCCTGGAGTTACCCAAACTCATGTCCATTGAGTCAGTGATACAATCCGACCATCTCATCCTCTGTCATCCCCTTCTCCTCCTGCCCTCAATCTTTCCCAGCATCAGCGTCTTTTCCAATGAGTCAGCTCTTAGCATCAGGTGGCCAAAATATTGGAGCTTCAGCTTCAGCATTAGTCCTTCCAGTTAACACCCAGGACTGATGTCCTTTAAAATGGACTGGTTGGATCTCCTAGCAGTCCAAGGGACTCTAAAGAGTCTTCTCCAGCACCACAGTTCAAAAGCATCAGGTCTTCACCACTCAGCTTTCTTTAAAGTCCAACTTTCACATCCATACATGACTACTGGAAAAACAAGAGCTTTGACTAGATGGACATTTTTTGACAAAGTAATGTCTCTGCTTTTTAATATGTTGTCTAGGTTGGTCATAACTTTCCTTCCAAGGAGTAAGCGTCTTTTAATTTTATGGCTGCAGTCACCATATGCAGTGATTTTGGACCCCCCCCCCAAATAAATTCAGCCACTGTTTCCACTGTTTTCCCATCTATTTGCCATGAAGTGATGGGACTGGATGCCATGATCTTAGTTTTCTGGCTGTTGAGCTTTAAGCCAACTTTTTCACTCTCCTGTTTCACTTTCATTAAGATGCTCTTTAGTTCCTCTTCACTTTCTCCCATAAGGGTGGTGTCATCTGCATATCTGAGGTTATTGATATTTCTCCGGTCAATCTTGATTCCAGCTTGTGCTTCTTCCAGCCCAGCGTTTCTCATGATGTATTCTGCATATAAATTAAATAAGCAGGATGAGAATATACAGTGAAAATATACAATACACCTCCTAAACGTATAGGAGGAGTTATTTCCTCAGGGCAAGAATTCTTAAAGAGATAATTTTTTCTTCAAGTTTCCTCTGGAGTCTAAAGAATATTGTGACCACATTGTCAAAAATCGTACCTTTTATTTTGTGACCATAGTTTTATAGCCAAGATTTAAACCAACTAGACCAAAATTTAGTACTCAACTTGGCACTGAAAACAAGGGCAGATTGGTCCCAGCAAGGATTGTCCCTCTGGGAAGTAGGGGCCTTAGTTTGATCAGCCCCAGGCTGTTGATTACAGGAGGAAGTCCTGGACATTAGGGAACTTCAGTTCATTTTCCTATCCTATGTCAATAAAGATATAATATTTTTAGACCACTTTTCTCATCATTGGATGATAGCTATAGATTGACCAGTTATTTAAAAAAATTTCCCAAGGGATTCCCAGGTGGAGTATGGAATCTTAGAGTAAGCAATTCACATATTAGCTTGAACAGTTTGTACCAGATGTCTGTGCACTATAACCAAACCAACAAATGAAACCAAACCAGAACTTCACCAGCCAGGAGTCACATTCCAAATGAAACAAAAGAAAAAGAGATGCCTAGAAATCAAAAGCCAAGTGGCAAGAGTGCCCCCAAAAGGTGGTAAAGTAATGCTCAGAAATAAAAAACCAAATGGCATAAACGTCAAACATGACGTCCCAGTTTGACTAGACCTGAGACCTGGCAAAGTCAGTGCTAGCAGCCTTTTTAGTTCTGATAGAGTCAAGCAATTTCTTGTTGATTTTCTGCGAAGTTACTCTATCATTTCCTGTTTTAGAAGCTTCTAGATCCCAGTCAAAGTAAGCACACCGACCTTTTCAAATTGTGCACACAAAAAAAATATCAATTTTGGATTATCAAAAGAACCCCAATTTGGCCATTTTAGGTTGAGATCTCCTTCAGTACAATTTCTCCAATTAACTAGGCACTTGCAAGTATGAGCTCCATATGTATTGTACATGAATCTGGCTAGAGTGTTAGTCAGAGGCTGGTCTTTCTGGCATCCCTTTGTTTCTGTTTTTGAGAGATTCTGTTTCCCATTTTAAGCTGAATTTTTCAGGGATAAAACTCACTAGTGAACTTGTGTAGTGGGCCCATGTGCTGCTTGTGAGCTTAACTTCTCCAGGAGTCACCCCAGACTTGTTTCAGCTTGTCTTACATGTCTTGGATTCTGCCTCCAGCAATCTAAGACCACCATGGCTGCTCAGGTCGCTGAATGGCCAGTTCTCATGTGCAACCCCTGGATGAGCAAGTGCTTTAATTAATGTGTGGGTTTCCCTATGGGTCCACTACATGGTATGAGGAGTAGGCCTGAACCACTCCCATAAATTTCTCAGTCACCCAAGAAAACCAAAACGGCCAGGAGGAGTCTTGTCCCTTTTCTTTAGAGCAAAGCTCTCATGTATTTTCCTCACTTTTATCCTGACAAATTCTATAAAGGCAATCAGATTGAGGGAAAGTGTCAAATCAGCCTTTTACTTAACCACTTAGCCAAGACCATTCAGTCCCCTACAACAGAGCGACCTCAGCATCTTTCAGCCAAGACCCGGGTATTCCTCGATTTTTTTTCCAATCGAGCCCCCCTACCCAGTACCTTTCCACTGGGTGAGCAATTCTCCTGGCATCTTTCAGCTGACCCCCGCCCCCATCCAGTATCTTTTGACTGGGTGGGAATTCCTCAGTATCTTTTATCCTAGTCCCACTCAGTGTCTAGACCATGAGTGGCTATGCCCAAGATTTTTCACCTGGGCCCACCCCACCCCAGTGTCTTTCCTACTAGGAGGGGGCAGGTAACCTGCTCCACCACCAAATAAAACTCAGAATCTCAACCAACCGGGGAGATTCAAGAACAAGGAGAGACTTACCCAAATTCATCTGCACTCCCTGAGGATCCAGATGGGTGCAAGGGGCCACTGCTGGTACCAAAGCTCTGGTTCCTCGTGGACTCCAGTCAAAGAAAGGAAGTCCACTCAGGGTTACTTCACTAGTCATCATAACTATCGACTGAAAAAAGATGAACAACTTGAGAGTTGCGAGTTAAGTTTTATTTGGGGCAAAATGAGGACTGCAGCCTGGTGAGGCTGTACATCTTTTTTTTTAGTCGACACCTGTACTTGGGAAATTAGAGTAACAGGCAAGTTTGCTTTAGAGTACAAAATGAAGCAGGGTAAAACCTAACAGAGTTATGCCAAGAGAATGCACTGGTCATAGCAAACACTCTCTTCCAACAACATAAGACTCTACACATGGACATCAGCAGATGGCCAATACTGTTATGCACCGAGCCCATATCTCCAAACTGACCGAGAGAGCGAACAAGTCCACCACAGTAATGCAAAGGCAAGAAGGGAATTTTATTTCTAGTGCGCTAGGGCTCAAGTCTCATCCGACACGGCAGAATCTGACAAGAGCCCCGAACAAAGGAGTATGGTGGCTTATATACAGGCAGTTCTTTGTCTCAGTTATAGGAGTAGCTGGCGTTACATGATTGGCTAGGCAGGATGAGCGCATGTCCTGTCTCTTTCTGGTTGGTGTGTACGGGAAGTCTTCCTAATTTGGTCAAGGAATGTTGTTTATTTTTTTCCCAGTTAACAGGAAACATGACTCAGGTCCCTGGTGCTATGCACCTCACTGAGCCGTCCAGCCTGCCTGACATTCCCCTCTGTTCTTAGATCATACAGAGGAATCTTCCTCTGGTTCCTGAGACACAGTCTGATATTGTTGCCGAAGCACGAACAGCTGTACTGTATTTATGCGTTCCTTTACAAAGGCTACAAGTCTATTGATAATGCATGGGCCAAAGGTAAGCATTAATAGAAGTACTAATAGGGGTCCCAGCAATGTGGAGATTAGGGTGGTCAACCAAGGGGACTGTTGAAACCAAGACTCAAACCACCCTTGTTGAGCCTCACGTTCTCTTTTATGTTGGGCTAATCCTTCTCTCACTTTGGCCATAGATTCCCTGACTATTCAGGTGTGATCAGCATAAAAACAGCACTCTTCTACTAGGGCTGCACAAAGTCCTCCTTGTTGCAGAAAAAGCAGATCTAAACCTCTCCTGTTTTGCAGGACCACTTCAGATAGTGAAGTTAAAGATGATTCTAAATGACTAATAGATTGTTCTATACGGGTAATGTCTTCATCTATGGCCACTCTTAAAGAGTTAAATCCTTGACTTTGCATGGACAGAGCTGCTATTCCAGTTCCGGCCCCTGCTATTCCCAGACTGAACATAGTTGCTATGGTTATGGCAGTAATGGGCTCTCTCTTAACTTTATAAGCTCTTTCTTGTTGATTAAGAGTCAATTTGTGGGCCCAATAATCATATACAGCTTCTTCTGGTCGATACAGTATCTTTGGTATCACAGCCACCATAACACAGAATTCTTTTTTAGGGTCAAAGATTGAGCTGTGTAAGCATGGAGTCAGCCCCGTGTGTGAACAGACCCACCATCCTCCCATCCGTGGTATTAGCCACCTGGCTATGGGCAAGTCCGTAGGCTCAACGACATGCACACACAGTGGAGACCTCTCTGATAATATCTTGCCCATACATAACCCTTTTCCCCATACCTCTCTCATTGTAAGGCCTACTTTTCGTTCTCCCCATCGACATTGGGGAGGATTGGTGCCGTTGGCCAGGTCGTAAGAGGTGTTGAGGCCTACTGCCTCGTAATAAGGGGGAATTAAGTTGTAACATAACCAACAGGGTTTAGTTGCCTCAGGATGGGTTTGATTTAAGGTAGCATAAGCTGCCTTTACTAATTTCCATAGTGGATCTGTTTGTCCAAGTTTAGCAAGGGGGCCCGCCTCTGGGTCTTTTGTTGGTCCCTGGGATGTAGGTAGGGAGGTTGTCGGGTAGAGAGTTGCATGGACCTGTTCAATGGGGTTTGGACCGATACTATACATTTGTATCGGTTCTAAAACTTGACTCACAACAATGATCCCATTATAAGTAGTCAGGTTATTTCTGGTCTGAAGTCCCCATGATATCCCGTTGACCCAGGCCTTCTCTTTTTTTGCTTTGTCAATGTTAAACCTTATTTTTACCTGGGCAAAGTTATGATCCTTTTCCCAATCGGAGTACGGAAGTATAGGTCCTACAAATGAGAAGTTAAGCAAGTCCCAATTTCCTACATCCCACCGTCTATACCCTGGAGTCTCCGACCCATCATTAGAAGTTATGCAGTCCCAAGATTTACAATAAGAGTCCTGTATCCCCCCACAGATCTTCCAGTTGTGCCTGGGTGCACCTGGACATGCCCAGAATGCATGATTCCGGAGGTAGCCCCTCTTCCAAGGTACATTTACCACCGGCTTAAGGTCAAAGTATAAGTCTGGCCACCAAGTATTTGGTGGATGTATTGCGGTGGTGGAGTTAAGCATCTCACGTGTTAGTCCATTTTGCAGTTTCCAGGTGATTTTGACGGGTAGGTGCAGGTTCACACTGGCAGCTTCGGAGCAGAGTAACATGGTCATCCATAAGATGGTCCAGACGAGTTGCCTTGGTCCTGTCGATGACGCCGGAGCTTCAGCCTCAGGGGGTTGGACGGGTGCAGAGATGCTTCCCATTTTTTTTTTTTTTTTAGCGTCTTCCTGCTCTGCTGAAGTAGCTGGGCGTACATGGTTGCAATGCACCCAAGGCCCGATACTGTCGACCTTTAGGGCAGTTGGGGTGGTAAGAAGAACAACATAAGGACCCTTCCATTTAGGTTCTAGTGCCTTGATGTGGTGCCTTTTGACCCACACCTAATCTCTGGGGCTGATGTTATGTGAGGGGATAGTCCCCTTGTTTTGACCCTCATGTATTTCCCAGAGCAGTTTCCAGACGCGAGAATGCACTTTGCCCAAAGCCATCAAAGCCTCCTGGAATTGTCCCAAAGTAGGAGGTGGAAGTTTCTTTCCTTCAAATATTGGACATACAGGGGGAGGTCGCCCATACAGAATTTCAAATGGGGTCAGATTAAGCTGATAAGGAGTATTACGTGCACGAAAGAGGGCGAAGGGAAGGAGAGTCACCCAGTCCCCTCCAGTCTCTATAGCCAATTTAGTTAAAGTTTCCTTTAGGGTCCGATTCATTCTTTCAACTTGCCCCGAGCTCTGTGGGCTGTATTCACAATGTAATTTCCATTTGGTCCCCAAAGCTAGGGCAAGGCTCTGAACTATTTGGCTCACAAAAGCAGGTCCATTATCAGAGCCAACAGTCACTGGCAGGCCAAACCTAGGAACTATTTCTTCTAAAATCTTTTTAGCCACTACCATTGCAGTTTCTCCCTTAGTAGGAAAAGCTTTTACCCACCCTGAGAAGGTATCTACCAACACTAACAAGTACCGGTAACCATACTTGCCTGGCCTTACCTCGGTGCAATCTATTTCTCAGTGCTGCCCTGGCCCTTCTCCCCGATACCTCAGTCCTGCGTGTTGCCTCTTTCCTCGCCTCATCTGTTGACATGCCTTACAAGCATGTACTATGTTCTTCACAGTTGTTTGGTGCTGGGGGAATCACAGGCATGCAGTTTGAAAAAGCATCAGAGTCTTTTTCTCTCCCAGATGAGTAGACGAGTGTAGATGCTCACACAGTTGCCATCCCAACTGAGCAGGGAGTATCAAGTAACCATCAGAGTCTCGGTACCATCCATCCTCTCCTTTTTGGAGGTTGGGGCGTTCCTGGATCCAGGCAAGGTCTGTGGATGAATACTCAGGGGTTGGGAGCAAAGTTCCCCTACCTGGGGGTGGAAGTCCGATCGCCAACACTGGAGCGATAAAATCTTCATCAGCCGCTTTTCGAGCTGCCAGATCTGCAGCATGATTTCCTTGTGCCGTGGGGCTGTCCCCTTTTTGATGTCCAGGTACATGTACTATTGACACAGCCCGAGGCAACTGCACAGCCTCCAGAAGTCAATGGATCTCTGGCAAGTTTTTAATCTCTTTTCCTTCAGCTGTCAAAAACCCCCGTTCCTGATATATCGGGCCCTGGATGTGTACCGTGCCAAAAGCATAGCGAATGTCAGTAAAAATAGTTATTCTTTTTTCTTTAGCTCTCTCTAGTGCTTGAATCAGGGCAATTAACTCTGCTCTTTGTGCTGAGGTGCCTGGGGAAAGAGTCTCCGCCCATATTGTCCGTCCAGAATCATCTACCACTGTGGCCCCCGCCCATCTCTGTCCATCTTTTACATAACTGCTTCCATCTGTAAACCATATTAGCTCACTGTTATCCAGTGGCGTATCTGTTAAGTCCTTCCGTATTGCCGTTACTCCGGCCAGTATCTCATCGAAATCGTGGAGGGGGCTATCCCCCTCCAGATTGGGCAAAAGAGTAGCCAGGTTTAGAGTGCAGGGCGTTTGAAAATGAATCCGTGAGGTGTCAAGTAGCAGGGCCTGGTAGTGTGTCAAGCGAGCATTGGAAATCCATTTACCCGGGGGTTGTTTCAGAACTCTCTCTATAGCATGAGGAGTGTAGACCAAGAGTCTCTGTCCATAAGTCAGTTTATCAGCATCATGGACTAGGAGTGCAGTGGCCGCGATGATTCGGAGGCAAGGTGGCCATCTGGCTGCCACTGGGTCCAATTTCTTGGAAAGGTAAGCTATGGGATGCTTCCAAGGTCCCCACTTCTGTGTTAGTACCCCTTTTCCTATCCCTCGCCTTTCATCTATAAATAATTGGAAAGGCTTAGGATGGGTCAGGAAGGGCAAGGGCAGGAGCTTCCAGCAAGGCATGCCTGAGCTCCTGAAAGGCCGTTTTCATTGACTCAGTCCATTTCCAGTCTTTGTTTTCTTTGGTCCCTTCATACAGGGGCCTGGCCTTTTCTGCAAACCCCAAGATCCATAATCGGCAATATCCCACAGTTCCCAGAAATTCTCTCACTTGTCTAGAGTTGGCCGGCTCAGGGATCTGGAGGATGGCTTCTTTCATAGCCTGTGTTAGCCACCTCTGGCCCTGTTTTATCTTATAATCGAGGTATGTAACCTCTTGCTTGGCAATCTGGGCCTTTTTGGCACTGGCCCTGTAACCTAAAGTCCCCAAGGTTTGGAGAAGGTCACCTGTTGCCTCTTGGCACTCTTTTTCCATAGTCGCTGTCAGCATAAGGTCATCAACATATTGTAATAAAACAATGGTAGGGTGTTCAACCCGATACTCACGGAGGTCTTCATCCAAGGCCTCGTTAAACAACATGGGTGAGTTTTTGAAACCCTGTGGTAAGTGAGTCCACATCAGCTGCACAGGAGTCTGACCACCGTCTTCCTGCCATTCGAAGGCGAAGATCTCTTGGCTTGCAAGGGCAAGAGGCAGACTGAAAAAGGTATCTTTTAAATCTAAAACAGTATACCAAACGTAGCTTGGTGGCAAGCTGCTTAGCAATGTATAAGGGTTAGGAACCGTAGGATGAATATCACTCACCCGTTTGTTGACTTCTCGCAGGTCTTGAACCGGTCTAAAATCAGTTCCCTCAGGCTTCTTTACGGGAAGCAGGGGAGTGTTCCATGGGGACCGGCACTTTCTCAAGACCCCAGCGTCTATGAGGCATTGTATGTGAGGAGTAATTCCTTGCCGAGCCTCTTGACTTGTGATACTGCCGCACTCTCACCGGTGTGGCACTGGCTTTCAGTTCCACAATAATAGGGGGCCTCTGTTTGGCCAGTCCCATTCCTGCTGATTCAGCCCAGGCCTGAGGGTATCTCTGAACCTATGGCTGTACTTCGGGACTTATTGTTGCTGGGGCCTCTGGCAAGTACAGTCTGTATTCATCCTTTAATGCCAGAGACAAGACCTGAAGAGGATGCCCGGTTCCATCTAAAACTGACACTTGCCCGTGGTCGAAATGAATTTGGGCATTTACTTTAGACAGTAAATCTCTTCCCAGCAAGGGCGCTGGACACTCAGGTATCACCAGAAAGGAATGGGTCACTTGGTGGGCCCCCAAGTTCACTTGCCGTTTTGTAGTCCATCCATATCGCTTAGTCCTGATTGCTCCCTGCACCCAGCTACTTTTCTTAGACATGGGTCCATCTCTTTGGTTTAAGACTGAGTATTGAGCTCCTGTATCCACCATGAAGCCAACCAGTTTCCCCTCCACATTTATAGTTACCCAGGACTCGGGGAGGGGTGTCGAGCCCTGACCCCCCTAGTCACTATCCTCACCCGCGTAGAGGATATAACTGTCTGGAGAGGGAGTCTCGTTTTGGGGCCCCTCTTTTAGGTTTTTCTTGGGGCATTTATCTTTCCAATGTCCAATCTCCCTACAAAACGCACATTGGTTTTTTTCAAACTTACACCTTGCAGGTTTTTCCTCAGTCTTTGAGTCTAGCTTTTTCCCTTTTTGGAACCTATTTTTGTTTTCAACTCCGGCAAAAAATATCTGAGCCAGCTCTTTTTGGTTCTTACGGTTTTCTTCAGCTCTAAATTCTCTTTCTTCCCTTCTAATGCAGTCCTCTCTCTCCTCTGGGGTCTCTCTATGATTGAAAACTCTCTCTGCTGCCCTCACTAGATCTTGCAGGGACTGTTCACCCAGCCTCTCTATCTTTTGTAACTTTCTCCTAATATTGGGGGCTGCCTGATTCACAAATGCTAGCATAACTGCTGCTCGAGACTCATCTGCCTGTGGGTCCATAGGAGTATACTGTCTAAAAGCTTCCATTATCCTTTCAAGGAAGGCTGCCGGGCTCTCATTTGGCTCTTGCCTCACTGAATTTACCTTGGCCAAATTAGTTGGCTTTCTGGCGGCCGCTCTAAGGCCAGCCATAAGGGTCTGGCGGCACACTCGGAGATGCTCCCTATCTTCAGCGCGTTCGAAGTCCCAGTTGGGTCACACCAAGGGGAACCCCTCCTCAATGAGGTTAGGCTGTATTGTGGGCCTCCCATTTACCCCCGGCACGTTTTTCCGAGCTTCTAACAGGATTCACTCGCGCTCCTCTGTAGTGAAAAGCACCTGTAACAGTTGCTGACAATCATCCCAAATGGGGTTGTGAGTAAAGAGGATAGATTCTAAAAGATCAATAAGACCCTGCGGTTTTTCAGAGAAAGAGGGAGTCTGAGTTTTCCAATTGTACAAATCACTAGTGGAAAAGGGCCAATACTGATATGTCTGTTCCCCGCCCTCTCTGGCTGGCCCCGCCCAGACTGGAAACGCGTGAACAGTGGAGGAGGGAATTTCCAGGCCTTCTTCTTCCGCTTCGCTGGCCATTTCCCTTGCTCTTCCCCAAGTTCCCTAGGCGGGGCCCCCTTCCCTAGGAGGAGCGGAGGGCTCTGCCCTCCTCCGGGCTTCTCCCGATGAAACTTGTAGAACCTGTGGAAGCAAGGGCGGATGTGGATCCGCAAACGGGGGTGGGAACAACTAGGTTTCCAGGTCAATCAGATTAGGATACAGAGAAGAAGATTCCTGGAACACCGGCTTAGGTCGTTTTTCGTCCTGTTTTTCTTTTTCTTCAGAAGCTTTCATGACTAGCACCTGTGGGTTTAGCGAGGTTGGAGTCGGGGAAGAGGGACAGGGAGGTTTAGGAGGTTTAGAAGGAGCGAGAACAAAGGGTTTAAGCCATTCCAGCGGGTTTCTCACTAGATCCTGCCAGACCAGAATGTAGGGAGTCTGATCTGGGTGCCCGGCAGGACTAGGGGTAAGCACCCTCTCTTTAACTGCCTGGATAATTTGGGGATTGAAGGTTCGCTCTTGTGGCCATCCGACATCAAAGGTGGGCCACTCGGCGGAACAGAAAGTCACCAGTAATGAAAGATTCTGAGCTCTAGACTTAAAATCAGAAAAATGGTCAGTCATCAGAGACAGCGGAGTAGAAGTAGATTGCCCCATGGATACAGAGAACACGGACAATGACAACAAGACTCACACAGAGAGTGCCAGCACACAGAGTCACAAAAATGACACAACAAACAGATTCCAACTCTCAATATTACTTTCAGTCTCCTTTATAGCACTAGAGACCCCTTCTCTACTTGCAAGTGTCTTACCGTCAGGACGTCCTCAGTGCCAGCTGCCCTCCCGGTTCGCTACCGGGGACCCAGCCTTACGCTGGACTTGCCTCTTCACTTTACACCTAGATGCCTCCCCAGTACGATACTAGGCCCCGGACTTAATCTAGGCCTCTGCACTGCTAGCACCGGTGCTCAGAGCTCTCAACTCCTAACGAGATTATTCCCTTCTACCAGGAGAGTTGTCCTCCCCAGTAGGCCGGAGATCCCAGACAAGCCCCCAAATGTTATGCACCAAGCCCATATCTCCGAACTGACCGAGAGAGCGAACAAGTCCACCACAGTAATGCAAAGGCAAGAAGGGAATTTTATTTCTAGTGCGCTAGGGCTCAAGTCTCATCTGACATGGCAGAATCTGACGAGAGCCCCGAACAAAGGAGTATGGCAGCTTATATACAGGCAGTTCTTTGTCTCAGTTATAGGAGTAGCTGGCGTTACATGATTGGCTAGGCAGGATGAGCGCATGTCCTGTCTCTTTCTGGTTGGTGTGTACGGGAAGTCTTCCTAATTTGGTCAAGGAATGCTTTTTTTTTTTTTTTTTCCCAGTTAACAGGAAACATGACTCAGGTCCCTGGTGCTATGCACCTCACTGAGCCGTCTAGCCTGCCTGACAAATACCAAAATCAGATTGATTATATTCTTTGCAGCCAAATATCGAGAAGCTCTCTACAGTGAGCAGAATCAAGACCAGGAGCTGACTGTGTCTCAGATGATGAAGTTCTTATTCCAAAATTCAGACTTAAGTTGAAGAAAGTGGGGAAAACCACTAGACCATTCAGGTATGACCTAAAGAAAATCCCTTTCAATTTTACAGTGGAAGTGACAAATAGATTCAAGGGATCAGATCTGATAGAAGAGTGCCTGAAGAACTATGGATGGAGGTATGTAACATTGCACAGGAGGCTGTGATCAAAACCATCTGCAAGGATAAGAAATGCAAAAAGGCAAAATGGTTGTCTGAGGAGGCCTTAGAAATAGCTGATAAAAGAAGAGAAGTATCAGGCTAAGGAGAAAGGAAAGATATATCACTCTGAATGCAGAGTCACAAAGAAGAGCAAGGAGAGATAAGAAAGCCTTTCTGAGTGATCAATGTAAAGAAAGAGGAAAATAATAGAATGGGAAAGATTAGAACTCCCTTCAAGAAAATCAGAGATACCAATGGAACATTTCATGCAAAGATGGGCACAATAAAGGACAGAAATTATATGGACTTACAGAAGCAGAAGATATTAAAGCGAGGTGGCAATAATACACAAAAGAACTATACAACGGAGTATTGACTATGCCAAAGGCTTTGACTGTGTGGATCACAATAAAGTGTGGAAAATTCTGAAAGAGATGGGAATACCAGACCACCATACTTGCCTCCTGAGAAATCTGTATGCAGGTCAAGACGCAACAGTTAGAACCAGACCTGGAACAATGGACTGGTTCCAAATTGGGAAAGGAGTATGTCAAGGCTGTATATTGTCACCCTGCTTATTTAACTTCTATTCAGAGTACATCATGTGAAATGCCGGGCTGGATGAAGCACAAGCCCGAATCAAGATTGCCGGCAGAAATATCAGTTACCTCAGATATGCAGATGACACCACCCTTAAGGCAGAAAGCGAAGAGGAACTAAGAGCCTCTTGATGAAAGTGAAAGAGGAGAGTGAAAAAGCTGGCTTAAAACGAAACATTAAAAAAATGAAGATCATAGCATCTGCTCCCATCAGTTCAGTTCAGTTTATTTCAGTCACTCAGTTGTGTCCAACTCTATACAACCCCATGGACTGCAGTGCACCATCTTCCCTGTCCATCACCAACTCCCAGAGCTTTCTCAAACTCATGTCAATTGAGTCAGTGATGCCATTCAACCATCTCATCCTCAGTCATTCCCTTCTCCTGCCTTCAATCTTTGCCAGCATCAGGGTCCCATCACTTCATGGCAAATAGAGGGGGAAACAATGGAAACAGTGACAGGTTTTATTTTCTTGCACTCCAAAATCACTGCAAAAGCTGACTGCAGTCATGAAATTCAAAACTCTCGCTCCTTGGAAGAAAAGCTATGACCAACCTAGACAGCATATTAAAAAGCAGAGACGTTGCTGAGAAAGGTCTGTCTGGTTAAAGCTAAGGTTTTTCATGGCCGCACCACACAGTTTGTGGGATCTTAATTCCCCAATCACAGAGCAAATCATGTCCCACAGTAGTGAAAGAAACGAGGGTTAACCAGTGGATTCTGGACCACCAGAGAATTCCCTATTTTTTATTTTATAGCTTTGGATCCTGGATGTATATAGGTCAGCATGAGGTCATTTTGTTTACAAAGGTAGATGAACAAATATTTGTTCTAGATTTGTGAAAAATGCCATTGGTACTTTGATGGTGATTGCATTGAATCTGTAGATTGCCCCAGGAAGTGTGGTCGTTTTAATGATAGTAATTCTTTAACTCCATGAGCACAGTATATCATTCCATCTGTTTGTGTCATCGTCAGTTTCTTCAATCAATGTCCTATAGTTTTCCAAGTTCACTTTAGTTCAGTTCAATAGCCCAGTCGTGTCCCACTCTATATGACCCCATGGACTGTGGCATATCAGGCTTCCCTGTCTGTCACCAACTTCTGGAGCTTTCTCAAACTCATGTCCATCAGTCGGTGATGCCATGCAGCATCTCATGCTCTGTCATCCCATTCTCCTCCTGCCTTCAATCTTTCCCAGCATCAGAGTCTTTTTCCAACGAGTCAGTTCTTTGCATCAGGTGGCCAAACTACTGGAGCTTCAGCTTCAGTATCAGCCCTTCTAATGAATATTCAGGGTTGATTTTCTTTAGGATTGACTGGTTTGATCTCCTTACAGTCCAAGGGACTCTCAAGAGTCTTCTCCAATACCACAGATCAAAAGCATCAATTCTTCAGCACTCAGCTTTCTTTATGGTCCAACTCTCACATTAATACATGACTACTGGAGCCAGATGGCCCTCACCTCAAATTCCTGCTTAACTGTAAACGTAGGTAGGTCATTTCAGCATTTTGTGACCTTAGTTTGTTAATCTGTCAAATGACAAAAACAGTACAATTTAATAATTAATGCAGTATCCCTTATTTGAGAGAAAACAACCCATGAGTTAGGGGTGCACAGTGCCTCACAAGCAGTAGAACACTCTTCCAGAGGGATTTTAGTAAGAATGGGTATTACAGAGCATTAGGAGAGGTGATGTAGAAATAGGGCATGATTGGCTAAGAGGTCAAGGATTTCCTGATAAGGCTAGTGGGTCTATTTTCTAGGGTAACATAAGCTAGCAAAAGTTGAGTTGGATGATTGTGATTAATGTATGTTAGGTTTCCTAGACAGTGAGGTGTTTCCTGTGAGTGTGGGCTGACATGGGTTTCAATTTGCTTGTGGGACACTCTGGCTGCCTCCATTTTGTGAGTCCCAATATGCAAATTTCCTTTATCAGTGGGAGATGATGCCTGTCTCTTCTTTCAGATTTGTTATGAGGACAAAATAGCCATACATATCCTGATTACTTTAAAGCTATAGGAATAAATGATATTAACAAAAAGAAACCATGAGAATTTTTTATTAGATCACCAGCACTTAGCCAAACTATGGTCCTGAAGGCTGCAAGTTAGTCAACCTGCCATCTCTCTGAATCCCGGTTTACATCTGCAAGAATGTTGACTAACCGTGGCCCATCCATGACAATCAGGTTATGGTTTGAGGAGTCATCATTCACTTGCATTAACTGTTATTGACCTGTCTCTCTCCCACAATCTTTGATCTATATCCTTGCCAGTGTCTCTCAGACACTGCCTGTCATTTTGGGATCTGCTTCATGATCAGTTCTAGGCCATTGCCTTCAAGTGTTTTCATATATCTGGTTACTCATCTGTCTCTAGCTGAGACAATATTTTTAGATATCTGTCAATCTTCAAGTAACTTCTTGATTGCACTCTTGTTCTGAGTCAAAGCAAGTTCCCCAACTAGATTCACAATGCTCCTTCTGGACTCTAGCATGCTGTAAATAAGAACCCTGCTTATTTAAATTATATGCAGAGTACACCATGAGAAACGCTGGACTGGAAGAAACACAAGCTGGAATCAAGATTGCCGGGAGAAATATCAATAACCTCAGATATGCAGATGACACCACCCTTATGGCAGAAAGTGAAGAGGAACTAAAAAGCCTCTTGATGAAAGTGAAAGAGGACAGTGAAAAAGTTGGCTTAAAGCTCAACCTTCAGAAAACGAAGACCATGGCATCCGGTCCCATCACTTCATGGGAAATAGATGGGAAACAGTGGAAACAGTGTCAGACTTTATTTTGGGGGGCTCCAAAATCACTTCAGATGGTGATTGCAGCCATGAAATTAAAAGACGCTTACTCCTTGGAAGGAAAGTTATGACCAACCTAGATAGCATATTAAAAAGCAGAGACATTACTTTGCCCACAAAGGTCCGTCTAGTCAAGGCTATGGTTTTTCCAGTGGTCATGTATGGATGTGAGAGTTGGACTGTGAAGAAGGCTAAGCGCCAAAGAATTGATGTTTTTGAACTGTGTTGTTGGAGAAGACTCTCGAGAGTCCCTTGGACTGCAAGGAGATCCAACCAGTCCATTCTGAAGGAGATCAGCCCTGGGATTTCTTTGGAAGGAATGATGCTAAAGCTGAAACTCCAGTACTTTGGCCACCTCATGTGAAGAGTTGACTCATTGGAAAACACTTTGATGCTGGGAAGGATTGGGGGCATGAGGAGAAGGGGACGACAGAGGATGAGATGGCTGGATGGCATCACTGACTCGATGGACATGAATCTGAGTGAACTCCGGGAGATGGCGATGGACAGGGAGGCCTGGCGTGCTGCGACTCATGGGGTCGCAAAGAGTCGGACACGATGAGCGACTGAACTGAAATGAACTGAACTGAACTGAAATAAGAACTGGCATGGTCAAGTAAATACTTTTTAAAAAAGGAAATGACTATCAGGAATTTCCACAATGCAGCCAGAACCAAGCACACAGAGCCATTTCCACCATGCACTGGGCATCACAGAGAGACAGTCTTAAATTCTGAGGACACTATGTCAAAATTTAAAAAAAAAGTTGGATTGAGACTTCAATTGAGGGCTAATCCAAGGGAAAGAGGAGCCCAGGGTACCCATCTTACAATAACTTTCTATATTTGTGTGTGTTTGATTACAGTTCCCATCCAAGTGTGTGCCTGTGTCCAACTCTTTGTGACCCCATGGACTATAGCACTTTATGCTCCTCTATCCATGGAATTTCCCAGGCAAGAATACTGGAGTGAGTTGCTATTTCCTCCTCCAAAGGATCTTCATGACCCAAGGATTGAACCCACATATCCTGCATTGGCAGGCAGATTCTTTACCACTGCACCAGCTGGGAAGCCCATCCAAGTGACCAGATCTACACTGTTGTTGTTGTTGTTCAGTCACTAAATCTTGTCTGCAGCATGCCAGGCTTCCCTGTCCCTCATCATCTCCTGGAGTTTTCCCAAGCAGATCTAAGATACCTCCAAAAGAGGTATATATCTCTAAAATGCAATAATAATTACAAAAAAATCAGTTATTATGTCACACATTTATTTACTGTTTTTCAAGTAAATTGCCTCAAGATGGATAGGTCTAATCTCAATAGTGAAAACTTCAAGTGGAGTTTTCCTCTACCAGGTTCTTAAATATGGTGAGAATATAATAGTTGTTAGAAGTTTGCTTCTTCTACATAGGTGGTACTTTTTTTTTTTTTTTCCTGAGGCCTTAATTATTTTGGGAGGTGTTATAGATGGCTTCCTTGCATTTTATATTGCACATAATAGTCATCTCCTTGTCACTCTCATCATCACTGTTACATATTATGAAATGGCTATCATTCATGTTGCCATACAGTGCATTATCTTTGGGCTCTGTCTTGTGAAATGACTTGTAAAAGTGCTTCGGTTCACGTGAAAAATCTGGAACTCGAACATGCTTCATATTCCTTTCTGAAATATGAGTGATGAATAGCTCAGAAGAAGCACTGCAAACAAGGCATTTTTCCGTGTAGCACTGACAAAAATTCACTGGTTGAGGCCTAGATAATATTTCTGTACTATCTTCACTAGCCGGGCTTTTTAGTTTACGATGTCTCTGAAGTTTGGTCATTTTTGCTACGCTTGATTGCTCAGGGACACTTTGACTCTTTAGATAGGTTGGAGAAGTTTTGGTTGGCTTGGCCTGACATTGTAGACTTGATGGCCAAGTTGGCGTGATGGTCCTGTTTGGATAGGATGGACTGACCTGACTTGACCTGATATGCTTATGGGCATGAGCCCGCCTATGTGCCTTTTTTGGACTGCGTGTTCTATGCAATTTTTTCTGGGGGAGTGATCCTAACTCTCTTTCGGGAGTTGATGATTTGGATGGATTTTTTTGACTTGAGGGCCTGACTAACTTTTTTGCTCTTGAAGGTACAGAGGCTTTTTGTGGACTTGAGGGCCCAGATGATTTATCTATACTAGACAGTACGGATTGTTTTTCTGGATTGCCTGGATCAGCAGTCAGTAGCTTGGAGTCAGTGAATGATATTTTAGATGACGTGGATGATGCCTCGGTAATGCCTTCTTTCTTGACTCTGAAAATACAGAAGATTTGGAGTATGACAATTTAAATGAGGAGAGTACTCCTGCTACCACCGGAAAAAATGGACTATTGTGTCAGTTTAGACTTTTTTTTTTTTTAAGCAGGAAAATTGAACACAGAAAGAAGTGGAGTGTGGTGAAAACCATGACTCAGGTTACAGATTTGAACTCATGTTGAATGCTTTTTCTTTTTCTTAATTTTGCTGTTTCAACCACAATAGATAACCATGTAGTCATGTATGGAATGACACAAACTTGTTTCAAATCTACTGTTGAGAGGGAGAGAAAGAATTTTATCTATTCCAGAAATTAAACTTTTTATAAAAAAGCCACAAGTTGATATGCAACTGAGGCACAAATGTCACAACTTGTCACATAAAAACTCTTTAAACCAAATTGATTGTTTTCCTATCATATTTGCACCATGAAATTTTGTAACCATTCTTATTTATTCTCACAAGATTACTCTAAAACCAAAGGAATAGAACAGTGGTATATTTGGTCACCAGTCCTTGGATTGGGAAATTTTTAGGGACCCAGTATGTCAGAGTCAGCCTGATCCTCCTACATGAAAGGCAGGGACTAGGGTCACTGAACACCATTAATAATTTTTCATGTTATTACATCTTAAAATGATAGATTATTCAAAATGTGTTACTATCTTTGGAATGCAGAGACCCAACTCCTTCTCTCTCCCCTGAGAAGATTTTAATTCTGTCTTATTTAGATAGTCATTCCCTCTTTTTCTAGACTCAATTTAGAATGAATTTATCAGCCTGGGATTCCACTGAATCATGAATAGGAGATAGTTTTGGCTAAAGTTGATAATGTACTTGAGATCATTTAAGAGCTTCATTTAAGTGAACATATCCAACCCACAAGATGTTGGTAGCTCTTTTGAAGTCTAAAGTTGATGTTAAGTAACCATAACAACAGTGAACCAGTCTACGTGTATGTGCATGAGTGTGTGCAGGCACAGGCGTGCATGCACGCATTCCCCCCCAACCTGCCCCCCCCCCCCCCGCCAACCCTGCCCCTTGTATTTTTAATTCATAGGTGTAAGACTTATGTTGCTGCTTTGGGAGTTATAGTGAAGAACCGAGTGTGCACCCCACACCCCACCCCTTTTATTTTTAATTCAGAGGTGTAAGACTTACATTGTTGCTCTATGGGATTCCTCACCCACACGGATATACTGAATAAAGAAATAACATCTGATAATAAAGCCGATGATGAGGATAACCGTTAGGACAATGAGTAGATATTTCCTTATTCCTTGTATTCTGCCTTGCTTGGATTCAGCATGTGTAGATACTGTGAAAGAAAATATATCATCAGAACATGTCCTACATAATCAAGTTTGCTTCCATTTTGATGGGGTTTTGTTACTATAGGTCAAAGTCAAATCTCATCAATTATTTCTTTAAGCATGATAAGTGTCCACTGTCATTTTCCTCCCTATGTCACGTTCCCAGTCAGCCACAGTCTAGAAGCCAAATCTTGAAGCTATCTCTGGCTAATCAGTATAATTACCTAGGTTACCCCACATTGTGGCTTGTTCAACTCATGACCTAGGTTTTTGAGCGTGTGAATTCACTTGAGTGTTGATGTGTGTGTGAATGTGTATGCTGGGAAAGAGCATGGTACAAGAAAAAAACGTTCTTGGAATGTAGTATGTGTTAGGTACCATGCTAGATTCATTCACATAGAATTTTCTAGATTGGCTTGTGGGAGTGGGGGCAGGGGTTGGTGGATTAGGTGGGGAAGGGGAATGAAAGGGGACAATATGGCTGTACTCTTTATGTTTCGATGTTGTCTGGAATTTTTACACAAAAGTAAAACTCTCAGATGTTGTCCTAGAAATTCTCGAAGACCTACTCATAGTAACCTAGAAGAAACAGCAGATTTCTTAAACACAATTAGACTGTCTAATTAAGTACTTGACTGTATTTAAAATAACAGATAATAATTTCTCACTTTTAATGTTAGGGACATACCTGCAGAAGCAGAGCCATTACTTTCGTTTCTATCTAAACAACTATTTGTCCAAATTGATAAAAGGAGGACATAAATCAAGAGATTCATGTCCAGGACTTTGTTGATAGGTTTCATTTGCCAAGGAAACTGCTGAATTTAACATGGCTCAGCTTGTTTTAGGGGGCTATGACTTCATAATCATTCTATGTCATATCCTGACAGCATAATCTCACCATGGAGAGGCATGAGCTCCTGTGTACAAGTATTATGAAAAGACTTTTAATCACTTACTTCTCCATTGCATCAAATATTCTATCAAATTTGAATCAAAAAGTTTGAGACATTATTAAGCACAGAAGGCAGAGAAAATGGGTTAGCTCTAGATACTGAAGAACTACTTTAATTTATTAAGGAGGTACCTAACAGCCCTATAGTAGTCATTGTGTGTTACAGAGGTTAAACACGCAAGGAGCTACCTCACATCCAAGGAGTGGCTGCTGCGTGGGCACAGGAAGGCGAGGAGGAGCTACTCCACCTTCAAGGTCAAGAGGGGCAGACATGAGGAGATACCCCTCGTCCAAGGTAGGAGAAACCCAAGTAAATGGTAGGTGTTGGGAGAAGGCATCAGAGGGCAGACACACTGAAACAATAATCACAGAAAACTAGCCAATCTGATTACACGGACCACAGCCTTGTCTAACTCAATGAAAATAAGCCATACTGCATGGGGCAATCCAAGACAGGAGGGTCATGGCAGAGAGGTCTGACAGAATGTAGTCCACTAGAGAAGGGAATGGCAAACCACTTCAGTATTCTTGTCTTGAGGACCCCATGAACAGTATGAAAAGGCAAAATGATAGGATACTGAATGAGGAACTCCCTCGGTTGGTAGGTGCCCTATATCCTACTGGAGATCAGTGGAGAAATAACTCCAGAAAGAATGAAGGGATGGAGCCAAAGCAAAAAGAATACCAAATTGTGGATGTGACTGGTGATAGAAGCAAGGTCTGATACTGTAAACAGCAATATTGCATAGGAACCTGAAATGTCAGGTCCATAAACCAAGGCAAATTGGAAGTGGTGAAACAATAGATGGCAAGAGTGAATGGCGACATTCTAGGAATCAGCGAAATAAAATGGACTGGAATTGGTGAATTTAACTCAGATGACCACTATATCTACTACTGTGGGCAGGAATCCCTTAGAAGAAATAGAGCAGCCACCATGGTCAAAAAAAAAGAGTCTGACATACACTACTTGGATACAATCTCAGAAAAGACAGAATGATCTCTGTTCATTTCCAAGGCAAACCATTTGATATCACAGTTATCCAAGTCTATGCCTCAACCGGTAATGCTGAAGAAGCTGAGGCTGAACGGTTCTATGAAGACCTACAAGACGTTTTAGAACTAACACCCCAAAAATATGTCCTTTTCATTATAGGGGACTGGAATGCAAAAGTACGAAGTCAAGAAACACCTGGAGTAACAGGCAAATTTGGCCTTGGAGTATGGAATGAAGCAGGGCAAAGACTAATAGAATTTTGCCAAGAGAATGCACTGGTCATACCAAACACCCTCTTCCAACAACATAAGAGAAGGCTCTACACATGGACATCACCAGAGGGTCAACACCAAAATCAGACTGATTATATTCTTTGCACCCAAAGATGGAGAAGCTCTATACAGTCAGCAAAAACAAGACCGGGAGCTGACTGTGGCTCAGATCATGAACTCCTTATTGGCAAATTTAGACTAAAATTGAATACAGTGGGAAAATCACCAGACCATTCAGGTATGACCTAAATCAAATCCCTTATGATTATACAGTGGAAGTGAGAAATAGATTGAAGGGACTAGATCTGATAGACAGAGTGCCTGATGAACTATGATGGAGGTTAGTGACATTGTACAGGAGACAGAGATCAAGACCATCCCCATGGAAAAGAAATGCAAAAAAGCAACATGGCTGTCTGAGGAGGCCTTACAAATAGCTGTGAAAAGAAGAGAAGCAAAAAGCAAAGGAGAAAAGGAAAGATATAAGCATCTGAATGCAGAGTTCCAAGAATAGCAAAAAGAGATAAGAAAGCCTTCCTCAGCTATCAATGCAAAGAAATAGAGGAAAACAACAGAATGGGAAATACTGGAGATCTCTTCAAGAAAATTAGAGATACCAAGGGAACATTTCATTCAAGGATGGGCTCAATAAAGGACAGAAATTGTATGGACCTAACAGAAGCTGAAGATATTAAGAAGAGGTGGCAAGAATACAGAGAAGAACTGTACAAAAAGATCAAGACCCAGATAATCACAATGGTGTGATCACTCATCTAGAGCCAGACATCCTGGAATGTGAAGTCAAGTGGGTCTTAGAAAGCATCACTACGAACAAAGCTAGTGGAGAGGATGGAATTCCAGTTGAGCTATTTCAACTCCTGAAAGATGAAGCTGTGAAAGTGCTGCACTCAATTCAGTTCAGTCGCTCAGTTGTGTCCGACTATTTGCGACCCCAAGAATAGCAGCGTGCCAGGCCTCACTGTCCATCACCAACTCCCAGAGTTCACTCAGACTCACGTCCATCGACTCAGTGATGCCATCCAGCCATCTCATCCTCTGTCGTCCCCTTCTCCTCCTGCCCCCAATCCCTCCCAGCATCAGAGTTCTTTCCAGTGAGTCAACTCTTCGCATCAGGTGGCCAAAATATTGGAGCTTCAGCTTTAGCATCATTCCTTCCAAAGAAATCCCAGGGCTGATCTCTTTCAGAATGGACTGGTTGGATCTGCTTGCAGTCAAAGGGACTCTCAAGAGTCTTCTCTAACAACACAGTTCAAAAGCATCAATTCTTCAGTGCTCAGCCTTCTTCACAGTCCAATTCTCACATCCATACATGACCACTGGAAAACCATAGCCTTGACTAGACGGACCTTTGTGGGCAAAGTAATGTCTCTGCTTTTGAATATGCTATCTAGGTTGGTCATAACTTTTCTTCCAAGGAGTAAGCGTCTTTTAATTTCATGGCTGCAGTCACCATCTGCAGTGATTTTGGAGCCCCCCCAAATAAAGTCTGACACTGTTTCCACTGTTTCCCCATCTATTTCCCATGACATGATGGGACTGGATGCCATGATCTTCATTTTCCAAATGTTGAGATTTAAGCCAAATTTTTCACTCTTTACTTTCATTTTCATCAAGAGGCTTTTTAGTTCCCCTTCACTTTCTGCCATAAGGGTGGTGTCATCTGCATATCTGAGGTTATTGATATTTCTCCCAGCAATCTTGATTCCAGCTTGCATTTCTTCCAGTCCAGCGTTTCTCATGATGTACTCTGCATATAAGTTAAATAAGCAGGGTGACAATATACAGCCTTGATGTACTCCTTTGCCTATTTGTAACCAGTCTGTTGTTCCATGTCCAGTTCTAACTGTTGCTCCAGACCTGCATACAGATTTCTCAAGAGGCAGGTCAGGTGGTCTGGTATTCCCATCTCCTTCAGAATTTTCCACAGTTTATTGTGATCCACACAGTCAAAGTCTTTGGCATAGTCAATAAAGCAGAAATAGATGTTTTTTCTGAAACTCTCTTGCTTTTTCCATGATCCAGCGTATGTTGGCAATTTGATCTCTGGTTCCTCTGCCTTTTCTAAAACCAGCTTGAACATCAAATGCCAGGAAATTTGGAAAACTCAGCAGTGGCCACAGGACTGGAAAAGGTCAGTTTTCTTTTCAATCTCAAAGAAAGGCAATGCCAAAGAATGCTCAAAGTACCGCACAATTGCACTCATCTCATATGCTAGTAAAATAATGCTCAAAATTCTCCAAGCCAGTCTTCAGCATTATGTGAATTGTGAATTTCCAGATATTCAGGCTGGTTTTAAAAAAGGCAGAGGGACCAGAGATCAACTTGCCAACATCCTCTGGATCATCAAAAAAGCAAGAGAGTTCCAGGAAAACATCTGTTTCTGCTTTATTGACTATGCGAAAGCCTTTGTGTGGATCACAATAAACTGTGGAAAATTCTTCAAGAGCTGGGAATACCAGAACACCTGACTTACCTGTTGAGAAATCTGTATGCAAGGCAGGAAGCAACAGTTAGAACTGCACATGGAACAACAGACTGGTTTCAAATAGGAAAAGGAGCACATCAAGGCTGTATATTGTCACCCTGCTTGTTTAACTTATATGCAGATTACATCATGAGAATCGCTGGGATGGAAGAAGCACAAGCTGGAATCAAGATTGCTGGGAGAAATATTAATAACCTCAGATATGCAGATGACATCACCCTTATGGCAGAAAGTGAAGAGGAAGTAAAAATCCTCTTGATGAAAGTGAAAGTGGAGAGTGAAAAAGTTGGCTTAAAGCTCAACATTCAGAAAATGAAGATCATGGCATCCCATCCCATCACTTCATGGGAAATAGATGAGGAAACAGTGGAAACAGTGTTAGAGTTTTTTGGGGCTCCAAAATCACTGCAGATGGTGACTGCAGCCATGAAATTAAAAGACGCTTACTCCTTGGAAGAAAAGTTATGATCAACCTAGATAGCATATTGAAAAGCAGAGACATTACTTTGCCAACTAAGGTCTGTCTAGTCAAGGCTATGGTTTTTCCAGTAGTCATGTATGGATGTGAGAGTTGGACTGTGAAGAAAGCTGAGTACCTAAGAATTGATGCTTTAGAACTGTGGTGTTGGAGAAGACTCTTGAGAGTCCCTTAGACTGCAAGGAGATCCTACCAGTCCTACCTAAATGATATCAGACCTGGGTATTCATTGGAAAGATTGATGCTGAGGCTGAAACTCCAATACTTTGGCCACCTCATGGGAAGAATTGACTCATTGGAAAAGCCCCTGATGCTGGGAGAGATTGGGGGCAAGAGGAAAAGGGGAAGACAGAGGATGAGATGGCTGGATGGCATCACCCAAACGATGGACATGAGTTTGAGTGAACTCTGGGAGTTGGTGATGGACAGGGAGGCCTGGCGTGGTGTGAAACATGGGGTCGCAAAGAGTCGGACATGACTGAGCAACTGAGCTGAACTGAATTGAACTGATAGAGGTTAATCATCCTAGGGTACAAGTTTGTAGGAATTTTTCTTACTTAAATTAAGATTTTGAATATCCCTCAAGCTTTTTATTGGGCTTCTATTGATCTAAAGACACTAGCTCTTTAGAACTAAAGACTTTCAGTTCAGTTCAGTTCAGTCGCTCATCGTGTCCAACACTCTGCGACCCCATGAACTGCAGCATGCCAGGCCTCCCTGTCCATCACCATCTCCCGGCGTTCACTCAAACTCACGTCCATCGAGTGCGTGATGCCATCCAGCCATCTCATCCTTGGTCGTCCCCTTTTCCTCCTGCCTCCAATCCTTCCCATCATCAGAGTCTTTTCCAATGAGTCCACACTTCGCATGAGGTGGCCAAAGTACTGGAGTTTCAGCTTTAGCATCAGTCCTTCCAAAGAACACCCAAGGTTAATCTCCTTTAGAATGGACTGGTTGGATCTCCTTGCAGTCCAAGAGCCTCTCAAAACTCTTCTTCAACACCACAGTTCAAAAGCATCAATTCTCTGGTGCTCAACTTTCTTCACAGTCCAACTCGAATATCCATACATGACCACAGGAAAAACCATAGCCTTGACTAGACAGACCTTTTTTGGCAAAGAAATGTCCCTGCTTTTCAATATGCAATCTAGGTTCGTTATAACTTTTCTTCCAAGAAGTAAGCGTCTTTTAATTTCATGGCTGCAATCACCATCTGCAATGATTTTGCAGCCCCCCAAAATAGTCTGACACTGTTTCCACTGTTTTCCCATCTATTTGCCATGAAGTGATGGGACCAGATGCCATGATCTTAGTTTTCTGAAAGTTGAGCTTTAAGCCAGCTTTTTCACTCTCCTCTTTCACTTTTATCAAGAGGCTCTTTAGCTCCTCTTCACTTTCTGCCACAAGGGTTGTGTCATCTGCGTAATGTGGTTACTGATATTTCTCCCTGCAATCTTGATTCCAGCTTGTGCTTCTTCCAGCCCAGCATTTCTCATGATGTACTCTACATAGAAGTTAAATAAGCAGGGTGACAATATACAGCCTTTACGTATTCCTTTTCTTATTTGGAACCAGTCTGTTGTTCCATGTGCAGTTCTAACTGTTGCTTCCTGACCTGCATATAGGTTTCTCAAGAGGCAGGTCAGCTAGTCTGTAATTCCCATCTCTTTCCGAATTTTCCACAATTTATTGTGATCCACACAGTCAAAGGCTTTGGCATAGTCATTAAGCAGAAATAGAGGTTTTTCTGAACTCTCTTCCTTTTTTGATGATCCAGCAGTTGTTGGCAATTTGATCTCTGGTTCCTCTGCGTTTTCTAAAACCAGCTTGAACATCTGGAAGTTCATGGTTCATGTATTGCTGAAGCCTGCCTTGGAGAATTTTGAGCATTGCTTTACTAGCATGTGAGACGAGTGCAATTGTGCGGTAATTTGAGCATTCTTTGGCATTGCCTTTCTTTGGGATTGGAATGAAAACTGACCTTTTCCAGTCCTGTGGCCACTGCTGGGTTTTCCAAACCTGCTGGCATATTGAGTGCAGCATTTTCACAGCATCACCTTTCAGGATTTGAAATACCTCAACTGGAATGCCATCATCTCCACTAGCTTTGTTCTTAGTAATGCTTTCTAAGGCCCACTTGACTTCACATTCCAGGATGTCTGGCTCTACGTGAGTGATCACACCATTGTGAGTATCTGGGTCTTGAAGATCTTTTTTGTACAGTTCCTCTGTGCATTCTTGCCATCTCTTCTTAATATCTTCTGCTTTTGTTAGGTCCATATCATTTCTGTCCTTTATCGAGCCCATCTTTGCATGAACTGTTCCCGTAGTATCTTTAATTTTCTTGAAGAGATCTCTAGTCTTTCCCATTCTGTTGTTTTCCTCTATTTCTTTGCATTGATCACTTAGGAAGGCTTTCCTATCCCTTCTTGCTATTCTTTGGAACTCTGCATTCAAATGCTTATAATTTTCATTTTTCCTTTACTTTTCACTTCTCTTTTTTTCACAGCTATTTGTAACCCTCCCCAGACAGCCATTTTGCTTTTTTGCATTTCTTTTCCATGGGGATGGTCTTTTCCGTGTCTCCTGTACAATGTCATGAACCCCTGTTCATCAGGCACTGTGTCTATCAGATCTAGTCCCTTAAATCTATTTCTCACGTCCACTGTATAATCATAAGGGATTTGATTTGGGTCATACCTGAATGGTCTAGCAGTTTTCCCTACTTTCTTTAAGTCTGTATTTGGCAATAAGGAGTTCATGATCTGAGCCACAGTCAGCTCCCAGTCTTGTTTTTGCTGACTGTATAGCGCTTCTCCATCTTTGGGTGCAAAGAATATAATCAATCTGATTTTGGTGTTGACCCTCTGGTGACGTCCATGTGTAGAGCCTTCTCTTATGTTGTTGGAAGAGGGTGTTTGGTATGACCAGTGCATTCTCTTGGCAAAACTCTATTAGTCTTTGCCCTGCTCATTCCGTACTCCAAGGCCAAATTTGCCGGTTACTCCAGGGGTTTCTTGACTTCCTACTTTTGCATTCCAATCCCCTATAATGAAAAGGACATGTTTTTTGGGTGTCAGTTCTAAAAGGTCTTGTAGATCTTCATGGAACCTTTCAACTTCAGCTCCTCAGTGTTACTGGTTGGGACATAGACTTGGATTACTTTGATATTGAATGGTTTGCCTTGGAAATGAACAGAGAGCATTCTGTCTTTTTTGAGATTGCATCCAATTACTGCATTTCAGACTTTTTTTGACCATGGTGGCTACTCCATTTCTTCGAAGGGATTCCTGCCCACAGTAGTAGATATAATGGTCATCTGAGTTAAATTCACCCATTCCAGTCCATTTTAGTTCACTGATTCCTAGAATGTTGATGTTCACTCTTGCCATCTCCTGTTTCACCACTTACAATTTGCCTTGATTCATGGACATAACATTCCAGGTTCCTATGCAATATTGCTTTTTACAGCATTGGACCTTGCTTCTATCACCAGTCACATCCACAACTTGGTATTGTTTTGCTTTGGCTCCATCCCTTCACTCTTTCTGGAGTTATTTCTCCACTAAAGGCTTTCTGGCTAGTGAGTGACATGATCAGATTTCCATTTTAGAAAAACCCGTCTGGCTGTTGTATGGGTACCAGAATCCTGGGTTTGAAGTAATTTAGGTAATTAAAAGGCTGTTTCGTCCAGCTGATAGAGGATGGTGGCTTGAAGCAGAGTGGTATAGATGGAGAGTAATCAATGCATTTGAGGAGTTTTGATGTGGTTAGGACTTGAGGAAAGGCAGGCCATGGGGCATGAAGGAGAGAGAGGTAGCAAGGATGATTCATTGCTTCAACAAAATCATTTTGGATATCTATGAGACAGGAAGCCTTGTGTTATAAGGAAGGTTCAAACAATCATGGCCCCTGCATTTAAGATTTGGAAATCTAAGGGGAGAGACAGTCACAGAAATAATAAATCACCAAGTTATGTAATGGCTTCCCTGGTAGCTCAGCTGGTGAAGAATCTGCCTATAATACAGGAGACCAAGTTTTGATTCCCAGGTCAGGAAGATTGCCTGGAGAAGGAATAGGCTACCCACTCCAGTATTCTTGGGCTTCCCTGGGGGCTCAGATGGTAAAGAATCTGCATGTAATGTGGGAGACCTGAGTTCAATTCCTTGGTTGGGAAGATGCCCTGGAGGAGGACATGGCAACCCACTCCAGTATTCTTGCCTGGAGAATCCTCATGGACAGAGGAGTCTGGCGGGCTGCATTCCATAGGATTGTAAAGAGTGAGACATGACTGAGCAGCTAAGAAGAAGCACAGCACAACACAGCGAAAGTTATATAATGGGTTTCCCAGGTGTCGCTAGAGGTAAAGAACCTGTCTGCCAATGTAAGAGATGTGGATTCAATCCCTAGGTTGGGAAGACCCCTGGAGGAGGGCACAGAAACCCACCCCAGTACTCCTGTCTAGAGAATCCCATGGACAGATGAGCCTGGCAGGGTACAGTTTGTAAGGTCACACAGAGTCAGACATGACTGAAGTGACTTAGGATGCATGTACCCTGGGTGTGAAATGTCATATGCAGGCTGTGATGTTGCAGGATACAGTGCCACAAGAACATGCAAAATGACTGTCTCTTCAAAGTGGCAGTCATGTATGGATGTGAGAGTTGGACTATAAAGAAAGCCGAGTGCCGAAGAATTGATGCTTTTGAACTGTGGTGTTGGAGAAGACTCTTGAGAGTCCTTTGGACAGCAAACAGATCCAACCAGTCCATCCTGAAGGAAATCAGTCCTGAATATTCATTGGAAGGACTGATGCTGAAGCTGAAACTCCCATACTTAGGCCACCTGATGTGAAGAACTGACTCTTTTGAAAAGACCCTGATGCTAGGAAAGATTGAAGGTGGCAGGAGAAGGGGATAACAGAGGATGAGATGGTTGGATGGCATCACCGACTGAATGGACATAAGTTTGAGTAAATTCTGGGAGTTGGTGATGGACAGGGAAGCCTGGTGTGCTGCAGTGCATAGGGTCACAAAGAGTTGGACACGACTGTGCGACTGAACTGAACTGAACTGAACTTCAAAGTGGGGACTCCTGGATGAGAATACCCTTGATCTGACGTGGGGTTTTGTGTGTGTGTGTATGTATGTGTGGTTACTATCTTCTGTTCATTATTTTCTCTGTGTAAGGTTGCACAGAGTCGGACACGACTGAAGTACTTAGTATGCACATATGCAGGGCGTGTAATATCATATGCAGGCTGTGATGTTGCAAGATACAGTGCCACAAGAGCATGCAAAAGGACTGTCTCTTCAAAGCAGGGACTCCTGGAGATTACCCTTGATCTGTAGTTGGTTTGTGTGTGTGTGTGTCCAGTGTTTATTTTCATTTTTTAAAAAATTATTTTATTTGGAGGATATTTACTTTACAATATTGTGATGGTTTTTGCCACACATTGACATGAATCAGTTAATCATTGATTAGTTCTAGTAACGTTCTGTTGGTGTCTTTAGGGTTCTTTATGTAGAGGATCATGTCATCTGCAAACAGTGAGTGTTTTACTTCTTTTCCAACCTGGATTCCTTTTATTCATTTATTTATTTTATTCTCTGATTGCTGTGGCTAGGACTTCCAAAACTACGTTGAATAGTAGTGGTGGAAGTGGACAACTTGGCTTGTTCCTGATATTAGAGGAAATGATTTCAATTTTTCACCATTGAGGATAATGTTTGCTGTGGGTTTGCCATATATGGCTTTTATTATGTTGAGGTATGTTCCTTCTATACCTGCTTTCTGGAGAGTTTTTTTTATTTTTTTATCATAAATGGGTGTTGAATTTTCTCAAAGGTTTTCTCTGCACCTATTGAGATAATCATATGGTTTTTAATCTTTCGATTTGTTGATATGGTGTATCACATTGGTTGATTTGTGAATATTGAAGAATCCTTGCATCTCTGGGATAAAGCCCATTTGGTCATGATGTATGACCTTTTTAATATGTTGTTGGATTGTGTTTGATAGCATTTTGTTGAAGATTTTTGCATCTATGTTCATCAGTGATAGTGGCCTGTAGTTTTCTTTTTTTGTAGCATCTTTGTCTGGTTTTGGTATTAGGGTGATGGTGGCCTCATAGAATGAGTTTGGGAGTTTACCTTTCTCTGCAATATTCAGGAAGAATTTGAGTAGTTTAGGTGTTAGCTCTTCTCTAAATTTTTGGTGGAATTCACCTGTGAAGCCATCTGGTCCTGGGCTTTTGTTTGTTAGAAGATTTTTGATTACAGCTTTGATTTCTGTGTTTGTGTTGGGTCTGTTGAGATCTTCTATTTCTTCCTGATTCCATTTTGGAAGGTTATACTTCTCTAAGAATTTGTCCATTTCTTCCAAGCTGTCCATTTTATTGGCATATAATTGCTCATAGTAGTCTCTTATGATCTTTTGCATTTCTGTGTTGTCTGTTGTGATTTGTCCATTTTCATTTCTAAGTTTTATTGATTCAATTCTTCTCCCTATTTTCTTGATGAGTCTGGCTAACGGTTTGTCTATTTTATCTATCTTCTCAGAAAACCAGCTTTTAGTTTTGTTTATCTTTGTTATAGTCTCCTTCATTTCTTTTTCACTTCTGCTCTGATTTTTATGATTTCTTTCCTTCTACTAACTTTGGGGTTCTTCTGTTCTTCTTTTTCTAGTTTCTCTAGGTGTAAAGTTAGGTTGTTTATTTGATATTTCTCTTGTTTCTTGAGGTAGGTGTGTATGACTATGAACCTCCCTCTTAGCACTTCTTTTACCTAATACCATAAGTTGTGGGTTGTTGTGTTTTCATTATCATTTGTTTCTATGTATTTTAAAATTTCTCCTGTGATCTGTTGTTTATTCAGTAGTGTGCTATTTAGCCTCCATGTTTGTGTTTTTTAATAGATTCTCCTCCCCACCCCATAGTTGACATCTAATCTTCCTGCATTGCGATCAGAAAAGATGCTTGAAATGGTTTCAACTTTTAAAAATTTACCAAGGCTAGATTTATGGTCGAGGATGTGATCTATCCTGGAGGATGTTCCATGTGCACTTGAGAAAAAGGTGAAATCCATTGTTTTGGGGTGAAATGCCCTGTAGTTATCGATTAAGTCTATCTGGTCCATTGTATCATTTAGAGCTTGTTGGTAATTTTCTGTTTGGTTGATGTATCCATAGGTGTGTGGGCTATTAAAGTCCTTCACTATTATTGTGTTACTGTTAATTTCCCCTTTCATAGTTGTTAGCATTAGCCTTATATATTAAGATGCTCTTATGTTGAGTGCATATATATTTATAATTGTTATATCTTCTTGGATTGATCCTTTGATCATTATGTAGTGTCCTTCTTTGTCTGTTATCACAGTCTTTATTTCAAAGTCTATTTTATTTGATATGAGTATTTCTACTCCTGCTTTCTTTTGGTCTCCGTTTGCATGAAATGTGTTTTCCAGCTCTTTATTTTCAGTCTGTATGTGTCCCTAGGTTTGAGGTGGGTCTTTTGTAGATAGCATATATAGGGGTCTTGATTTTTATCCATTTGGCCAGGCTTTGTCTTTTGGTTGGAGCATTTAACCCATTTACACTTAAGGTAATTATTGATAAATATGACCCCATTACCATTTATGTTGTTGTCTGGGGTTTGATTTTATAAACCTTTTCTGTGTTTCCTGTCTAAAGAAGATCCTTTAGCACTTGTTGAAGAGCTGGTTTGGTGGTGCTGAATTCTCTCAGCTTTTGCTGTTCTGTCAAGCTTTTGATTTTTCCTTCATATCTGAATGAGATCCTTGCTGGGTAGAGTAATGTTAGTTGTATGTTTTTCTCTTTCATCACTTTAAGTATGTCCTGCCATTCTCTTCTGGTCTGAAGAGTTTCTAATGAAAGATCAGATATTATCCTTATGGGGATCCCCTTGTGTGTTGTTTGTTGTTTTTCTCTTGCTGCTTTTAATATTTTCTCTTTGCGTTTCACTTTTTTTTCTTTTTACTTTGACTGATAGGTGTCTTGTGGTGTTTTGCCTTGGGTATATGCAGAGTACATCATGAGAAACGCTGGACTGGAAGAAGCACAAGTTGGAATCAAAATTGCTGAGAGAAATATCAATAACCTCAGATATGCAGATGACACCACCCTTATGGCAGAAAGTGAAAAAGAACTAAAGAGTTTCTTAATGAAAGTGAAAGAGGAGAGTGAAAAAGTTGGCTTAAAGTTCAACATTCAGAAAACTAAGATCATAGCATCTGGTCCCATCACTTCATGGGAAATCGATGGGGAAACAGTGGCTGACTTTATTTTTTCTGGGCTCCAAAATCACTGCAGATGGTGACTGCAACCATGAAATTAAAGACACTTACTCCTTGGAAGAAAAGTTATGACCAACCTAGACAGCATATTAAAAATCAGAGACATTACTTTGTCAACAAAAGTCTCTCTAGTCAAGGCTATGGTTTTCCCAGTGGTCATGTATGGATGTAAGAGTTGGACTTTAAAGAAAGCTGAACGTTGAAGAATGATGCTTTTGAACTGTGGTGTTGGAGAAGACTCTTGAGATTCCCTTGGACTGCTAGGAGATCCAACCAGTCCATCCTAAAGGGGATCAGTCCTGAGTGTTCATTGGAAGGACTGATGTTGAAGCTGAAGCTCCAATACTTTGGCCACCTGATGCGAAGAGCTGACTCATTTGAAAAGACCCTGATGCTGGGAAAGATTGAGGGCAAGAAGAGATGGGGGCAACAAAGGATGAGATGGTTGGATGGCATCACTGACTCAATGGACAAGGGTTTGGGTGGACTCCGGGAGTTGGTGATGGACAGGGAGGCCTGGCATGCTGCGGTTCATGGGGTCACAAAGAGTTGGACACGACTGAGCAACTGAACTGGACTATTCTGTTTGGGACTCTCTGAGTTTCTTAGACTTGGGTGGCTATTTCTTTCCCCATTTAAAGGAAGTTTTTGACGAATATCTCATGCCTTTTCTTTCTGTCTTCTTCTTTTTGGACACCTATGCTTTGAATGTTGGGGCGTTTAATGTTGTCCCAGAGGTCTCTGAGTTTGTCCTCATTTCTTTTAATTCTTTTTTCTTTTTTCCTCTGTGCTTCATTTATTGCTACCATTCTATCTTCCATCTCACTTATCCTCTCTTCTACCTTAGTTATTCTAGTGTTGCTTCCCTCCAGAGTGCTTTTAATCTCAGTTATTGCATTGTTCGTTACTGATTGACTCTTCATTTCTTCTAGGCCCTTGTTGAACATTTCTTGCATCTTCTCCATCCTGTCTCTAGTCTATTTATCTGTAAGTCAGTTTTGTTTTTAAGATTTTGGATCATCTTTACTGTCATCATTCTGAATTCTTTTATAAGTAGACTTCCTATCTCCTCCTCTTTTGTTTGGCTTGGTGGGTTTTTATCATGTTCCTTCCCCTGCTGAATGTTTGTCTGGCTTTTCATTTTGTTTAGTTTCCTGTGTTTGCGGTGCCCTTTCTGCAGGCTGGAAGTTCATGATTCCTTTTACTTGTGGAGTCTGCTTCCTGTGGGTGGGGTTAGACCAGTGGTTTGCCAAGGTTTCCTTGTTGGGGGAGCTTTGTGTCTGTGTTCTGGTGGGTGGGGCTGGATCTCTTTCCTCTGGAGTACATTGAAGTGTCCAGTAGTGAGTTTTGGGGTGTCTGTGAGTTTGGCATGGCTTTGGACATCCCGTCTTTTAATGTTCAGTGGTGTGTTCCTGTTTTGCTGGAGAATTAGCGTGGTGTGTCTTTCGCTGGTACTTGTTGGCTCTTGGGTGGATCTTGTTTCAGAGTGGGTATGGAAGCTTTTGGGTGAGCTCTTCTCTATTAATGTTCCCTGGAGTCAGGAGTACTCTGATGTTCTAAAATTCCAGAGTTAAGCCTCCTGCCTCTGGGTTTTGGTCCTCCTCTTACAGTAGCTTCAAGACTTCTCCATCCATACTGCACAGAAGAGAAAATCCCTAGGTTAATGAAGAAACAACTCTCTACATCCAGGAACACCCAAAGAGATTCAGAGTTATATAAAGAAGAGAACAGGGATGAAATAGATAGAGATGACCCAGTGAAGCAAAGGAAGAGTCAAAAAGGAAAGAGAACAATCAAGTTCAGTTCAGTTCAGTGCAGTCACTCATTTGTGTCCTACTCTTTGTGATGCCATGGACTGTAGCACACCAGGCTTCCCTGTCCATCACCAACTTCTGGAGCTTGCTCAATCTCATGTCCATCAAGTCTGTGATGCGATACAAGCATCTCACCCTCTGTCGTCCCCTTCTCCTCCTGCCTTCAATCTTTCCCAGCACTAGGGCCTTTTCCAACAGGTTAGTGCTTTGCATCAGGTGTCCAAAGTATTGGAGTTTTCAGCTTCAGCATCAGTCCTTCCAATGAATATTCAAGGCTGATTTTCCATAGGATTGGTTGGTTGGGTCTCCTTGCAGTCCAAGGAACTCTCAAGAGTCTTCTCCAAATCCAAAGGTCAAAAGCATCGATTCTTCAGCACTCAGCTTTCTTTATAGTCCACCTCTCTCACCCATACATGACTACTGGAAAAAACAAAGCTTTGAG
The DNA here is from genome assembly GCF_016772045.2 of Ovis aries. Taxonomy (NCBI): domain Eukaryota; kingdom Metazoa; phylum Chordata; class Mammalia; order Artiodactyla; family Bovidae; genus Ovis; species Ovis aries. Next base: position 95,366,281 of record NC_056080.1, on the reverse strand, counting down.
TAGATGAACCTTTGTTGGCCAAGTAATGTCTCTGCTTTTTAATATGCTGTCTAGTTTGGTCAGAGCATTTCTTCCAAGGAGCAAGTGTCCTTTAATTTCATGGCTGAAATCACCATCTGCAGTGATTTTGGAGCACAAAAAATAAAGTCTGTCACTGTCTCCACTGTTTCTTCGTCTATTTGCCATGAAGTGATGGGACCAGATGTCATGATCTTAGTATTTTGAATACTGAGTTTGAAGCCAACTCAACATTATTCAGAGTAATCAAGCCACTATCCAATCCCTAAGTGTTCTCCACAGCCCAGAACACCCAAAGAGATTCATAGAGTTATATAGAATACAGAAGAGGGAGGAAGGAGATAGAGGTGACCCAGAGGAGAAAAAGGAGAGTCAAAAGGGGGTAGAACAATGAAGCCAGTAATCAAATCCTGAAATGAAAATGGATACTGAATGTTAGATTCTTAAAGGTACAAAATTGATAACAAATATCAAAAAGCAAAGATTAAAAACCTAGAATAGATGTTAGACTCTCAAAAATACAACATAAAAATTTCAAAACAGAATTGATGACAAAAATTTAAAAAATATTTATGGAATTTTTTTAAATAGGTTTTTTTGGAAAAAAATAATCAGTTCAGTTCAGCCATTCAGTCGAGTCTGAATCATTGTGACCTCATGGACTGCAGGAATGGTAGGCTATAAAAATGAAAGTTAAAGGAGTAATAAAGAACTGTATGTTTCTTTAAAAATTAAAAAGTGATAATACTAAAAATATATCTAGGAATTTCTCTGGAGCTGTTGTGGGCAGTGTGGGGGCAGTTCAATGTCAGGTAGTCTGTTTTTCTGGCTTGTACTTGTTCTCAAGGTCCATGGTTCCCCCTCAAATGCAAGGTTTCAGCATTAACTTCAGGGTTTTAATTGGTTGCACCTGTAACTTTCAGGGTGTTTCCCCCTCTCATTTGTTTATTTTGGCAAGTCTGTTTGCAAGACTCTTCAGTGTCTTATTTCCACCCTACAAAGAGGGGATGAAGGTGGCCACTTATGTAGGCTCACTTGTTCAGTTGTGCTGTGGGAAGGGAGGGACACTACAAACAAATAGCACTGGCATGTGTGGGGGGTGCTTGCAGTGGATGGATCACACTGGGTTTGACACAGCCCAAGGGGCAAGTACTTCCTGGGTCCACACTGCTCAGGCTCCAAGGTGGTCTGAAAGGCTACTGTCCCAAGTGGGCCCTGTTTTCATGCAATTCCCAGGTCTAAGCCACTCAGGCTTTCAGACACTCCACAAGGGCACAGATCCAGATGGGCTATGTGTTTTGTGCCCTTTCCAGGTGCAAGCCATTCAGCCAACTGGGTGCTTGTTGAGCACACTGTCCCAGGTAACCCATGCATTTTATGCACCTATCTGTTCCTGGCTGCTCGGTATCCCAGGTGCGTCATGAGGGCACAGTCACAGGTGTCCAGTGTATCTCCTATGTGGAGCTATATAAGGCTTGACACTCCTGGTACTTGTGAACCTTCCAGGAAGATGTGGCTAGCAACTGGCAGAAGCTCATACATCATAAAACAGAAGTAGTATGTATGTAATAAATTCAATAAAGACTTTAAAAATGGTCCGCATCAAAAAATCTTAAAGAACTATACAGAATAAAAAGTTACAGTCTTGGCTGCTGGGGGAAGGGCCTCTGCACCAAAGGGGCCCAGTCAGCAGTGGCAGAATCCCAGTGAAAGCACCTGGAAGAGTAGGCCGTGAATCCGCAGGCTCAGATGGAAGCCTGGCCCATCCCCAGACCTCCCTGGGACTGGACTCTGACCGAAAGGGCCTAGCGTGCATGGTGAGGCCAGAGGCAGCCTAGGGCCTTGTGCTGTATGCTCAGTTTTTGTTTTTGTTTTTTTTTTTCCTCCTGGAGCTCAATCCTGGCCTGGGAGTGCTTCCAGCTTCACATTCTGCACCCTTGGCTCTTTGGTTTAGTAATGCTGGCAAGGTCTGAGTTGCCCCAATGTGGAGGTGACACCAGGTTTGTTTTTCCACCTGAAAATGAAAGCCTCTGGAGGGGTATACATTCTCTACCAGATTATGAGATTTGCACACTTTTGGACAGTGTTACTCCCTTGGTAACAGCGACTTCTTGCCATGAATAGATTACTTTCTACCCCTTGTGAAGACTTTGTTAAGAAGTAGGAATTGCTTGAAGATTCTCTAAACAGACAATGGTCTAGAAAACCGAAATATCTAGAAAACAAATAGTATATATTTTCAGCCAGGTACCTTTTTACATTTCTGTTGAGGGCCGTGTCTGCTACTGCATCTGATGATATCTTAAGAGGGCTTCCACTCCAGAACCTAGATTCACTTCTTTCCCTATGTCCTCACAACACTATGATTTTGAAAAGCTATCCTTAAACTGCATTTGCTGGTGTTGGCTCAAGTCTAGACCTACGAATATATGGCTCATTTCAGACTTAACAGTTGATAGAACTAGCAAATGAAATTCACTTTTATGATCAGAATAATTCTAAGATATTAGTTCTTTTGACACATTACACCTTAGCTCTGCTATGGCTCTTTATAGTCTTTTGGTTTGAGACTTGGAAAACCTCAAAAAAAAAAAAAAGGGAAAATTCCTTATCATGATCCAATAACTGCTTATTGAGCACTTGTCCTGTGCAAAGTAACATGCTAGCTCCTGAAAAAAAGGGTCACAGTCTTTTCCTTGATGACCCCATTCTTTTCCCATTCTAGAGGTGGTGACACAAATGGTTCATGGACATCTCTCAAATCTTTTTCTACACATTACATAACTACCAAATACATGATAGACACAGCCACATAATGAACATAACTGAGATCATTCCATGAGTATAGATTTTCAGAGTTTTAGAAAATTATACAACTACATGTACATTCTTATTCACAGGAGCATCATTCACAAGAACCAAAAGGTGGAAACAACTCACATACCCATCAACAGATGAATAGATAAACAAACTTTAGTATGTGCATACAGTGAAATATTATTCACCCTTATAAAGGAATTAAATTCTGAGACATGTTACAGCATGAATGAACCTTGAATATAATTATGCTAGGAAAGAAGCCAGTCACAAAAGACCAAATAATGTATGATTACACTTACATGAGCTACCCTAAAATAGTCAAATTGATAAAGATATATAGTAGAATGTTGGTTATCAGGGACTGGGCAGAAGGGAGAATGCAAAGTTATTGTTTAGTAGATACCAATTTACAGTTTGGGATGCTAGAAGAAATCCGGGGATGGATGGTGGTGATGGTTCTGAGTGTATTTATAATGCCAGTGTGAATGTATTTAACACTATTGAATTATACACTCAAAAAGGGTTAAAATGGTAAAATTTAGGTTATGTATTTTTTGCCACAATTTAAAAACTGAGAAAAAAAAATCACACAACCAGTACCCGAAAGATTTCCTTGTAAGAAAGTCAAAAGTAAAAAGTTGCAGTGTAAAACATGATGAATCCCACTGACCACTTCCCCCCTCCATCCCATTCTGCTCTCCTGAGGTAAATGCTGGCCGACGGTCTGGTGTGTGCTCTGAGTCTTATCTGTGAACTGACATACATTACAGAGCAGATTTCTGGGGTGCCGGGAGCCAGCGTGAGGAATTCCACCCGTGACAAGGTCATGCGGCAGAGCTCTGATGGCAAGGCTAATCAGACCTCAGGTTTTCCCCCTGGAATTTCCTGAGCATCCACCCCCCCCCAAAAAAATAAGAATCTGCCTGCTTTTCCACTCTTCTGACATTCTCTGGAAAAAGTCAATTCAGGGCTTTAGTCTTCTGCATTTGAAAGAGTGTTTCAATCCAAAAACCCCTCTGATGGCTTTCTAGCCTGCCTGCAGGACTCCTACAGCTGCGCCTGTGATTGTTTGAGGCCTCCTGATCGCAGGAGACACAGGAAGCTTAAAACATCCTAGGAATGTAGGGGCTTCCGAGGAGTCAAAATCATTAGAATAGGACTGATAAAAAGTTTCATTTGTTGAGCCAGTACTTGCTGCCAAATTTTCATATCCTTTATTTTTAGATAGTTGGTATATAGAAAAACAAGTAGTAAACCTGGTATTAGCAACATTAGATCTTTGAGTTAAGTACCTTCTTTGTTATAACCCACTGCGCCTTTGTTCTATAGAGATATAACTTTAGGGCTTTAAGGAGATGCAGATTAAAGAAAAACACTCAGGGGAAACGAAATTAACATTCATTAAGGAAGAGAGCCAAAAGTGTTAACAAGCCTCTTGGCCAGAAGATAATGTAAATCACCTGAGACCTTTTTATACAAAAAGATATACAGAAAGAGTCTGGGTTGCGAACGCTACATAATTTTATATTACCCATTGATCTCTATGTATAATCAAAAGTATAAAAGGCCTTGAAGGACAATAGGAGAGCCAGTCACTGGGCTGGCCTCCCCGTGTCTCCTCTTTACTCTAATTTCAGGCTGAATTCCCCTTTACTCTAATTTCAGGCTGAATTCCCATCTGGGATGTGGAGGCTCACTATGTCTACTTACTTGTCCCGGCTTTTAAGATCCGTAAGAGAGAGAGCCCAAGGCTGGGCACTCTCCGATATTCAAACAGGCGCCGGCGGCCTAACCTAGATGGTGCAAGCTCCTTGTCTGGAACTTTATTGGTTTTCCATGTAACCCAAGTTAATCAGCCTCTTCTCGCCACTTAATCTTCCTACTACACTATTTCTCCCTAATCTAATCTTATATTAATAAATAAATAAGTTTTCCTCACCGACTCTGTCCACCCTTCAAATTCCCTGGATCCTCCGGGGCTGGACCCCAGCACTGGCGGCCAGACTGGGTTAAAATCCTGGCTTTACCATTGACCAACTTGGTGACCCTTGGGCAAGTTAGTGTTTTTGTGCTTTAAGTTATTCACTTGTAAAGGAAGAATGGTAATTGAAGCTTCTGAATGAGGGCCCCAGTGATGATTATATTAGATAATGTACCTAGCACTTAAGTGGTCAAGAAATGTTAGCCTGCTATTGAATGTAGTGTGTTCATCTTTAGAGAATGAGCAAAATAGGCCGGCAGATAATACCTGTGACATTAAAAGCAGAAAGTAAGGACTGGATGAAATTTGAGGAGGGGGGCCAGAAAGGGCAGCAGTAGAACCCAAGAAAGGAAATGAATGGCTGCCAATCAAATCTAGCATCTACCAATGGAACAAAATGTAGAGGAAATACAAGGAAACACAGAGAGAGGCACAGTAATAAAGGAGACTATCATATGCTACTCTCAGTAAATGACAAATCAAATGGACACAGAGTTATTAAGGAGATAGAAGATGTAAATGAAATAATAATAATAATTGATAGAGTCCATCTTATGGATATATATAGAACTTTGCACGCCTCTTATTTTCTCATGAGCATGATGAGTTGTTTTATCTCTTGGAATGGGAAGTCTATTGTTTTGGAAAACCACTTCTCCCCACCCCAGCCTGGTTCTGGAAAGGGGTAGCAGTCATAGAACCCCTCCTACCTGGCAACAAGAATGGGCATGTGGCTCAAGCTAGACTAGTAATCATTTCCTATCTTTGGCCATAGTGGTTGGTTTATAGTTGGCCATGTGACTTAGGTCAGGTGAACCAGAGGTCTTCAAGTTTTTTCAAACAATTTGAGCTAAGAAGTTCCTTTAGCACCACTGGTGGTAAACCTGATATGGTAAACCTGAATTCACCATATGGTAAGTTCAAGGATATGAATTCAGAGTTGCCTGTGCCATGGGACTGTTGGTAGGACTAAGCTAACTAGAAAGAATAAAACTGGCATAAAGAGAAACAGAGATGCAAAACAGAGTTTTCCAAGGAGAGTCACAATTCTGATTGTTCCTGAAGCTGTCTGCATCGCTGCCATTTTGGTGGGTTTATTATATGCATCTGTATATACTTGAGCCTTGAACAACACAGGCTTGAAGTGCATGTGCCTACTTATATGTGGATTTTTTTCCCAATAAATCCCAGGATGTGGAGCTGTGGATATGGAGGGTCAACAGTGAAGTTTCCAACTGCAGGGAGAATCGAGAATTCCTGCCCCTAACTCCATGTTGTTCAAAGATGAACTGTATTCCTTCTCTTGCTGACTGGATTTGGGGCTTATGTCATTTCAGGCACAAGAGTTCTAGTTAATATGAACTGGTGTGGTCTGTGTAAACAATAGGATAATACCACAGGATGTTCCTGGGCCATTAATAAAGGAAAGTGGGCAAAGGGAAGCCCAACATGCTTGTTCCTAGGACAGCAGCCCCCAGCCACACCTCTGTGGCACAGGGCCTGCTGCTAAGGTGTGATGAGGCCAAGGCCAACGTTGACCAAAATTTCAAATTGCCCCCTTCCCACATTTGGCAGTGCACCCTGTCATTGCAGGCTTGAGCGTTTCCAGTGAGAAGGATGTTCTCAACTTCCCCTCCTAATTCCTCTGCTTACCCACAAGACTTCCCTGCCAGTGCAGTGCGTTTATCTTCTCCCCTGCACATGCGCACAGCATGTGTGCACATGTGCCCTCAAATGCCTTCACAAACACACATGTCAATATCCATGAGACCTCAGGTGAGATTTCCTAGAATAAAACATCTGTAGGACAAAAAATTTTGTCTTGTTGACCTTTACATCATTGGTGTTTAAATCTCATATGCCTGTTGTGCTCTAGTTATTGCCACATAAATGGCAAGAAGCCTTTTTGATCTCAGCTGCCTGTCCAGTCTCATTTTATTCAGTGTCCGACATTAATGAACTGGCAGTTAATTACTTTCTAGGTCTTGAGCAGCCACTAAAGGAGATCCTGACAGACGGGTATCCACTTCACCATTCCTTGCCTGTTCTGCCCTAGTGTGGGCAAGGGACAAATGCTTTGGAATTTAAACCCCAAGTTCCATTTGAAAAGAGCTCTAATGGTCAGAGATCTGTTTCCCTCCAGGGGTGAGGGAGAAGTGGGAAGGACACATAGAGAAAACATGAGTTTTAAACCAAATAAGACTGACTCCTTTTGCTGAATCCTTACAACCGATTCAGACTAGAGGATTTGCTCCTCTGAATGCAGCGTCCCTCAGAGGATGTAGCATTTATTAGCACTGCCAGGTACCAGGCAAGGAATTCCTACAGCAGTTCTCCTGGTGCCCATTGTATAATTATCTTCATCTTACAGATGGTCTATTGAGTCTGGGAATGGCTAACTAGTGTGCCCACTTTCCCAAAGCCAGGAAGTGGCAGGAGGTTTTGAAAATAAACTGGGAATATAAATGGGAAATATAAAATATAACATTTCATTAGGACATTGCATGGAAATAATCTAGTTTGTATCTATTGGTCTATATGTTGTGGTTCAGCCATTAAGTCATGCCTGATACTCTGTGACCCCAAAGACTGCAGCATGCCAGGCTTCCATGGCCTTCACTAACTCTTGGATTTTGTTCAAACTCATGTCCTTTGAGTGGGTGATGCCATCCAGTCATCTCATCCTTTGTTGTCCGCCTCACCTCCTGCCCTCAGTCTTTCCTAGTATCAGGTCTTTTCCAGTGAGTCAGCTCATCACATTATGTGGCCAAAGTATTGGAGCTTCAGCTGCAGCATGAGTCCTTCCAATGAATATTCAGGGTTGATTTCCTTTAAGATTGACTGGTTTGATCTCCTTGCCATCCAAGGGACTCTCAAGCATCTTCTCCAGCACCACAATTCAAAGGTGTCGATTTTTCTGTGCTCAGCCAAGAATTAACATGAATCCTCATGAACCCATTAACCTGAGAACACCATCAGTGCCATTAAATTTCCCACTGTATCCTTACAGGCCTGCCTCACTGCCCTTAGATACTAATGTTTTTTCTTTCTTTCATTTGGCTGCACTGCCTGACTAGGGATTTAACCTGCACTCTCCACAGTGAAGGCACAAAATCCTAACCAATGGACTGCCAAGGAATTCCTGATCCTGACTTTTAAAACATTCCTTTGGTTTTCATTAATGCTTTATCCCAGAAGTACGTGTCATTAGTTTTGCTTAATTTTTATGTTTATAAAAATGCGAAGATATTTTACATTTCTTCTGTAGTTTGCTTTATTCACTCAAAATTTCTTGTGACTTCCATCCATGTTCCTGTGCGCACTTGCAGTTATTTCCCCCCCTGATGTGTAGTACCCTATTATATGACTATACCAGAAGGTTCTCATTCCCTCCTCCTGGTAATGGATACTTTACTTGTTTTTAGTTTTCCACTCTTATATCCAGTGCTGCTCTAAACCCATGTACCTGCCTCTTGATGTGTATGTTTGAGTGTATCTTGGGAACATACCTGGAAGAGAATGGTTGAATTATAGGTGATGCAGATGTTCAACTTTTGCATGATAATCTAATATTTTTCCCCAAAGTGTTTGGATCACCTTATAGTCCCTCCAGAGTGTCTTAGAGTTGCCATTTTTGCAAATTCTTGCTATCATTTGAATTTTCCAGAACTTTACATTTTGTCCAAATTACTGAGTGCAAAAAACAGTGGTATGTCATTTTGATTACTAGGGTTTGTCAAATTTGTTTTCAGATTCAATAGCCTTAAGCTGAGTCACTGAATGGGGCAGTGGAATAGTATTCCAGATGGATGGACCACTTAGAAGAGTTTCTTTGTCCACTTGCGCCACTGTGACAAAATATAACTGGACTATGTAGAAAGCTGAGTGCCTAAGAATTGATGCTTTTGAACTGTGGTTTTGGAGAAGACTCTTGAGAGTCCCTTGGACTGCAAGGAGATCCAATAAGTCCATCCTAAAGGAATCAGTCCTGAATATTCATTGGAAGGACTGATGCTGAAGCTGACACTCCAATACTTTGGCCACGTGATGTGAAGAATTGACTCACTTGAAAAGACCCTGATCTTGGGAAAGATTGAAGGCAGTAGGAGAAGCAGACGACAGTGGATGAAATGGATGGCATCACTGACTCAATGGACATGAGTTTGAGTAAACTCCCATAGTTGGTGATTGACAGGGAGGCCTGGCGTGCTGCAGTTCATGGGGTCGCAAAGAGTCGGACACGTCTGAGCTACTGAACTGAACAAAATGCCACAGACCTGGTGGCTTATAAACAAGAACATCTGTTTCTTACCATTCTGGATGCTGAAGTCCAAAACTGGAGCGCCAGCATGATTACGTGAGTGCCTTTTCCAGATCACAGACTTTTGTATCCTCACATGATGGGAGGGTATAGACCTCCCTGGGGGACTCTTCTTATAAGGGTAGTAATCCTATTCATGAGATTAGCACACCCTCAGGACCTAATCATCTCCTAAAGATCCCACTTCCTAATACCATCATATTGGACATTTGGATTTCAACTTATGGATTTTGAGGGGATGCAAAGATTCAGATCATAGCAGAAAGAGTTCTGAGTCAGGTCAGAATTTAGTACATTTAAAGAAGAGAAAAAAGTCACCACAGCTGGAACTGAGTTCACTGCTGCTCAGTTAGCTAACCTCTCAGTACCCATGTATTACCTGACTTGACTTGTGAAATTTACCAGAGTCCATCTGCCATCCTTATCTCTTCTGACCAGCTCTCAATGATTGCATCATACAATATGGTGAAATTGTATTTTAAGTTTATCCAAGTTGATTCATACTGGATCTTATTTTTCTTATCTTTTATCAGATAGGTTTAACATTTGGATGAACTTCCAGAAGTTTATTTCAAAATATCTTTCTTATCATCCCATCACTGATTTCTTGTCAATTCCTCTTCGATAATGAAACAACTTTAAAACTGATTTTTGAAGCACATTTGGACTCTCATATGGAGTCCTGAAAGATGGGTGAGAATGAGTTTTCAGGACTTTATTTTAGAGATTTCTTTGGCCAAGAAAATGTATAGACCCTGCCAACTCAGTAGCTTTGAATTATAGGTATATTTATTCTTTGGAAAATATAACTGCTGGTTAACTGAGTGTGATTCTGCATGAGATTTTCCCCTCCTTACCATCTTGTTGGGGCTTCTTCTTCAGCCTTGGACATGGGGTATCATTTTTTGGTGAGACCCAACATTCTCCTGTCGATGGTTGTTCAGCAGTGAGTTTGAATTTTGGAGTTATCACAGGACAAATTTAGCGCATGTCCTTCTACTCCGCCATCTTATTCTCCTTTCTATAGTTCTTCTGTGTATTTTTCCACTTCTTCTTAACACCTGCTTCTGTTAGATCCATACCGTTTCTATCCCTCATTGTGCCCATCTGTGCATGAAATGTTCAATTGGTATCTCTAATTTTCTTGAAGAGATCTCTGGTCTTTCCCATTCTATTGTTTTCCTCTATTTCTTTGCATTGATCACTTAGGAAGGCTTTCTTATCACTCCTTGCTAGTCTTTGGAACTCTGCACTGACATGGGTGTATCTTTCCTTTCCTCCTTTGCCTTTCTGATTCTGATGATGGCCCTCAATGAGCCACACCAACTGGTATTTGTGCCCTTGTACAGTCCCTCCCGCATGAGCTTCTGGCTGGCACCTACTAGTAGGATGTTATGAAAGGGATACTGTGCCAGTTCCAGACTCAGTCTTTTTTTTTTAAATTTTTATTCAGCCCTTATTTTTTCCCAACTTTATTGCTATGTTGTTGACATCTAACACTTTGTAAGTTTAAGGTGTACAATGTGATGATTTAATATATGCATACATTGTGAAATGATTACCACAAAATAAGGCTAGTTAACACAGCCATCACCTCACATAGCTACCTTTTGTGTGTGTGTGGTGAGGACTTTTCAGATTTAATCTTTTAACAAGTTTCATGTATTCTGTATAGTATTGTTAACTATAGTCATCATGCTATACATTAGATAGGCAAGAAATCGTTCATCTTATAACTGGAAATTTGTACTCTTTGACCACCTTTACTCATTTCTTCCTCCTGGCCTCTCCAAAAACCACAAATCTACCCTCTGTTTCTATGAGTTTGGGTTTTTCTTTTTTCTCAGATTTTACATATAAATGAGATCATAGAATATTTGTCTTTCTCCGTGTGACTTCATTAAACATAGTGTCCTCCAGGCCCATTCATATCATCACAAATGGCAGGATTTCCTTATTTTAATTGCTCAATAATATTCCACTTTGTGTGTATATGCACACATGCGTACACACATACACACACACTACAGTTTCTTTACCTTTCATCTGTCAATGGACAGTTAAATTGTTTCCATGTCTTGGCTATTGTGAATATTATTGCACTGAATATGGAGGTACAGCCATCTCTTCAAGACAGTAATTTCATTTCCTTCAGACATATACAGAGAAATGGGATGGCTGGATTATATGGTAGTTCTAGTGTTAATTTTTTGAGAAACCTTCACACTGTTTTCCAAAGGGGTTGTACTAATTTACATTTCCATCAGCAGTGTATAAAGATTCCCTTTTCTCCACATCTTTGCCAGCATTTGTTATGACTTGTCTTTTTGTCATAGACTTTCTAACAGATTTGAGAGGACATCTTATTGTGGTTTTGACTTGTATTTCCCTGATTATTAGAGATGTTAAGCACCTTTTCATGTATTGGTTGGCCATTTGTATATATTCTTTGGAAAAATGGCTATTCAGATTCTTTGCCCATTTTAAAATCTTATTATTTGTTTTATTGCTGTTAAGTTTGATCAGTTTTTTAATATATTTTGGATATTAACCCCTTATCAGATAGATGGTTTGCAAACATTTTTTCCCATTCTGTAGGCTGTCTTTTCAATTTGTTGATTATTACCTTTGCTGGGCAGTAATTTTTATTTTGATGTAGTCCTACATGGTGAGTTTTGCTTTTGTAGAAAGCAAAAACTAAAATAGCATAGTAGAAACTATTCATGAAGGGTGAAGGAAAATTTAATTTTGGAGTTTGCTTAGTCACTATGTAAGAAGACTAACGAAGGAGTGTCCAAGATGCCAGAGTAGGAAGAACCTTAGCTCACGTTCTTCCATGAAATGTATACTACTTAGAGAGCTTCCATTGAAAACAAAGACCTACAGAAGGCACAAAATTTCTACAATGAAATTTACAAAGAAGGAACCACAAAGAACTGGATAGGAGGGCCAGATATGTGATATAGTTAAGACCAATAACTCCCTGAGCAGGAAACTCACAAAGGGGAGAATAATTACAACTGCAGAAGTTCTCCCAAAGGAGGAAGGTGTCCAAGCTCTACATCAGGCTCCCCAGCCTGGGGGTTCTGTGCCAGGAAGACAAGCCTCTAGAACATTTGGTTCTGAAGACTAGAGGGCTTAGTTTCAGGAGAGCCAGAGGCCTGGAGGAAATAGAGAATCCTCTCTTAAAGGGTGCACACAAAAGCTCACATGTTTCAGGACCCAAGGAAGAAGCAATAATTTAGGATGAGCTTGGGTCAGCCCTACCTGTTGACCTTGGGAAAGCCTTCCAGGGAGGCAGGAGGCAACCGGAGCTCACCTAGGGGACTCAGACACTGGAAGCAGCCATTTTGTGGAGCTTGTTCTACCACAAAGACACTGGTACTGGCAAATATCATTTTGGAATCCTTCCAGCTTATTCACACTGGGTCCTACCAGCCTGCTGGCACCAGTACTCAGACAACTCAGGACAAGCAGCTGTCCAGGTGGTGACACAGCTTTACTCACCAACAGGCGAGCTGCCTTAAGACCCTTGAACCTCCAGCCACCCCAGGACTAGGCCTCCTACACCAGGGAGCCTTGGAACCTCCCCCACACCTTCAGGGCCCTGCAGCCAGTCTTTCATACCCTGCCCTCCCTAGCAGCACTCTTGCCTAGAGCATTCCATGGATGGAGGAGCCTAGTGGGCTATAGTCCATGGGGTGGCAACAAGATGACTGAATGCACACACAAACCCCTGTCTACCAGCAGGCCAGCACCAACCCATGAAGAGCCACAGTTCTGGAGCCAGAGACCACAGTATACTATACATAGAAACTCCTAAAGACACCACCCTAAAAACTACCTGACATCATCAATAAATTAGGATTCAAAATTAGTAGTCAGCAATCTGTTGTTTCTATATACTAACAATGAACTGTGAGAAAGAGAAATTTACCAGTGCAGGAAAATGGATAAAATATCTAAGAGTAAATGTAACCAGGGGGTAAAAGACTTGTACTTGGAAAACTGGAATAACAGGCAAGTTTGGCCTAAGAGTACAAAATGAAGCAAGGCAAAGGCTAACAGAGTTTTGCCAAGAAAATGCACTGTCAAAGCAAACACCTTCTTCCAACAATGCAAGAGATGACTCTACACGTGGACATCTCCAGATGGTCAATACCGAAATCAGATTGATTATATTCTTTGTCCAAAGATGGAGAATATCTATACAGTGAGCAGAAACAAGATGGGGAGCTGACTGTGGATCAGATGATGACATCTTTATTGCAAAATTCAGACTTAAATGGAAGAAAGTGGGGAAAACCACTAGACCATTCAGATGTGACTGAAATCAAATGCCTTTTGATTATATGGTGGAAGTGACAAATAAATTAGATCTGATAGGGTTCCTGAAGAACTATGGATGGAGGTTTGTTACAATGTACAGGAGGCTGTGGTCAAAATCATGCCCATGGATAAAAAATGTAGAAAGGCAAAATGTTTGTCTGAGGAGGCCTTAGAAATAGCTGAAAAAAGAAGAGAAGTATCAGGCTAAGGAGATAAGGAAAGTTATATTGATCTGAATGCAGAGTTGCAAAGAATAACAAGGAGCGATAAGAAAGCCATTCTAAGTGATCAATGCAAAGAAAGAGAGGAAAACAATAGAATGGGAAAAACTAGAGATCTCTTCAAGAAAATCAGAGATACCAAGGGAATATTTCATGCAAAGATGGGCACAACAAAAGACAGAAATGATATGGACCTACAGAAGCAGGAGGTATTAAGAAGAGGTGGTAAGAATATACAGTTCAGTTCAGTTCAGTCACTCAATCGTGTCTGACTCTTTGCGACCCCATGAATCACAGCACACCAGGCCTCCCTGTTCATCACCATCTCCCGGAGTTCACTAAGACTCATGTCCTTCGAGTCCGTGATGCCATCCAGCCATCTCATCCTCGGTCGTCCCCTTCCCCTCCTGCCCTCAATCCCTCCCAGCATCAGAGTCTTTTCCAATGAGTCAACTCTTCTCATGAGGTGGCCAAAGTACTGGAGTTTCAGCTTTAGCATCAGTCCTTCCAAAGAAATCCCAGGGCTGATCTCCTTCAGAATGGACTGGTTGGATCTCCTTGCAGTCCAAGGGACTCCCAAGTCTTCTCCAACAACACAGTTCAAAAGCATCAATTCTTCGGTGCTCAGTCTTCTTCGCAGTCCAACTCTCACATCCATACATGACTACTGGAAAAACCATAGCCTTGACTAGACAGACCTTAGTCGGCAAAGTAATGTCTCTGCTTTTGAATATGCTATCTAGGTTGGTCATAACTTTTCTTCCAAGGAGTAAGCATCTTTTAATTTCATGGCTGCAGTCACCATCTTCAGTGATTTTGGAGCCCCCCAAAATAAAGTCTGACACTGTTTCTCCATCGATTTCCCATGAAGTGATGGGACTGGATGCCATGATCTTAATTTTCCAAATGTTGAGCTTTAGGCCAACTTTTTCACTCTCCACTTTGACTTTCATCAAGAGGCTTTTAGTTCCTCTTCACTTTCTGCCATAAGGGTGGTGTCATCTGCATATCTGAGGTTATGGATAATTCTCCCGGCAATCTTGATTCTAGCTTGTGTTTCTTCCAGTCCAGCGTTTCTCATGGTGTACTCTGCATAGAAGTTAAATAAGCAGGGTGACAATATACAGCCTTGACGTACTCCTTTTCCTATTTGGAATCAGTCTGTTTTTCCATGTCCAGTTCTAACTGCTGCTTTCTGACCTGCATACAGATCTCTCAAGAGGCAGGTCAGGTGGTCTGGTATTCCCATCTCTTGAAGAATTTTCCACACTTTATTGTGATCCACACAGTCAAAGACTTTGGCATAGTCAATAAAGCAGAAATAGATGTTTTTCTGGAACTCTCTTGCTTTTTCCATGATCCAGCAGATGTTGGCAATTTGATCTCTGATTCCTCTACCTTTTCTAAAACCAGCTTGAACATCAGGGAGTTCATGGTTCATGCATTGCTGAAGCCTGGTTGGAGAATTTTGAGCATTACTTTACCAGCATGTGAGATGAGTGCAATTGTGCAGTAGTGTGAGCATTCTTTAGCATTGCCTTTCTTTGGGATTGGAATGAAAACTGACCTTTTCCAGTCCTGTGGCCACTGCTGAGTTTTCCAAATTTGCTGGCATATTGAGTGTAGCACTTTCACAGCATCATCTTTCAGGATTTGAAACAGCTCAACTGGAATTCCATCACCTCCACTATCTTTGTTCATAGCGATGATTTCCAAGGCCCACTTGACTTCATATTCCAGGATGTCTGGCTCTAGATGAGTGATCACACCATCATGATTATCTGGGTCGTGAAGAATTTTTTTGTACAATTCTTCTGTGTATTCTTACCACCTCTTCTTAATATCTTCTGCTTCTGTTAGGTCCATACCATTTCTGTCCTTTTTCAAGCCCATCTTTGCATGAAATGTTCCTTTGGTATCTCTAATTTTCTTGAAGAGATCTCTAGTCTTTCCCATTCTGATGTTTTCCTCTATTTATTTGCATTAATTGCTGAAGAAGGCTTTCTTATCTCTTCTTGCTATTCTCTGGAACACTGCATTCAGATGTTTATATCTTTCTTTTTCTCCTTTGCTTTTCTCCTCTCTTCTTTTTACAGCTATTTGTAAGGCCTCCCCAGACAGTCATTTTGCTTTTTTGCATTTCTTTTCCATGGGGATGGTCTTGATCCCTGTCTCCTGTACAATGTCAGAAACCTCATTCCATAGTTCATCAGCCACTCTATCAGATCTGTTCCCTTAAATCTATTTTTCACTTCCACTATATAATCATAAGGGATTTGATTTAGGTCATACCTGAATGGTCTAGCAGTTTTCCCTACTTTCTTCAATTTGAGTCAGAATTTGGTAATAAGGAGTTCATGATGTGAACCACAGTCAGCTCCTGGTCTTGTTTTTGTTCTCCATCTTTGGCTGCAAAGGATATAATCAATCTGATTTTGGTGTTGACCCTCTGGTGATGTCCATGTGTAGAGTCTTCTCTTGTGTTGTTGGAAGATGGTGTTTGCTATGACCAGTGCATTTTCTTGGCAAAACTGTATTAACCTTTGCCTGCTTCATTACGTATTCCAAGGCCAAATTTGCCTATTACTCCAGGTGTTTCTTGACTTCCTACTTTTGCATTCCAGTCCCCTATAGTGAAAAGGACATCTTTTTTGGTGTTAGTTCTAAAAGGTCTTGTAGGTCTTCATAGAACTGTTCAAGTTAAGCTTCTTCAGCGTTACTGGTTGGGGCATAGGCTTGGATAACTGTGATATTGAATGGTTTGCCTTGGAAATGAACAGAGATGATTCTGTCATTTTTGAGATTGCATGCAAGTACTGCATTTCAGACTCTTTTTTTGACCATGGTGGCTGATCCATTTCTTCTAAGGGATTCCTGCCCACAGTAGTAGATATAATGGTCATCTGAGTTAAATTCACCCATTCCAGTCCATTTTAGTTCGCTGATTCCTAGAATATCGATGTTCACTCTTGCCACCTCTTGTTTGACCACTTCCAATTTGCCTTGATTCATGGACCTGACATTCCAGGTTCCTATGCAAAATCACTGCAGATGGTGACTGCAACCATGAAATTAAAAGATGCTTACTCCTTGGAAGAAAAGTTATGACCAACCTAGATAGTATATTCAAAAGCAGAGACATTACTTTGCCAACTAAGGTCCATCTAGTCAAGGCTATGGTTTTTCCAGTGGTCATGTATGGATGTGAGAGTTGGACTGTGAAGAAGGCTGAGCGCCAAAGAATTGATGCTTTTGAACTGTGGTGTTGGAGAAGACTCTTGAGGATCTTTTAGACTACAAGGAGAGCCAACCAGTCCATTCTGAAGGAGATCAACCCTGGGATTTCTTTGGAAGGAATGATGCTAAAGCTGAAACTCCAGTACTTTGGCCACCTCATGAGAAGAGTTGACTCATTGGAAAAGACTCTGATGCTGGGAGGGATTGGGGGCAGGAGGGGAAGGGGACTACAGAGGATGAGATGGCTGGATGGCATCACTGACTCGATGGATGTGAGTCTGAGTGAACTCTGGGAGATGGTGATGAACAGGGAGGCCTGGTGTGCTGAGATTCATGGGGTTGCAAAGAATTGGACACGACCGAGGGACTGAAATGAAGTGAACTGAACTGAACTGATGCAGTATTGCTCTTTACAGCATCAGACCTTGCTTCTATCACCAGTCTCATCCACAACTGGGTATTGTTTTTGCTTTGGCTCCATCCCTTCATTCTTTCTGGAGTTATTTCTCCACTGATCTCCAGTAGCATATTGGGCACCTACTGCCCTGGGGAGTTCCTCTTTCAGTATCCTATCATTTTGCCTTTTCATACTGTTCATGGGGTTCTCAAGGCAAGAATACTGAAGTCGTTTGCCATTCCCTTCTCTAGTGGACCACATTCTGTCAGACCTCTCCACCATGACCCACCCGTCTTGGGTTGTCCCATGGGCATGGCTTGTCTTCATTGAGTTAGACAAGGCTGTGGTCTAGTGTGAGTAGATTGACTAGTTTTCTGTGAGTATGGTTTCAGTGTGTCTGCCCTCTGAAGCCCTCTTGCAACACCTACCATCTTACTTGTGTTTCTCTTACCTTGGGCGTGGGGTATCTCTTCACGGCTGCTCCAGCAAAGCACAGCCGCTGCTCCTTACCTTGAACGAGGGGTGTCTCCTTACCTGCACGAATACACAGAACTATACAAAAGAGGTCTTAATGACCCAGATAACCACGATGGTGTGATCACTCACCTAGAGCCAGACATCCTGGAATGTGAAGTCAAGTCAGCCTTAGGAAGCATCACTATGAACAATGCTAGTAGAGGTGATGGAATTCCAGCTGAGCTATTTCAAATTCCAAAAGATGTTGATGTGAATGTGCTGCACTCAATATGCCAGCCAGTTTGGAAAACTCAGCAGTGGCCACAGGACTGGAAAAGGTCAGTTTTCATTTGAACCCCAAAGAAACGGAGTGTCAAAGAACTTCAAACTTCAGCACAGTTGCACTCATCTCAAATACTAACAAAGTAATGCTGAAAGCGTTGCAGGAAGGGTGACCCCTTCCAGGGCCCGAAAGTGGGCTCTTGTCTAATACTCGGAAATGAATTGTCTGAGGAAAGAAATGTGCTGACAAAGCAAAGGATTTTATTGGGAAAGGGCACCTGGGCTGAGAGTAGTATGTAAGGGAACCCAGGAGAATTGCTTTGCCACAGTCTTCTGTTTTCTGGTGATGGGATTAGCTTCTGGGTTGTCTTTAGCCAATCATTCTGTCAACTACAGATTCCACTTACCAGTGCAATTGCATTGCATTGCCAGTGACTGAACAACAAAGGCATTTGGCATCTGCCTCTATGGAGATTGAAGACCATGCTGCTGCAGCTATTGACCTTCAACAACTCCTGAGGGAGTTCAGGGTGAAGTGAGGCACTCTGTGCTCCAGAAATCTGGTGGGACAGGTCTTTAGATGGTTGGATGTTTTTAGGGACAAATTTTATCCTCTTAGTCTTTGCATCTCCTCATATCTGCTAAGTCGCTTCAGTCGTGTCCGACTCTGTGTGACCCCATAGATGGCAGCCCACCAGGCTCCCCCGTCCCTGGGATTCTCCTGGCAAGAACACTGGAGTGGGTTGCCGTTTCCTTCTCCAATGCATGAAAGTGAAAAGTGAAAGTGAAGTTGCTCAGTCGTGTCTAGAGAAGAACTAACTTCCTTCATGGTGATATCAGACCCTCATGACTAACAAAATTCCTTTTGTAAATTGAGTGCTTCATGGCATTGAACTCCCCCTTCAACAAAACCTTATATATTGACTTTCCCCCACTGCCACTTTGGAGCAGAGCTATTTGAGATGCTGCCTCCTGGGCAGCAGTCTGCATTTTGCCTCAAATAAAACTTAACTCGCAACTCTCAAGTTGTACATCTTTTTTCTTTTAGTTGACAGTTATGGTGGCAACGAAGGGACCCAGAGTGAACTCCCTTTCTTCGACTGGACTCCACTAGGAACCGGAGCTTTGGTACTAGCAGTGGCCCCTTGCGGCCATCCGCATCCTCGGGGAGTGCAGACTAGTTTGGGTAAGTCTCTCCTGGTTCTTGAATCTCCCATATTGGTTGAGATTCTGAGCTTTATTTGGCGGTAGAGCAGGTTACCTGCCGCCTCCTAGTAGGAACGTACTGGTGCGGAGCGGGGCGCAACTTGGGTGAAACATCAAAGGACTAACCATTTATGGTCTAGACAGTGCATGGGGCTCGGTAGAAAGATACTGAGGAATTCTCACCCAGTCAAAGGATACTGGGTGGGGGGCCGGTTGAAAGATGTCAGGGGAATTGCCCATCCAGTGGAAAGGTACTGAGTAGGGGGGTCTTGATTGAAAAAAATCAAGGA